>NC_133048.1:5943750-6295000 GCF_048771995.1 Taeniopygia guttata | reverse complement strand
TCATGGGGACCTGCACAAAACTCACACCCAGGTCTCTTGTTTTGCCACAGCTCCTGTCCACATGCTGCTGGAATGATGCCATGGTGAGAGAAGGAAATGATCAGCTCACAATAAAACTGTTTTCCAGAGGCTGAGCAGAGCCTTGAAGATTTGGACCTTTTTCTGCACAATCAATTAAAGCTGGAGAAAACCAAGCAGACCCTTTAAGTCCAGCTCCTAATCCCTGTTCTTGGCTGAAAAAGGGTGAAAAGCTGGAAATGGTGGAGAATTCCAACCTTGGTTACAGCAAATCCTGACACAGGACACGGCACTGGGAAGTTTGGGGCTGATTTCAGCAGTCACAAGGACTTATCCAGAGATGGAGCAGCCCCAGAGTCCTGTGTGCTCTCAGCTCTCAGCTCAGGGCATCTCTGCTCCAACCCTTTCCCATATTCCCAGTGGGTCAGCTGAACCTGCAGAGTTTGACCCAAATTCACATTTCTGAGCTTTCTGGTACTTTGAAGTTCTAGTCAGGTCAAAGAAAAGCCAAAGGTGACAACCCTGAGGGTATTGAGACACCTGGATTCCCAACATCCATCACAATTCCAGGAAAAACCTGTGGAGACCAGCACTATGCATTCCTATTTTACAGGAAAATCACCAACCAGCTTGCCCTCAGCTCTCTGTCCTCCATGGAAAATTCACATCCTCCTAAACCCCTAGAGGTCTGGCTCAGAGAGAGATATGGGCTCCAGCATGGAGGGAAATCCTCGGATTTATAACACCCAGATCACAGAAATGTTCTGGCACAATCCCAACATTTCCTCCCTCTTTGCACAGGACACAGGAGTGGCACGTGAATTTTGTCCTTCTGACCTAGCACACCTTGGCACACACCGGAGGAGACTGATGTGCTCCAGCCTAGGAACTACTCCATGAGTGACCCCAGCCATGAAGAAATTATCTAAATAATCGTCTGAATAATTCCTGGGACATCTTTTGGCCTTCAGCCTTCAGCTCCACTGCCCCCAGCATTCATTGGCCTGGAATTTATGCCCCCAACTTGTGCAAGGTAAGCCCAGACCTTCAGGGCTTTCATTTAGCAGCTTTTGATGCCAAATTTGGGAAAGTCCAGGTGAAAATGCACAAGGCAGAAAAAAGTCTCAGACAAAATGGGAGACTTGGCTGGAATTTACTCCCATTCTACTGGCAAAACCAAATATATCCACAAAGGAAAATGTTCTGTGTATCCCTATGAGCCACTGACAGATCCTTCACAACTACACAAATCATCTCATTTTCAGATCCTTCACAAGACAGGTCAGTTCATTTCCCCTCCCAGAAAATGGCAGATGTTTCAGGAGTGTGTTGCTCTGTTGATCATTTCTCTTACATGAGTCCCATTCTAATTCCAGAGCTTGTTATCCAGAGTTAATCCCTGGCTCCAACCTCCCCAGGCTTGGAAAGAAATGTTGATCTCAATCTTGGCACTGAACCTTTGTGTTCAGCCTCCTAAAACTTCAGCTCAGGGTAGACAAAGCTCCACCAGCGTTGCTGAGGTCGGAAATGAATGAATATATACAGCAACAATGGCTGCATTTCCAGGCTTTCACAGCTCCAGGAGCAAAACACGAGAGTTTCTGGGAATTGAACGAGCCAGATGTCCCCACTGGACACTGCTCTGGTACCAGCACTAGAGTCCTTCCAGTAATCTCCCTCCTATTTAATTTTCCTCTTATCACAGAAGCCATTTCAGACACTGGGAAGAAAAACCCCTTTTTCTTGGGATGTCAGCCTGTCTCATCCAAAGGCAGTTCCCAAAGGTGAAGTCACCTGGAACACCTCTCCTGAGCCTTTCTCAGCAACTCCCTGTGTCCTCCTGCAGGGACAGGGATGACCATGAGGGGTTTTCCCAGAAAAGCCAGTTCAGAGCAGCAATTCCCTGGAACAACAGAAGCCAGCAGATAAACAGGAGCAAAGTACATGTGGCGTTTGGGATAAGACACGAGTAAAGGATTAGAATTCATCCATTTCTATGGAAAACAGCATTAAAATTGCCAAGCCTTAAATGAGTCTGAATGAAGGGGATTTATCTCCTCACTCAACCCAGGCAGACCCTTTATCAGTGGGGATGGTTTGCTGGAGATGTGTCCCTGCCCGAGCCCCTTCTGTTCTTGCAGCCTCTGAAAGAACTCACTGCTGCTGTTGGTGCCGTGGGTGGTGGAGCTGCCTGGGGAGGGGGAGCTGAGGCCTGGAGGATCCCTGAAGAGCTCCTGGAGCTTCTGGAGTGCTGTGGTCCCACATGGAGAGAGCCTGACCTGCAGAAGTGGAGCCCCAGCAGGGTGGTACCAATCCCCTGTGTCCTCCTCACTTCACCTGGCTGAGCCTTTCTGTTCCCACAGGGCCTTTACTAGGAGAAAATCATCCCTTAAATCTGGGCTGGCACTGAAATAAACCCTTCTGCTCACAGAACCACAGAAACATTAAAGCTGGGAAGGATTTCTATGATCATTGAGTCCCAGCTGTGCCCGATGTCCACCTTGTCCCCAGCCCAGAGCTCTGAGTGCCACATCCAGGAATTCCTTGGACCAGGGATGGGCACTCCAAACATCCCTGGGCAGCCCCTGCCAAGGCCTGACCCCCTTTCCATGGGGAAATTCCTGCTGCTGCCCACCCTGAGCCTGCCCTGGCCCAGCCTGAGGCCGTTCCCTCTCCTCCTGTCCCTGTTCCCTGGAGCAGAGCCCGGCCCCCCGGCTGTCCCCTCCTGTCCTCCTTTCTTTCTGATGGGCACTCCTGGGCTGTAATTTGGCCATTCCATTTGTGGCACTTGATGAGTCTTTCTTTTATAATTGGGGCCAAAAATGGCAAAAGAAAAACAATAGGATTCTGCTCACAAAATTCAAAGATGCAAATCAAATAAACCCCCAAGAATGGTGGAAGGGATCAATCAGTAACAAATACAGCCCGAAGGATGGAAGCTTTGGGAAGCAGTGGAGGTAGGAAAGGAGGAGGTTGGAAAGAGTTCCCTGAGCTTGACATCTGGTCAGACAGAAATGTTCTGATATTCATATGATGAAGTTTTCTCTTTACAGGAGACAAGAATAAATTCCTTCAGTGTCCAATCTGCACATCGATTCCCAGAGCTACACTCTGTCCTGTCAGAGGGTTTAAAATGGGATTTTAGTGAGGTTTTTCCACCTTATTTTAATCTTGTGCTGTTGGTGAGGATGAAGGAGCTCTGGAACTGTGTAAATGTGTATAAATAACTGTGCTCTCACTGAACAGAACTGACTTACACCATTCTCCCCAGTAATAAACCTCTCCTCCAGCTCAGCCTGGCAAAGGGCACAGCTAAGCCCTGGGAGCCCTGACCTGTGCTTCCATCAGGAATGTTCACAAGCTCTTCATTTATTAAGCTCATTCCACAGAAATGCCTAAAATTGAGTTATGTGCTGAAAATCAGGAGTTCCACTTTGAAACAGGGCCATGCAGTTGTACCTTCCCTGAATCCTGGAACAAAGCCCCTTTTTTTTGCTGGATTTGAACATGCAGATGTGGCATGTCCCTGTTATTTCTCCAGCTGCAACAGGAAAATACCAGGAGGTGAATTTTAATTTTTTTTAATTACTATTTTATTGGCATTTTCATTTTTTTAAAGATAAACATCATCTGGTTCCCGTTACTCAGGCAGCCACACAGGAAATGGTAATCAGTTCTGTTGATATTATTTTCCTCCAAGGGATTCCCAAGGAAAATATTGATGTAGGAATTAAGGAGTTGGTGCACTCCCTTGGGCTGGGGCTCAGGGCAGGAGGGTGGAAGCTGCAGCACGCCAAGGGCAGGGACAGGGCATGACCCGGGGCATGGGGAGGCTCTGAGTGACCCCCATGCAGCTCAGGAAGGGGATGTGTTCCAAGAGGCGTTCCAGCAGTTATCCCTTGGCTTGGATGGAGGTCACCGTGCTGAGGCCAGGAGAGGGAGCTGAGCTTTCCATTCTCCCCCTGAGACCCCGGGCCCTGGGGCTGCTGCTGCAGGGGGGGGTGCCACTGTCCTCACTCAGGAATTCTGGAAGCAGGAGGGGCCCCAGGCCTTGGGCTCTGCCTGCTGGGTCCATGAATCACCTTCATGGAAACCTCTGGGTCAGGACAGTAATCAAACAACGGAGGACGAGCCCACGCTGCCTCTTGGCACTTTCCACCTTTGCAGTCATTTTCTCCTTCCTTCCCACGGAATCAGCTCCTTTTGGCCTGACCTTGCCAGGGACAGCTCTGCTCAGCCTGGAGAAATTGAGATTATTTGTCCCCCTCCACGTCCCTGCCTCTGCTTTCCCCATGTTCCTCGCATCTGTTTGCTCCCACCCATGGCTCCCTAATTGTATTCCAGGAGAGCCAAACCTCCCGATTAAAACTGCATCCTGAGCTTGCCCAGGCTGCCCAGCACAGGTGTCAGGGCCCCTGGAGCAGCAAACTCAGTCTTCCTGATGGATTCCATCGGGGCTCTGCTCTGCCACCCCTGCCCCGCCTGCCCCTGCTCCCCCTGCTCCCCCGGCAATCTCCTCATTGCTTAAAAATATTCACTGAGGCTACATCAAAGCGAATATTGTGTTATTGTTGCCAGGGGTGACGTTAGATGAGAATTATATGAAACAATAAGGGCGCTGGAGTATAATCCATTTGACACTTGGAACATGTTCCCCGTGCTCTGTGCTCCTCAGAACGCTCACCAACAGAACCGTCTTCATTTTCAGCACAATATTTGTGTGCGTGAGGAGATTTGTTTCCCTTTATTCTTCTGTCTGGTCATTCTCCACAGGAATTTGGAGGCTGCAGCCCTGTTCAAGCACCAGTTTTGCTGTTTGCACCCACAGGAGTGGGGAGCAGTGGATTGGTGTCAGCACAGGGCTGGTCCTGCTGTGGGACCAGTGCTTGGTACCCGTGAGATCCCAGATGGGTTTGGGTTGGAAGGGACCTTAAATCCCACCCAGCGCCACCCCTGCCATGGGCAGGGACGCCTCCCACTGTCCCAGGTGCTCCAGCCCCAGTGTCCAGCCTGGCCTTGGGCACTGCCAGGGATCCAGGGGCAGCCACAGCTGCTCTGGCAATTCCAGCCCAGCCCCTCCCCACCCTGCCAGGGAACAATTCCTTCCTAATATCCCATCCAACCCTGGGGAAGCCATTCCCTGTGTCCTGATCTCTATTCTAAACCTGCCCCCGGATTTCCTTTGTGCCACCCAGGCCACAGCCACCAAACTCCTCTGAGTTCCCAAAGGTTTCAGTAAAACGTTCAACTTCATGCCAGAGCTCATCCAGGGGGAGCATTTTGTGATTCCCCTCTGCAGCCCCGTTTGCACCGGAGGCAGAGCTCCTCCCCAGGAGGTGCTGGTGATGTGGGCACTGAGCCTTGCTCCTTCCTCAATTCCACCTCAGTTGTGCCTCTATCCCGATACACAAAGCCTGACAATTCCAGGGATCAAAGCCTCCTTCAAACGATCTCCCCAAGTTCACCCAGGCAGTAACTCAGCTCCCATGTTCCTGTCTCCACACAAACTGAGCCCCAGCACACAGAGAAGCTGCTCCTCCCAGAAATAGCCATATTCCAATTATCTCGATTGCTGATTCCACAGGATCAGCTCCTCTGTCTGCCAGATTCCCCACACACAACATCCCTCCCTCATGTCCATATGCTCAGCCCTGGCAGCTGATGTGGTTTTCCATCCAGCCTTGAGATCCCTGTGCAGCAGCAGATCACTTTTCACCTGGAAAAGGTGGAATATTGCACCTGGAAGAGGTAAATCCAGGACACAGAGCATTGGCTGGGATGTCCAGAGGGTTTCATGCACTTGAGGTAAATTTTGGTGAGACTTGGAGGCTTTTGGTAACTTGGGTTTGAAACAGAGAAAAATGTGGGGACTCTGATCAGAGAAGGCAAGCTGACATTGCAAGGTTCCAACAGCGAAGCCTTCAGTGTAACTTAATAAAAATGTGTTTATCCCATATAATCCCCCTGCTCTGTGTTGTTTTCACTTCAGGAAACATTACCTTGCCCTCTGAGCTGCTTGCTGGGAATTATTTCCTATGAGAACTCTGCATCTATCCTGAAGCCCCAGCCCGGGTTTGTTTGAAGTTTGCTGAGGGTTTGTGAACTTGCTGGAGTGTCTAAGGTGATTTGTGGGGTTCACATGAGCACAGGTGAGCCTGGCTGGGCTCTGCTTGAAATTCTGGGCTCGTTCCTGCTCCAGTCTCAAAGCAAAGCTGGCGGAACATAAACCTTCCCAAACAGCTCCTGAAGCAAACGTCTGCCAAAACTTCTGCAGAATGAAGCAGTGAGAGATCTCTGCACTGGTGACGTTCCCATCCTGCTAGGCAGTGATCCTGCTGCAGCTCCCCAGGATGACAAAAGGCAGCTTTGCTCATTTGGGATGGGCTTTACTTTGCTTCAGAAGCTGTGGCTGAACACCAAGAGTTTGGGAATTGTGTGCCCTGCTCTTCTGGCTCAGCAGCTCTGGCTGCTCTGCTCCCTCTGGCCAGCTCTGGCCAGCAGCCCCACACCAAGGGAAACCCAACCTGACTGAGTGACCCTACGCAGAAAAATTAATGCTGCTCACAGGGAAAAGGGATGCAAAGAACAAAAAGGCAAAATTTTAAATCCTTTGGAACAAAAGATCAGCAATTCATGGGGTGGGGAAGCATCCAGGGTAACTAGAAGATTGTAACATTTTCCTCCAGTTTGGAGATGTGTTAATGTGGCTTCTTCCCTGTCAACAGCCCCAGAATGGCAAATCAGAGCTGGTCCAGGTCAGAGGCGTGAGAAGGGACCTTAAGATCAACTCAGCTCATGTTAAAACCAACCCTGCCATGGCAGGGACACCTCCCACTGTCCCAGTCCAACCTGGCCTTGGGCACTGCCAAGGATCCAGGGGCAGCCCCAAATGCTCTGGAATTCCATCCCAACCCTGCCCACCCTCCCCACTCTCCCAGCCCCTGCCCACCCTGCCAGGGAACAATTCCCAATTCCCAATCTCCCATCCAGCCCTGCCCTCTGGCACTGGGAGCCATTCCCTGTGTCCTGTCCCTCCATCCTTGTCCCCAGTCCCTCTCCAGCTCTCCTGGAGCCCCTTCAGGCCCTGCAGGGGCTCTGAGCTCTCCCTGGAGCTTCTCCTCTCCAGGTGAACCATGAGGTAAAAGATTTTCCTATGAAGAAGTGCCTGTGGAGCTCTTGGCACTGCTGGGAAGGAGCTGGAAGCACAGGACAGGCAGAGCTCCGTGCTCCAAGGTTGGAGTGGCGGGAGCAGCTCCCGGCCCTGGCACCTCCAGCAGTCCTGAGGCTGAACCCTCTGTCCTGTCCTTTTAACTGAGCATGGAGATAATTAAATTTTGCACTGTGGTTACACCTCAGTAAATATTGTCTATAAAAATCAATTGGCATTTACTGTACTTAAGGTATAATAACGATTCTTATAAATCTAAATTATCCCAATAAATCTAAATTAAATGCCTAGGTTTAAATGTATTTAGGACATTTAATTAATAAAGTGTTACCAAATAACCATTACTAATCTGTTTACTTCAAGCCTGATTTCCATTTCCAAAGGATTTATTTCTCAGCAGCGTGTGTGGGAGGGTGAAAGGATGTGAAAGGGTTTTAAAAAGCTACTGCAGGTACCAGAAATATTGGGAAATTGCCCAGGAAATTCCCTCATCTTTTCCCCCATGGATAAATGCTGATGTGCTGGAGTCCGAGTTTTCGAAGGAAAAAGTCCAATTTGATTTATCTGGAATTTCAAGTGTTCAGAAAGTTTTGAAGTCTGAAACTTTCTCTTTCAATATTCTTCTGATTAAAAGCTCTGCTTTTCTGTTAAAGCTGATTTTCCAATTAGAAATATAATTAAACTTATAAAGACAGAAAACAAGTAAGGATGAAAAGTTAAAAATCCAGAAGAACGGATCTAAATAAAGCCTCAGATTAGACACAAACACTTAAAGGATTATCCACCCACTGGTGAAAACAAGGGATTTTCACTTCTTTTTCCTTGGAACTTCTCTTGGGAAGTCCCCTCCTCGAGGCCTGGAGCCAAGTGGCTCCTGAGGTCCATGGGGAGCCCGGGACAGGCGAGGCCTGGAGGTGACCCCAGCCCAGCCCAGCTGGGCCCAAAGCCCAGATTCCCTCTGTCAGGAAAATTAATCCACAAACACCAGAGATTTATGTCCAAAAGGAGACAGAGGAGTCCTTTGACTTCATTTGAATCAAGGCAGAGGCCATGGGGCAATCCCCTGGGGTCTCTCCAATTTTCAGAGGATGCAGCCTCCTCTTTTATCACAATTTTCCAGCCACATTTCCCTTCTGTCTTTCCCCATTGCCTGGGGTACTTGAGAGGTTCAGACTTCCCAGAACGCCTAATACCAGAGATTTTCCTCAAATATACAACCCTCCCTTTTAATTTTTAATTCTTATGGAATTTAGGGTTTTCCCCATTGTTTCTTTCATCTTTCAATATCCAATTTAATTTACCAGCCAACCTACAGTTTGTTTGTAAAGGCAAATATCTTTTTCCATTCATCAATCAGTGGAATCCTCCCCATTGTTTCTTTTATCTCTCAGTGCTGGTTTTATCTACCAGCAGACCCACAGCTTGTTTGTAAAGACAAATCTGCCATTCCTCTCAGCTCATTCCAGGAAACCTTGGGAGCCAGAGCTGCTTCCTCTCCTCCAGCTCATGGTTCCTTCCCCCACTGCCAGTTCCCTATCGCAACACCAGGACATTTCCTCTGGAAATGGGATTTTATTGCTCAGTGTTTTCCTCAACATTTGCACAACAGAGGCTCCACAACTCCCCCCAGTTAAGCCAATCTTCTGTCTGGGCTGGAACCGTTTTTATTCTGGTTTTGGTTTTATTTTTTTTTTGTTAAAAAGCTGCAGAAAACACGATTCTTGTCAAGCCAACCCCCAAATATTTTTACTGTTTTCCAGCAGCTCTGCTGCAGAGCCCCAGCCCCATTAACCCCTGGATTATTCCTCCCACCCCCCGTAATTAACATCATTAGGCTGAGCTCACGCAAAGCCAGAGGGTCAAACTCAGCCTGGTGCAGTTCTGTTGTACCAAACCCAGATCTACCCCAGTGATTAATTTAGCTAGAAACACATAATTATAGGCCATAAAAAATGATTTCTCGTGCTGCTGGAAAGTGCCTGAGACTGTTCCCTGTGTGACAGCAGCACCTGGCACAGCCTGGCCGGGCACGGTCCAGCTGGAATTAAATTATTCATTTAAATGTTTGCTGCCCCATAGGATGGGAGGGGAGGGTCCCAGCCCAGCTGTGTGGGGAGGGATCGGGACCAGAGAGGGCCACATGAGGGGTGTTGGACTGAGGAGTCCAAGCAGAGGAAATTCACAGCTTTGTGCAGGGACTGAAGCCGGGTTTGTGTGGGAAGTGAGCCAGAGGTGAAGGTTAAATCAGGTATTTCCTATGAGGAAAGGCTGGAGAGCTGGGGGGGCTCCCCTGGAGAGGAGAAGCTCCAGGGAGAGCTCAGAGCCCCTGCAGGGCCTGAAGGGGCTCCAGGAGAGCTGGAGAGGGACTGGGGACAAGGATGGAGGGACAGGACACAGGGAATGGCTCCCAGTGCCAGAGGGCAGGGCTGGATGGGAGATTGGGAATTGGGAATTGTTCCTAATTAGGGTGGGGAGGGGCTGGGCTGGAATTGCCAGAGCAGCTGTGGCTGCCCCTGGATCCCTGGCAGTGCCCAAGGCCAGGCTGGACACTGGGGCTGGGAGCAGCTGGGACAGTGGGAGGTGTCCCTGCCATGGCAGAGTGGCACTGGATGGGATTTAAGATCCCTCCCAACCCAAACCATCCCCTGATTATCTGATTCACTTGAAATTATAGGAGAACACTTTAATTAGTGAATCCCTCATCCAGGCTGGCTCCCACTCCCACTGGAGGCAGGGACTCATCCCAAGGGGCTCATCCCGGGCTCACCCCGGGCTCCTGCCAGCCGAGCTGAGCTCAGGGTGCAGCACATCCATCCCCAAAGGGCCTCAGCCACGGTCCAGTCACTGAGGAGAGCAGAGCACAGAAACCCCTTCCAGGGAGATGAGGTATTTTGGAGCCTGTCTGTCTCCTCCTGCTTGATTCAGACTGAGTTTGGCAGATGGAAACAAGCTCAGTCCTAAAGAGGTTGAGAAAATCATCCTTAAAGGGAGCCTGGCGTGTCTGCCGGAGCAATTGTTCAGCCCTGGGAATGACACTTGACTTCATCTGTCTAACAAGTCTGATGGGCTCTCAATGTCTCTTCTGATTGGGTTAATTTATTTGTTTTCATGCTAAGTTTTATTGTTTATTGATTTCCCAAGTCAGCCTTAGCCCATGTCAGTTTTTATCTGCTCCCAGTAATGGAAATCGTTCTGTGGAAGATGCACAGTGTAAAATCTTATTGCAGCCAGCCCAGGACCTACAAACACCGTTAATTACCATGATTACAGCCCTTGGAGATGACAAATCCAGGCCTCTTGTCCCTCCACTGCTCCACACAACTCCCAGTTTCCCCATTCCGTGTGCTCCAGACTCCGGAGCGCACGAATCCCACTCTGAGGACACGGCACGAGCAGCATCCGAGCTGTCACTTCCCCAAAGTCCAGGGCTCTGGATTCCCCCAGCAATCCTTCCAGGCAGCCTGGGGGAACGTGACAAACTCGTCATGCCATGATCCTCATGCTCAGATTGCCTCAAGATGCTTTTTTAATGATTTCCTGAGATTTCAACTTGATTCAAGTCAGGAAAAGAGGGGTAACAGCAAATCTCAGCAGGGTGATGGTGACCGGGGCCTTCCTGGGCTGCTCTGTCACTCTGGGTGTTGTTTTCATGTGGAATGTGGAGACTGGCATGTGAGAAATTGCTCTTAATTACTCAGCATTGCTCTTAATAACTCAATGCTGCTCCTGCAGCCCTGCACTCCTGGGCTGGCACCCCCTGGCTCCTTTTGGGGAGGCTTGAGCTCCTCAGCCTGTCCTGCGTGGCAGGTGGGAGATGTGACACCTGAAGAGCAGGAAAACCCTGGGGAACAAGGGGCAGGACAGGAGGAAATGTCCTCAAGTTGCACCAGGGAGGGTTAAATTGGCTATTAAGAGAGATTTCTTCCTTGAGAGGGTGGTCAGGCACAGGGACTGGGAAGGAGGTGGAGTGCCCGGCCCTGAGGGCAGCACAGGACAGGGCAGGGCAGGGAAGCAGTTCCCAGTTCAGACAGAAATACTGCAGTGTGGCTGTCCCAGCAGTGCCAGGCACCAGGAGAGCCCCGCTTGGCACCAGGGGAGCCCTGCCCATGCCCTGGCACCAGGGGAGCCCTGCCCATGCCCTGGCACCAGGGGAGCCCTGCTCATTCCCTGGCACCAGGGGAGCCCTGCCCATGCCCTGGCACCAGGGGAGCCCCACTTGGCACCAGGGGAGCCCTGCCCATGCCCTGGCACCAGAGGAGCCCTGCCCATGCCCTGGCAGCTCCTTCCCTGCTGAGGATAGGACAGGAGACAGGAGAAGGCTCCTTCAGCATGGGGCAGAGGGACTGGGGGGGAGGTAGGTCCCATTGGGATGGGGAGGGAGGCACAGGATGCTCAGGTGGGATTCCAGTGCACCCCCAGGGCGTGGGACAGGAGAGGGCCCCGTGTGCTTCTGGAGGGGGTGGGGGAAAAGGCACGGAGAAAAGGCCTGGCTGGGAATGGAACTAGTGCAAAACCTGTCAGGGGTGAGGGGTGGGTGGTGAGGGGACACCCTCCAGCCACAGCCCAGTTTGAGGTTCCTGACCTTCCTGCAGCCCTCCCAAACCCCTGGTAGCTCCTCCTGCCCCCAGGCTGGGCCTCTGACCCCAGAGGTGCCCAGGTCACTCTGGGTTGCCCTGGTGGGACCTGACCCTGGGGTCTTGTCCCAGAAGGGACCGATGCACACCTTGAGAGCAGCTCTGCCTCCCTTCCTGCTCATCCCTTCCTGCTCATCCTCTCCCAGCTCCCAGCCAGGGTTGGGCAGCTCTGCCTGGGGTGGGTTTATGGTATTTCCATAACAACTGAGCCTGATTTTCACCGGCATCCGAGATCCCTTTCCACCACAGAGAGTGTGGAAAAGGAGAAATAATTCACATCTGCCTTGAAACTCCTTCCTGCTGGCAGAGGGATGTAAAAGAGTCCCCACCTAAGTGCCCAGAAACCCCTTCCTTCCCTCACTGCTCCCTCAGCCTGTGATGCTGGCATCTCTGATGAGCTGACAGCCAACACTTAAATGCTCCGAGCCTTTATTATTTATTTCTTGGGCAGAGAATTACCACTCTGGGTTATTTTTATTTTACAGATCCAGCTTCTGGAACTACTTAAAAAGCTTTCTATCAAAGCTTACAGTGGTGCTGACAGAACACCGAGGGTTTGCGCTGGGGAGAGCCATCATTAATTATCAGACTTTGAGCAGCACTGATAGTGGAAGCATTTGATTTTGATTTAATGTCTAAATAAGCTCACTTACAATGGCAATGAGCTTCCTGTTTAATTGAAAAGCACTAAGTTTTCTATCTGCCCTTCTTTTTCATTCTGGCCACAATCCAGGTGTAGAAATAGAAAGAAACCAGAACAGAATGCAAAAAGTCGGCGTGAAAATGCATCAGAGGCACGGGAGCCTGCTGAGCCTTCTGCCAGCACCGCTGCTGGCCTGTCTGGGCCAGCTCCACTCTTGCAGGCTGTCCTTGTCCTTGAGCTCCCCTTCTGGCCCAGCCCAGCGCCAGCCCGGCTCTCTGTACCCCCCTCCCATCACCCTCCCCAGCACCAGGGCTTCCCCACCTTCCCCAAAAGGGGATTTTCAGCTCAGAAAGGGCCTTTCCCGAAAGGCAGCCAAGCTGCTGTCCATGACCAGGGACATTGCTGTGCCAGGAGCGGGGACAGACCCTGGGGGCACCCCCTGGCTGGCACCGGGGCTGCCCAGGGCTCCTCAGCCTGGCAGACACACCGCGGGTGTTTCAGTGCCGCCGACGCCCGACAGTGCCAAGGGCACCGCGAGAGTGACAGAGGGGCTGACCCAGCGTGGCACCGTGTGCCAGTCCTGCCCCTGCCCCTGCCCCAGTGTGGCACCGTGTGCCAGCCCTGCCCCTGCCCCAGTGTGGCACCGAGTGCCAGCCTTGCCCCTGCCCCTGCCCCTGCCCCTGCCCCAGTGTGGCACCGAGTGCCAGCCCTGCCCCTGCCCCTGCCCCTGCCCCTGCCCCTGCCCCTGCCCCTGCCCCTGCCCCTGCCCCAGCGTGGCACCGTGTGCCAGCCCTGCCCCTGCCCAGCAGTGGCTTCAGCAGCTGCTGCCCAAGGGACACAGTTATTTTGCCAGATACACGGACTGCGGGGACACACGGACTGCGGGGACACACGGACTGCAGGGACACACGGACTGCGGGGACACACGGACTGCGGGGACACACGGACTGCAGGGACACACGGACTGCGGGGACACACGGATTGTTCCCGAGCCACAGCAGTGACCGCCCCTGCCCGGTGTCCCCTGCCCGGGGTGTCAGTCCCCACAGACAGCGCCCAGGAGCAGCAGGAGCTCTGTGGGGCAGCTCTGGGGCTCCCTGACATTGGAGTGAGGGCTGCCAGCCCCACCCGTGAGCCCCCAGTCCTTCCAGCCCTTCCACAGGGACACTGGGGTGGGGGCCGTGGCTGGGGACATGGAAAGCTTGGCTGGCTTTGCCCTGAGCCAGGTGTGGTGAACAGCACAGAGCTCACAAGTGGGGTTGTTATAACCAGGAGGGAAAACCATTTCCCCCCTTTTTTATAAGGGAAAACCATTTTCCCCTTTTTTATAGGGGAAAACCATCTCCTCCCTTTTTTACAAGGGAAAACCATTTCCCCCTTTTATAAGGGAAAACCATTTATCCCCCTTTTTTATAAGGGAAAACCATTTTCTCCTTTTTAATAAAGGAAAAACGTTCCCCCTTTTTCCCCCAGTCCCCATATGGGGCTCAGGTCCCAGCAGTGTCACCAGGCTGGGTTGGGATGGACAGAAGGTGTGTTGGAGTCAATGATTTACCTCAATTCCTCCATGGACAAATCTCCTGCTGGGCTCTCCCTGCTCCTGCTGGGCCAACAGGGACCTGTCTGCCCCCGGGTCTGCCCGGGAGGCTCTGGGGGGAGCTCAGACCCTGCTCAGAGCTGCACTGGGGTGACAGTTCCAGGGGAGATCTGCAGTGCCGTGACAGCTCCTCCCCACCGCCCAAACCACATCAACGATTTTCCACCTCAGGTGCCTTCTACAAGTGTTAATGGACTCACCCTTCCCAGAGCCCTGCACCAGGGCGTGGGGAGGAGGGGAAGCCAAGGATGTCTGAATTCCCGGGAGGAATCTCCACCAGGGCAGGAGTGCCAGGCAGCAGAGCCACCCACACCCCCGGGCCTGGGGGCTGCTCTGGGTTTGCACACTCCTCTGTAGGAGCTCAAACAGCTGCCAAGAGCTGCACTGCTGCTTGAAAAATTAGAATAAAATACAGCAAAATAAAGCACAGCAAAAATTGGAATAAAGAAATCAATTTCATTCATTAAATGAGTAGGGAATAAAGGTAAACTGAGGCACAGAGCCATGACATGAAGATCTTACAGCCTGAGAGCCAAAAACGAGTGGCACACACCAGACAGTTCCACCCAGCTGCAGACAAAATGTCTTTGCTAAGTGACTTTAAAGCTAATGACATGTGACAGGCGGAGATCAGGCTGCTCAGCATGGCAGGACACGCAGACATAATGATCCTTTGTGAAAACCAAACCTCGGGAGGGGCCAGGGCCACCCAGCAGAAATGTGACTTTGGCTGGGAGGGGATGGGACAGCACAGGGAGGTCACGGCATTGCCGCCGTGCCAAAGTTGGCCTGGCTGCTCAGGAAGGAACAACAGAACCAGCGTGTCTAGACAGGGGCTGGGCTGGCTCAGGAAAGCAAGAGTTAGACATTGAAAAAGTCATTGTTTCAGGATGAAACAACAGATTCTTATCTCAGTTCTCATTTTCTCTGTGTGTGATTGTGAGGAGCTGTCAAAGCTGCGGATTTCTGCAGGCCCTGGGAGCAACTTGTTTAATAAAAGAGTTTGGCTTTGGCTAAAAAACAGCCCCTGAGCAGGGGCAGTGACTGCCCAGGCCTGCTCTGAACACACCTGGATGGGAGTGGGAGAACTCAGGGTGGGCAGTGGAAGTGTAGCCCCTGCTCTGACAAAGGCCTGGGGAGGGCAGGGTAATCCTCCCTGAACAGAGCCAAACCAGAGAGTTCCTGTGGGAACCAGAGGGGCCTGGGAGCACGGGGAGAGCTCAGAGTCCCAGACTGGGCTGGGCTGGGAGGGATCCTAAATCCCATCCCATCCCATCCCATCCCACCCCACCCCATGGTAATGCTGCATAATTTAAAATACAAAATCAAAGATTCTCTTAAACCAGGTTTTAAAAAAAACCGAAAAAACAAAACCCCCAAACCTTTTCTTTGGGAAATTGGATGAAAAAATATAATTGCAGACCCAAGGGAAAGTTTTACTTCCAGCCTGAGCACTTTCAAAAGTGATCATAAAAATAATGGTGAATTCTAAGCAAGGCCTCTGCAGGCTGGAAAATGGAAAAGTTTCATTTTAGTACTTTCCAAGGGGACACATCAAACTCTTCCTGAGCACAGCCAGCAAGCACAAGCCACTTAGCAGGAGAGGGATGGGTTTGCTCACGATTTCAATCAGGCATTTGGTGTTTTGCAGCAAAAAAAGGGTGTTTTTGCTCCATCAAATCATCTCGGAAGAACCTGAGCCCGCCGGGCTGCGGCCCGGAACGGGCTGTGCCCCCACCGCCCGTCAGATGGGCCAGGGTGGGGGATGAGTGCGCCTTTCCCGCGGCATTCCCGAGCCTTTCCCGGCCACCGCGGGCAGAGGGAGCCGGAGCTTTCCGGGGCACGAAACCACAGCGTCAATATTTTCATTTGGCAAAGTGGAGCACACTTAAGGCGTTTAGGCGTCGATGAGAGGCTTTGATGTGGGACAGGGCGATTAGTCTCCTTCTGTCGGGGCCCCTGATGCCGCATAATCCCCGCTAATTCCGTGTCACACTTTGTGTCACTGCGGGCGCACAGCGAGCCTTCCCCTTCCCCTTCCCCTTCCCCTTCCCCTTCCCCTTCCCCTTCCCCTTCCCCTTCCCCTTCCCCTTCCCCTTCCCCTTCCCCTTCCCCTTCCCCTTCCCCTTCCCCTTCCCCTTCCCCTTCCCCTTCCCCTTCCCCTTCCCCTTCCCCTTCCCCTTCCCCTTCCCCTTCCCCTGCTGTCCCTGCCAGGCCCCGGGGAAGGAGGTGACAATCAAAGCGTGGCAGTGACACACCGGGCTGAGCTCGACACCGAGTGACACAGAGGGGCTGGCACAGCTCCTCTGCAGCCTCTGGAAAAGCCTTTTGTGGCTCTGCAGGGCTCAGCTCCAGCGTTTCCAGATGGATGTGCCTTAGTTTCCCCACCTGCACAGCAAAGAAGCTCTGACCCATCACAGAATCCTGGAATGGTTTGGGCTGGGAGGGACCTTAAATCCCATCCCATGCAGGGACACTTCCACTGTCCCAGGAGCTCCCAGCCCCAGTGTCCAGCCTGGCCTTGGGCACTGCCAGGGATCCAGGGGTAGCCACAGCTGCTCTGGCAATTCCAGCCCAGCCCCTCCCCACCCTCCCAGGGAACAATTCCCAGTTCCCAAGATCCCATCCATCCCTGCCCTCTGGCAGTGGGAGCCATTCCCTTCTTGCCCAAAGTCCCTTTCCAGCCTCTTTTCAATCGGCTTTCAGGTCAGAACAGTTCATTTCTGCTTCCCAAGTTAAAAGGGAGTCGAATGAAGCAGCCACAGCGAACTGTCCCCGCAGCTCTGAGGAGCAAAGGCAGCTGAAATGAACTCAGGGATTCACATCCCTGCAGTGGAGTTGCTGCTGCAAAGTGAACATCTGGGTTTATTGTCTCACATCACATCACATCACAGAAATCCATTCCCCCATTAATTTCAGATGAATATTTGAAGATGTGTTTAGCAGAAAGCAAACCCTGCACTGGAACCTCTGGAGTTACAAGGCTGATGATCTTTGCTTTCTGTTGACAGCTCTGAAAAAATATGGGAAAACTGAATCACAAAGGACTTACAGAACTTTTTTAGCAAATGGAAAATATTTCTGCTTCGAGTTTAATGAAAGCTGTCACTGAAGTGTAGCAGTAAATAAATGACGTGGTCCTTCTCATGCACCCCTGGCCGTGATAGGGTTTAAGGAATTCCAAATTCTAGAAAGGAATTCCAAAGCCAGGGATTACTTCACTTGCCCAGAGTGATCCCTGCTGCTTGGAAGCCCATGCCCAGAAGCACCTCAGCTCGGAGGGAGGCTGCTGTCTCCTTCCTCATGGTGAGAACGGGCAGACCAAGCCTGGTAACAACTGAAACATTCCCACACCCCCAAATCTGCACTTTTCTCCCTCTCAGAAGGTCCCAGCTCAGAAATGTCCCCATGTACTCGGAGCAGGTCAGCTCCCCACTGCAAATGCCTTTCCCTGGGTGAGGGGGCCAGACCCTGAGTGGAGGTGTCCAAAGTGCAGGTGAAGTGCCAGAGAGGAGGGGAAGGTGTGGGGTAACCTCTGTGGGGTCAGAGACATCAGGTGTCTCTCAAAGGAACTCCCTGGAGCCCTGCCTGACCCAGCCCAGCCTGGGGGAGGGATGCACCTCCAGCGTGAATTTCCCGGCTCTTCAGAGACTGATGGGGAGATTTGCTGTGATTGCCTCACTGCCGCTCTCCACTCCAGCACTAATGGGGAGAAGATTTAATGCTGTGATATCACTTTCATGTGGAGCCCATAAATAAAGCTCTTATAACTCTCTCATTACGTCTGCATGGCACCCATTAACCATTCCTTCCGCAGTCTGCATCGCACCCATTAACCATTCCTTCCACACGGGGCTCTGCGCAGTGACAGCCCCATTCCAGAGGGTTTCCCATGTCTTGGGAAGTGGGGAAAAAGAGAAGGGAGGTTTGAGACTCTGGCTCCAGACCTGGGCATCTCCTAGGGATCCAGTGCATAATCCAGGAGCTTCCTGGCGCTTAAAGCCAAATGTGTCTGGCATTTTATTGCGGCAAACGAAAGGCTCCATCCATTCCTACTGTCTGTGGCACCACTTGAAAGCAGAGCTGATCTGGGTGTTGCCCGTAAAGAGAACACAAAACAACCGAAGTCGTTTTATGCGGTGCTTTATTGAGGGCCCTGGGAGCCTGAGGACTAATGTCCAAAGTCAGAGCCCCCCGAGCTAACAAATCATTGCGTTTATATAGAGTCTATATCAACGGTTGCTTAATTCAACACATATTTGTTGACGTTACACTCCAACAATCATTTATATACAAATTAATCCTTGTTTAAATTGAACATTTTTATGATCATAAATTCTCTTCACTCTGTTAGGTAAAAACAATGTATTCCCCCAAGATCTACCTATCCATCTTGTGAATAATGACATGTTCTACCACAGCCTACTCTTGGAATGTATTCTGAGATAAGTTCCTACCTCTCCAGTATTCCGTACTGCCCTTACCTAACAACTGTTTCTAACAACACACAGCCTATGGCCTACTAAGAATTCTAAGCCTTAGCCGAACTACTTCTACTAAACTTTTGCTAGTCTGAAATGCAACATGGGCAGTGCCGTGCATCAGCTGCAGAGCTCACTGAGCCCCGCAGGGATCTTTGCGTCCTCAGCAGCGTTCAGGCAGCGCAGTGACCCGGAGCGATGGAGGCAGCGTGTGAAGCAGTGTGTGACCCGGAGCAATGAAAGCAGTGTGTGACCCGGAGCGATGGAGGCAGCGTGTGACCCGGAGCGATGGAAGCAGCGTGTGACCCGGAGCGATGGAAGCAGCGTGTGAAGCAGTGTGTGACCCGGAGCGATGGAGGCAGCGTGTGACCCGGAGCGATGGAAGCAGTGTGTGACCCGGAGCGATGGAAGCAGTGTGTGACCCGGAGCGATGGAGGCAGTGTGTGACCCGGAGCGATGGAGGCAGTATGTGACCCGGAGCGATGGAAGCAGTGTGTGACCCGGAGCGATGGAGGCAGCGTGTGACCCGGAGCGATGGAGGCAGTGTGTGACCCGGAGCGATGGAAGCGGTGTGTGACCCGGAGCGATGGAAGCAGCGTGTGACCCGGAGCGATGGAAGCGGTGTGTGACCCGGAGCGATGGAAGCAGTGTGTGACCCGGAGCGATGGAGGCAGTGTGTGACCCGGAGCGATGGAAGCGGTGTGTGACCCGGAGCGATGGAAGCAGCGTGTGCTGCCAGCACTTAACTTGGGGGCACTCCAGAGGAGGATTCCTGGTCCCTGCTGGTAACAGCGATGGGAACGGGACTGTGCTAAAAGCTCCTCCAGAGCTCCTTTGGTGTTGGAGCTGAGCGGAGCAGTGGGGCTTGCTGTGCCCAGAGGTCTCTGTTTTCACGCTGCTTTCATTCAGTGTTGCAGGGAACACAAACCTCAGAGCCGGCCCCGGGCTGATGTAATCCGTTAGCACTTGCCAGGCAAAAATACCCTTTCCAAAGGAAAAGAGGTGTCAAAAGGAGCGAGTGAGAGGCTGGGTGTAAAAATACCAGCGCTCTGACTCTGCCTGAACTTTGCTCCAGTTCTCTGCAATGACAACATCCTGGGGAAATGGGGATGAATCCCAGCAATGCTCCCACGTCCACAAGGGCTCAGGGAACAGGATCTGTCCGAGCTCTGAGCCAGCACTGTGGGTCTGGAATCACAGAATTTCCTGAGCTGGAAGGGACCCACCAGGACCATGGAGTTCCTTCAGCCTCCCCTGGTCAGGGAGATGCTCCAGGCCCTCCCCATTCTCACAGCCCCCACAGGACCATCCTCACTGTTCCTGTCCCCAGCCAAGCTGTGAGATGAAAGTGAACCATCAGAGGGACGAAGGAGAACCCCAGGGATGAAGATGAACCACCCGAGGGATGAGGTGAACCCTCAGAGATGAAGGCAAACCATCAGACGGATGAAGGTGAATCATCAATGGGATGAAGATGAATGATCAGAGGGATGAAGATGAGCCATCAGAAGAACAAAGATGAACCATCAGAGATGAAGGGGAGCCATCAGAGGGAGGAGGTGATTGTGCTCCTCAGTCCGTGCAGGGTTTCTGACCAGTTCTAGGCTCTTTAAGTTTTAGTTTAACAGGGGTAACTCAGGAGAACCCCACAGACTTCTCTACAGCCAGAGAGAGAGCTCAGGTTCAGAGATGGACCTGGGGATCCATGGATGGAAGGTACAGATGCTGATGTTCATAATTCTAATGTTAAAACTTTGGGTTTGAGTGGGAAGGCAGAATTAATGTGAGTCAACCCCCCAGAGCTTCAGCAAATGCGGAATTACACCAAAGTTTGGGATGGTTGTAAACAATTAGGACAAATGTTCCTCCCTAAGCACCACCACTGAAGCTGGATGCAGCGAATTTCCAGCTGGGAAAAGGGGAGATGGAAAAAAATGGGATTCTAAGCACACAGCCAACAGAATTAAACTGAGAATTAATTTCATCCATTATAACTGATTGCTGTAAATTAAAACTGGAAGGAAATAATTGGTAGCATGTAGCTTTTAGTGTTTCCTCCAGATTAGGGGAATTAGATTTTTTTTTTTATTAGGAGCACTAAACTACTCTGCCATGCTCCCGTGTCTCAAGCAATTCCTGATTCCTGATTCCAGCCTGGTGGCACACTGGGCTTTGGGAACAGCAGCATTTCCTTCACTGGGGCCCAAATCCTGAGCCAGTCCTGCAGGGCTGAGCTGGGTTTGAGGGCTGCCCTGCAGAGCAGGACCATCACTCCCGCTGTGGTCCCTCCAGGGAGGCTCCTGCTCCTCCTGCTCCTGTGCTGGAGAGGCTCTGCAGCTCCAGGGATGGGCAAACACCAGGACAGCAATCCCTTGTTCCCAGGGACAAGAAGCAGCTCCTGGGGTTCCGTTTGTGCTGCAGAGGCTCCTGGCAGGTTGGAGTGGTCCTGGTGGTCCATTCAGCTCCTCACTGGTCCCATGGAGCAAGAGCAGGCAGAGCAAGGAGGTGAATTCCTCTTGCTGATCCAACTTCCTTCTGCTAAATCCCTTTGGGGCTCATTACTCCTTCATTCATCCCTTCATGTCCAGGAATCCCGAGTATGAAGCTGCTGCCCCGACAGAGAGGGAGAGCAGTGCCTCAGGGGTTAAACTTCCTCCCTCTCCCCTCTCTGGGGATGTTTCCTGCAAGGAGTAAAGCCTTGGAAAGGCCCCACTTGGTGCTGGAGCCGATTTCAGGAAATTGAGATCTGGGCTGGCTGTTCTGTTTTCCTCAGAGGATATTTTTGTTCATTTATTTAATTAATTCCTTCAGCTTACATAAGGGTAATAAGATTTTTTTTTTTTTTTGCATGTCTGCAGTGCTCCTTTCCTCGAGAAGTTCCAACCCTTTTGGCAGGAGCAGGAATAGCCCAGACAGAGCTTGGTGAGGCCACTTCCCACCCAAGCTGAGCATGTGGTGCCTTCCTGGGCCAGGATCAAAGGCCACCAGCTCCAGTGGAACCTGCAGGGAGCCCAGGTGGCATCATTCCAGCCAGGAATGAGCCATGCACTTGGGTCTTACACCTTGGACTTCTCCGAGGGCGCTGAGGGATGCTGGGCGAGCACAGGAGTTCAAGGAATCACATTTCCAACGCTCCTGAGAGGCACCAGCTCCAGAAGGCAAAACCCTGGTGGAGCTGAGGGAGAGGGAGGAGTGCCACCTACTGCAGTATCCCCGCTCGCTGCCGCCACCGCTCCGGCACGGCGGAAATAGAAACTTCTTGTTTTGTGGTTGGAAACATAAAGGAAAGGGGAAAAGGAACGGGGAGGGGGGTGTGGAGAGAAGAAACCTAAAAAAAGGAATTTGCTGAATGGCATTTTGTGCCAGCTCCGTGTTTATAAATAGCCCCAATGACACTGCTCTTTGCACAATGAATTTCGGAATATTTCTGATCAGCAAAGAGTTTGAGCTGCAAATAACAATAAATGGGGGAAATGTGTATAAATAAAAGGCATTAAAATCCCGCTCTGTGTGGGATCAGCAACACATCTTGAGAACTACATCAAAGGGACTCAATTAGCAGACACATTTTCTAATTACATGTTCTAATTTACAACAAATCCGGGTTTCTAATGAAGCCTTGATTATTGGTGCAGATGGTGAGGACCGGACCCAGCGTTCCAGGCTCGCTGCCACTGCCAAGGCAAACACTTGATGCTCCAGACCTGGCTCCTTCTCCTGCTCTGCTCAGACACCTCCCTTTTTCCAATTCCCCAGGAGCTTCCCCGCGCCCAAAGGTACTCGAGTGAGCCACTGCTGAAAGCAGAGAGGAAATTGTCCTCGTGGGATGGAACAGCAGCCAAAGCACCTCCCTGGGCAGTCAGTCCGTGGGCTGTGGATATTTGCCCTTTGCAATCCTGCCTGGCACGTGCAGACACCGGGACAGGGATCTTTTCCAGCAGAGCCCTCGGGCGTTAGGTTCAATTACAGACAGAGTCCCTTTCCTACTGGGCATTATTTGCAGTTTGGGACATTAATCTCTCCAAATGGGATGAACGCTGTGCCCCAGGGTTGATTTCTGAGCTGAGACAGCTCTGAGGGAAACAGGGAACCATTCCCAGGAGAACAGGGCAGGGAGCAGCACAGCTGAGATCAGGAAATCCCAGAGTGGTTTGGATCCCATCCCATCCCATCCCATCCCATCCCACCCCTGCCCTGGCAGGGACCCCTCCCACTGTCCCAGGTGCTCCAGCCCCAGTGTCCAGCCTGGCCTTGGGCACTGCCAGGGATCCAGGGGCAGCCACAGCTGCTCTGGCAATTCCAGCCCCGCCCCTCCCCACCCTGCCAGGGAACAATTCCCAATTCCCAATCTCCCACCCAGCGCTGCCCTCTGGCACTGGGAGCCATTCCCTGTGTCCTGTCCCTCCATCCTTGTCCCCAGTCCCTCTGCAGCTCTCCTGGAGCCCCTTCAGGCCCTGGAATTTGGGTGGATTGAGTTCAGAGATATTTCCATGCCCCCAGCCAGACCAGGGCAGCACTGCCCCTTCCAGCCCCCTCTGTCTCTGCTCTGGAGATGTTTCAGTCTAAACAGACCCAACAAAGTGCTGGAAAAAAGGGGAAACTGAGGCTGGGAAAGAGCACAGCCAGCCTGGATCTTTGGGACATCAGCAGGAAAATCTGCTCCCATTCTCTTCCCTTTGGAAACAAAGCAAAGCAATTCTTTCCTTCCAGGGCTTTTTTTTTTTTTTTTCTTTTTCTTTTTTAATAATTATTTTATTTAAGCCACTGTTATGGCACTAACAGAGCCTTGCTCCACCCTCCATGGCTGGATTGCTCTGTGTTATCCTGGATCCCATCCTGGATCTATCCCAGATCCCATTAGCTTTTAAAGCTGCTGAATCCAAAATTCATCCCAAGTTCAGCCTGCCAGAACTTCAGAGCACAGACCCAGACTGGATCTCCAGCCCAGGAGCTGATCCCACCTTCAGCCAGGATGGACCTTCCCCAAATCCCAATATTACAGCTGCATTTATATTTTTGAATGCTCCACTGACCATGCCAAAGCCCCAGAGGAGCTGCAGGGAGGAAAGAGCTGCACATTTACAGGTGAAAGTGGGAGATCTGGATTGAGGCAAAAGAGAAAAAAGCCCTGCAAGACCCCAATTCCAACATCCCAACCCCTCCAAGAGTCTTCTTTGATAAGTCAGCCTGCAAGCCAGGTCATAAAATCACAGAAACTGAGGATAAACTTGAGCAGAATTGAAGTGGAAGTGAGAAATACCCAGGCAGGGTGGGGGCTGCTGAATCCCATCCTGCTGCTGCAGCCCCTCACTAACAGCTCATCCTGCAGGAGCTCCTGCCCAGCATTGCTGCCTGCCCAGAACGAGCTCCCAGGGAAATCTCTGTCCTCCTCCAGCCCCAGCTGCACTGAGCTGATGTTAATAAAACATAATGGCAGTGCAGGATTAACTCCCATCACGAGTGGGACTCCTCTGCCAGCCCAGAGTCACCTCCCACCCCTCCCAGGCTGGATCCATTCCCAGGTGTGGATCCTGCTCCTTTCCACACTCCAGAAAGGGCTCAGAGAAGATCTTTCACTTGGGGAGGCTTCAGTTAAGCAGGATGAAGTGGCTGCTGCATAAAGCTCCACAAAATAAAGGTCAAGCTGGAGGAAGCTGGAAATGCTGTTGAACACCATAATTTCCCAACAAATCCCAGGGCTTCCCAGGAACCTGGCTCTGACTTCTGCATGCTGAGGGACATTTGTGTGCCTTTGCCAGCCAGGAACCCCCCTTGTCCAAGGGATTTCCCCTAACCTGGCCATCAATCCCCCTTCTGCCTCAGCTGGGATCCAAGCCCTGCTGGGTGAGCCTGAGCTGAGATTCTGCCTCTCTATAAGTGAGGCAATTACTGGAGGAGCACTAACTGGAAATCCTGCAAGCCCTGGGTGGATTAAAGCAGATTAATGGAGAAAGAGGAGCTGGGACAATCTCCTGCACTAATGCAGAGCTGCTGGCCCTGAGTGGCTGCACTGCCCAGGCTCGAGAAGGGCAGCAGCTTTTAGAGAAGGCTTGGATGGATGGATGGATGGATGGATGGATGGATGGATGGATGGATGGATGGATGGATGGATTGATTTTACAGCTAATGATCTCTGCTCACAGCAAAAGGCTCCAAGGAAAGGCAGAATTAGCACAGGGTCAGTGTGGCCAATTAGAGGATGTTCACACACTCCAGCCTTTCCCAAAATGACTGGGATCCCTTGGAAATGTCTCCCAGTGCCAAGGGACTCTGGAGAGCTGGGAGCTCTGGCTCGGGTCACCAAAATAGGGTCCAAAAAATGGCGGGGGGGGGGCCTAAAAAGGGATTCCAAAACAGGGCCCCAAAAGGTGAACAGGGACCCCAAAAACTACCCCAAAATTGGGGGAGAGGCACACAAAAATGGGATCCCTACAGAGCCCCAGGCTCTGTCTGCTCTTCTTCCAGCAGAGATGTGTGACAGAGCCCTGAGGACACAGAGGGACCCCCGAGGGGGGCCTGGAGCACCTGAGGGACCTCAGTGCTGCAGATCCATCCTGGTGTCCTTCCAGCGCTGCAGAGGGGAGCTGGAGCCTGGCCTGAGCCCAGCCAAAGGGATTCAGCCATTCAGGCATTCAGGGCCACTGGCAAAAGAAACTCCCTGTAGAAGACTGAACTTTATTCCTCATCTGAGTTATTTTTCAGACCAGGAGGAGTCACTGCTGGGAAATCTCCCAGAGCAGGATCCAGGACACCGCAGGTACTCCCGAGCACAGGAACGGCCCTGCAGGGATCTCCAGGTGGGTCTGCAGCTGCTGGGGCACAGGTAGGACAGGAGAGAACAGGCTCAGGGGTGAATCCTGCTCTGGCTCCCTCCCTGCTGTGCCCGGGTTCCTTTCCCCACCCTTTCCCAGCCTGCTGACAGCGCTGCTCTGAGGAGGGGGTGGCAGAGGGGACACAGCGAGGGATGCTGAGCCCCAGGATGAGGGACAGGTGAGGGCATGGGGGGACCAGGATGATGCTCAGGTGAGAGCACAGCTGGGCCCCCACCCCTGTGCAGACAGACCCACCCAGCACATCTGGAATTCACTGCCTGGCCCCTCTGGCTCTGCAATGTCAGAATTCAGCCCAGCCCTAATTAGTGCCAACTCTTGTGCAGCTTTTTGTCCTCCAGCTTCGTCTGGAGCTGGGCTGAGAATATCAACTCCTTTTCCTGGGGATTTTCTCCAGCTGCTGCCAGGGCCTGGATTTAAACCTGAGGAACTGGGCTGGAGAAGCTCTTCACCTCATTAATAACCTGTGAAGCCATTAAGAGCACTCCACAGAGATTTCACCACCATCTTTTTGCCATTGCAGAGTGAATTACATGACCTTCTTCCCTGCTTCAGGAGAATGGCACAAGTGGCTTTTCCTGCACTTAGCTAAGGAAACAGCCAGGGATCCCATGCTAAGGGCGCTGTTTAAATAACAATTATTAGAGAGTAGATGAGAAACCTCTTTTATCTTTGGCCTTGATAGCATTTTAAAACTGATACCTTCCCCCTCTTATTTACATATCAAAATAATTGCCTCCTAAATTCCACAGGAATGCAATGCAGTCCTGGAGATAATCTGCCTTTCAAAGGCTGCTCAGACCCCTGATGAGCCCTGGGCACTGGGAGCTCTGTGATGAAGCACAGAAATGCTTCAGGAAGGATCAATATCTCTGAGTGGATGTGGATGTCGTCACCACAGTGACATGGACCCCCATAATATCCTTTGCTTTTCATTGCCCCAGATCAATAGCAAAAAAAAAAAAAACCCAAAAAACAAAAAAAACCAAAAAAAAACCAAACAAAAATCAACCAGATTTTCCCTTTATTCTAGAATGAAAGTCGATTTTGATGTGTTTAATTTTTCTTTGTCGTGGGGAGAAGTTGGATCTCAGCCCTGCCTGCCCAGCTCATGAGAATTCTGGTCTGTGTGGCTGCATCCAGGTCACCATGGAGATGCCAGGGTGTCACCAGCCTGCAGGGCACAGGGCACGAGAGGGGCTCAGATCCCACCCAGAGAATCCTTTGGTAGTTATAACCTTCACTTCAAATGGTTCCCACTCTGCTTTTCACTTCTGTTCAGTACAGAAATGGGAAATGTAGAAGGGCAGGAAGAGCAAGGCTCTAGAAGATGGTGCTGCTGTCTGAGGAAAGGCTGGGAGAGCTGGGGGTGCTCCCCTGGAGAGGAGAAGCTCCAGGGAGAGCTCAGAGCCCCTGCAGGGCCTGAAGGGGCTCCAGGAGAGCTGGAGACGGACTGGGGACAAGGCCTGGAGGGACAGGACACAGGGAATGGCTCCCAGTGCCAGAGGGCAGGGCTGGATGGGAGATTGGGAATTGGGAATTGTTCCCTGGCAGGGTGGGGAGGGGCGGGGCTGGAATTGCCAGAGCAGCTGTGGCTGCCCCTGGATCCCTGGCAGTGCCCAAGGCCAGGCTGGACACTGGGAGCAGCTGGGACAGTGGGAGGGGTCCCTGCCAGGGCAGGGGTGGGATGGGGGGATCTTTAGGTCTCTCCCAACCCAAACCCTCCTGGGTTTTTGTGAGGATGAATAAAGTGTGGGAGAGCAGAGGGACACACAGACATTTCACAACACTTCCACATGATTCAAACTTCCCATAAACAGAAATATTCCTAATGGCTGGAAAACTGAACACAACAGCCTGAACCCCTCAAGGATGAACCTTCTCATTTCTTGTGTAATAGCAGGGGAAAACAACCCTTTTTCTGTCTGGGGTGTTGGGAGTCCTTATTAAATCTCACATTTTAACAAGTCAAAACAAACCAAAGCAGCAGCCCCAAAGCCCAGCAGGAGTCCGGGGCTGTCTGACATGGCTCAGGACAGCCTGTCCTTGGGATCCAGTGGGATATGCCCAGCACTGGCACAGATGGACAACCCAACTCCCTCCTGGCTCAATCCATCCCTTCTTCACAGCACAGAAATAATCTCCTCCCCTGGCACATGCAAGCTTTAAGCACCAGAAGAATTTACAAAGGTAGAAAAACCTGAGGAGAGGGAAGGGAGCTCTAGGGGGTCTCAAAAGTTCCATCAAATGGCATTTTCTCAGCTATGGTTTCTGTCCTCGGTCTTATCCCATTCCTGTCCTCTAAGGGAATCTGGACACTGAGTTCAGGCACAAATCCACACCAGGGACAGACACCTGGGGACAGCACAGGCTCCCTCCAGCCACATCTGCATTGTCAGATACGCTTTCAACTCAGGAGGAGCCCAAGTTTGGGCCTCACACAAGCTACAGGTGTAGATACAGATACAGATAAATAATCTGTGTTGCTTATCCCTAAAGGAAGAAAAAGTAACAATGTAATGAAAATAACAAAAGTATAATAAAAAAAGTAACAAAAGGTAACAAAAAAGTAACAAATATCTCCCCGTGCTGCTGAGGAACCCCTGGGCCTGAGGACAAAGTGCCCCAGAGTTATGGATCAGCTCCAGTGAAACCTGTGTGGAAAGGACTCTTCCCCAGCCTCAGGAGTACCAAGAGCTCCTCCAGCTCAGGAATAAATCCCCTTGCCCTGTCCTGTCTGTTGGGAAAATTGCTGGAGCACCAGATCTCTGTGGCATTCCAGGAGAATGGAGTGACAGAGAACGGAGTGACAGACCTTGCCTGAGTTACATCATCTCCATCTGCAGAAAATCAAATAAAACATTTTATCGAGTTTCCCTTCAGGGAAAAAAAAGAACCAAACAAATTCAAACAAACAAACCCCTCCCCCCACCCGAAAAAAAAACCCAAAACCAAAACAAAACAAAAAACCCAAAAAGCTGGAGAGCGAGGAGTCCGAGGCCCAGGGCAGCCCTGAGCCTGCAGCAGCTCAGTCTGCACACCCAGCTGCCTCCTCCCCTCCTGGCTCTGCTGTGGATGACAAGGAGAGGGATGGCCCAAGTGACAGATTCCCCTGATGGCCCAAGTGACAGATTCCCCTGCTGGCACAAGTGACAGATTCCCCTGCTGGCACAGGCTCGTGTGATAAAGTGAAGAAAAGAAAAATATCTCTCTCTATCCATTTTTAAAAGTGTTTCCCCTCCCTCTCCATAAACTGTGTGAGACAAATTGAAGCTGAAGCATCTTCTCCCTCCCAGCTCCTGCTGCCATGTCCCTGTCCCTGTCCTTGCCACTGTCACTGCAGCCCCGTGGGGAGGGGGATGGATCTGTCACCACCCTGTGCTGGGACCCCCTGCACCCCTACAGCCCCCAGGAGTGCTCAGCTGGTGCAAACAGCTCCTCCCTCTGCAGCAGTGCTCCTTTGTGGGGCTGAGCATCTTTGGGGGCAGCCCTGGAGGTTTCCCTGCACTCCGGACACTCCTTCATGGATTCCCAACTCTGGTAGCAGAGATGTTCCACTTTGGACCCTCCAAAGATGCAGCAGTCCCAAAGCTGGGCCTGGAATGTACAACTACCAAAAAAAAAGAGTTGAACTGGGTGATCAGAGAGAACCTGCTGCTCTGTGCCTCTGCTGCAGGTGGCTGTGGGTGTTCTTGGTGGCACCAAAGGACAATGTTTCACCCTGTGGCCCAGGGGCTGTGCAGGGATTCACAGAATCACAGAATCACTGGGTTGGAAGAGACCTTCCAGACCATCGAGTCCAGCCCAGCCCCAACCCCTCAGCTCAACCCTGGCACCCAGTGCCACATCCAGGCTTGTTTTAAACACACCCAGGGATGGGGACTCCACCACCTCCCCGGGCAGCCACTCCAGAACTTTGTCACTCCTGCCATGAAAAACTTTCTCCTGACACCCAACCTGGATTTCCCTGGGGCAGCTGAGGCTGTGACCTCTGGTTCTGTCAGCTCCTGGAGAAAGAGCCCAGCCCCAGCTGGCCACAGGCACCTTCCAGGAGCTGTGGGGAGTGCTGAGGTCAGCCCTGAGTCTCCTTTTCTCCAGGCTGAGCACCCCCAGCTCCCTCAGCCGTTCCTCACAGTGTTTGTGTTCCCAGCCCCAAGCCCAGGGATGTGGCACAGGGAGACTCTGCAGGGATGGGGCACAGAGGCTGTGCGGGGAATGTCTCCCCTGTCCAGCTGCAGCTCATTCGGATAGGAGCTAAATTTCTTCCTTTTCCTTCACTGCTCCCTTTCAGGAGTTGCCAATAAAAACTGAATGTGCTTTATGGCACAAGTCACCTGTTGTGGAATAAATCATGTGGTGACTGCTTTCAGTCCTCTCATCAGAGAAATAAAACCTCCAGGTGCAAGGTGAGTGTCAGAAGCTGTGTCCCAGTGACCAGTACCACAAACATTCCAACCCTGCCCCTTTTCCTTGCCACCACTGCTAACGGTGCCTTGGGCAAGACAATCCCAGCACTGATTTCTTTGTTTGCTGGGAGGCAGAGCAGCACCCCCAGGGTTCTGTCACTGAGGAAGGGGAGTGGAGCTGCAGGGCTGAGCACAAGCAGCCCCAGATGAGATCCAGGCAGCCGCTGCCCTTCCAGCTGTCACCCGGCCAAGCCAATTGCCTCTGGAGAACCTGGGACTGCACACGGCATAATTGAAGGAAAATAATACTGTGACCTGCTCCAGACAGCAAAGCTGAAGGGCTCCGAGGCCACCAGATAAATGTGAGGCAGAGCTATGGATATAATCATTTAAGACCCGAAAGCGAGAGTAATGAATGAACACTGGATTTCAATTATCCTGAGATAATTCAAATTACTTTAAATAGGTAGCTGACCTACTAAAAACTGCCCGGGCTCTCATCCTGCATTTGCTGCCCAATTCAGCTAATGACAGTTTGATCCCATTCCTCCATTTTCAAGGAGCAGCAGGATTGTTAATGGCAGCACTGGGTTCCTGTGGAGCTGAACCTGCAGGCACTGCTCTCCCCAGCTCCCTGTGCTCAGCCCTGTCCTCTCAGCTCTGCCATTTCCAGCTGGGAAGTTCAGGCAGGGCTGGTGGCATTCCTGAGGATGAACAGTTCCTTTGTGGCAGGATTTGTTGCTTTGGGACCAGCTGGGACCCCCCTTTGCCATCGTGGTGCTGGTGCCTCACTCATCTGGGCTGGACCTTTCCACAGCAGCTGCCAAATCCCAAATTACAGCCTCTGAGCCCCTCCCCAGCCTGGCCCAGTTCCCAGAGCAGATCAATGATTTAATTCTCAGGAAAGTTCTCCAGCTGTCACACCAGGGGTGTTTGGGTGGCCACAAAACCAGAGCAACACCCAAAACCCCTGAGATCCTCCCCACACCACCAAACTTGGCATTTCTCCAGCCTGGAGGGCTCTTAAGCTCCTGCTTTTCCCTGGATGTTGCCAGGGGGCCCAAACACTGAGTTCTGAACACGAAACTGACCAAGCACTGAGGGCAAACCTCTTTTTGGGTGTCACCATAGGGATCCCCCTATTTCAGCATCATCCTTGTGCTCTAGCAAGAGGTATTGGTGCTGGAACCGGCACTTGGGAATGTTCCAGCTGCTTTCCATGCATTTCCTGGGCACACAGGGAGACACAGCTGGGCTGGAGCTGCAGCATCACCACAGGGACATTCTGGGACATTCTGGGACATTCCAAGACAAGGAGATGGGAGGCATCTGGTGATGACTCCTCCAGCTGCTCCTCTGCTCAGTGTCCCAGCAATCTATCCAGATGATGGATTCCAGCAGCTTGTGGAGCCACAGGAGGTGCGTGGAGACAGGATGGGCCTTGGCTGACTTTATTCATCACCGCTAATTGCTGGGCAAATGAGTGGGGAAAGGTCCTCAATATTCATCTTCACTTGTGAGCACCTGAAGGTGCAGGCTTTGCTGGCTGAGGGAGGGCGAGGTGGGGAGAGATAGAGAGCAGGTCTCAGGGACCACTGAGGCTGGAATGCTGCTCCAGCCTGTTGTCACTGCTGGAAGGGTGGCACCAAAGCTCACAGCCAGCCAGAGCTGGGCTTGGACCAAATTTGCAGAACGGGCATAGAAAAGGCTTCTCAGAGTGAAATGAGTTCCCTTATAGACACCAAAACCTCCCAAATCTGGCTGCTTACGTTAAGATGCAGATGAAGAGAATGCATTGCTGCAGATGCCAGGGCCTGCATGGCTGCTGAGGGACAGGACAGGCTCTGCCACCAGAGACTGCTCCAGCCCCGGGCTCTGCTCCAGCCCCAGCCCCACGTTTGCAGGGGAACAGCCTCACCTGGAACTGCTGGGTGTGGAAGTGTCTGTGCCACACAGCCCACACCAGCCCCGAGGGGCTGAACTGCCTTTCATCCAGCCCGGCCTGACAAGGTTCATTGGAGCCACAGACCAGACTCCAGATACTGCATTAAATAAACCAGCTCAGGAGGGAAACCTCGCTGAGGAAATCCCATCCAAACAAACATTGCAGCAGATCTTTCTTGAATTACCAGCAAAGGTGAGAAGGCTTTTGCCCATCAGGATTCTTGCTGGAACAAAACTCAGCATTATCATTCCCAATAAAACAAGGCAAGGTCTTCCACAGACACACGTGAGAGGGAGGAGCCATCATACCAGTTTTCTCCAGAAATGGAGTGGAATCATTGAATGCTCTCAAACCCATTTTTTGCAGCACAGCAGGTCTGAGTGGGGCCTTTCTGGCAGGGCTTGGTTTCACCCTGACCACTGAAGGTGCCCGTTGTCCCTGCAGAGCAGCTCCTGGGCTCAACCCCCCCAGTCAGCACCAGATCCAAAGCACAAACCCAGTTTGACATCAGAAGCGTCCATTAACTAGCCCTAATTACACAGCAAATTGCTCTAAATTGCATGTAATCATTTAAAAACCAAACCAGCACTGCTGCTCTGGGTTTGGAAGCATCTGGTGCCCCTTGGAAGATGATGAATGGCACCGTTTGCTCCTGATCATCTCTGGGTGAGCAGAGGGGCCCACCAGGCTCCTCCTGGTTCATATTAATGGGATGTTAATTGACTAAGAAAAAGTGGAATGAAACTAGTCCAAGAGAAAATTATTCTTGATGCCTCCACTGGGATAACTTCAGCTTGGCCACAGCCGTTGCGTTACACAGAATTTTATTTAGCAGCCCACCCCAGGAACCATTAAATCCACGGACTCCTCCTGAACCCAGCTGAAAACATTCCTGCTTTTTCACCTGGGCTCTGCAGCATCCCTCCTGCCACGACTCCAGGCCGTTCCTTGGAAAATTTCTTTCCCCTCCATGCCTGAGAAGCTGTGCTGCTGAATGATTTTTGCTGTTTTCCTTTCAATGTTCTCTGTACTCTTCACACATGTATTTGTGGCTCTGTGGCTGTTGCTGTATCCGTGGCTCCTTTCCCCAGTACTTTTCCCTAGGCAGAAAGACAAAACACATCCCCAGGCCCCCTGTCCGACCTTGGTTCTTTCTGGGAGCCAAGGCCCAAAACCAGCGTTCCAAGACACATTTTCATAAATAAAGTTTAGTTCCTTTCTGAGGGGGGAGGATTTAGAAGGGGTGAAATTACCTCCCCTCTTATGTCTCCAATCAGTGATTTTTGTCAATGATGCACATTTGCTAAACTTATAAATCTGTGTTCACCCTGTCGGTATGGACATTTTGTAGATATTTTCCAAGTCTGCCCCTGGAGGCCTCCAATAAAGAGCAGCCTTTGTATTACCTCCTACAGCAAAATTACCTGAAATGTGAGTTGTTTCACTTCTAGGCTCTTTAGGGTATCCTGGCCTGTCCCTGCAGCAGTTCCTGGACTCCTGCATTCCTGCTCCCGGGCTAAGACCCAGCTGTTCCTCACTCTGTGGCTCAGTGGTTGTGAGAAATGATGCTCACTTCCAAAAAAATTTAAAAGGTTTATTAAAACCTTATAAAAAAAATCTATTTAGAAGACTGAATAGAGAAAACATCACAGCCCCAGGAGCAGAGGGTTTCCCCACCATGTGCTCACCACACAGTGGAGGTTTCACCTTTTAACCCTTCGGCCCCTCCCAAAGTTCTGTCCATCGACTCCTCCTTCGCTGTCCAGGGCTGGGATCACTTCTGCCATCCTGACTGGGGGTCAGCTGCTGCCATGGTAACGAGCCCCCCCTGCCAAATGTCCCAAACCCAGGGCAGCCCTGAGAACAACGCAAGGGGGGTAAAACATAACTATAAATCTATAAAACTTAGCATATATACGTTATATTTGCCTTTTAATTGTGAGAGTCACCATGGCATCACTCATCTGTCACAGTGATGGAAACAGCACAGGAGGAGCAGTGGGAGAAGGGACCCAGCAGGGGCTGAAAGAAGATTTTAGCTTTGCTCTTTGGGTTCTCTTTGCCCTCCAGGACCAGCCAGAGCAAAGCTGCACATTCCTCTCCCCTCAGATCCTCCTTCCCCAGGGCATGACCGAGCAGGGGTAAAACCTATCAGCTCTGCAGTCATTAAAACTGATATTTGTGCCCATAAATCAGCCAGGGTGGGAAACACCAACAGCACAGAGGCACCGAGGGCTGCTCTGACAGCAGATCTGGGAGCAGCAGCAGCAGAGAGATCAGGGGCAGACACAGCCCAGGGCAGGTGTGTGCCCAGCAGTCCCACTTTGTGTCGCTTTTCCTGGCTTTGAGTGACCTTTGGAGAGGGAACTGCTCCCTCCGTGTTTCTCCAGAGCAGCTAAATGGGAGCAGCCACGAGTCTTTCACAGCTCACTGCCCTCAGAAATGGTCCTGCCGGAGCTGTCAGGAGACACATCCTCCTCCCCGGCCCATTAAAGAGGATATTTAACGGCCTTTCTTACATCTCAGACAGAGCTGTCTCAGAGCTGCTGGTTTCTTTGTTTCCAGACCGCAGCAGTCAGTATTCACCATAAGTAAATTCACTTTCTGGGTTTTGATTTTGGGGTATTTAAGCCCAGGACAGGCAGTAAACAGCATGATGCTCTCATGGGTGGAGCATTTGTATTCTGGGGGAAAATAAGCTTTCCTGGGAACCTGGAGCCCTGTCCTGGACCTCCTCCTGCAGAGTGAGGGGTGAGATGGCCCCAGTCTCCAGGTGACCACGTTCCAGCACTGACTCCTCCTTGGGGTGGACAGGGACATACACACCTCCCAGAAGGATTTATCAGGCTGCCACCCAGCTCTGCCAGTGCCATCACCTGATAAACCTTCCCTTTGCACCAGGAAATTCAGGAAAATCTGTGATTCTATAATGAAAAATCACATCGTCTTTGTGTGATTTTATAGAAGAGATTTTAGGCATAAACTGGTTTTGCTTCACAGGGTTTGTTTTTTGGTTTTGTATTTTTTTTGTTTTGATTTTTTTTTTGTTTGTTTGTTTTTTTCCTGAGGCCCACAAGCCAGAAGCCAGTTGACTGATTTCACTTTCAGGCCTCAGCTGAACTTGAGATGTAGGAAAAAGTCTCATCATCCCAACAACTCAGAATTGCAAAGTTACTGATCCCCCCCTTTCTCCAAAATCTCCCCTGAACGTGGAGGAATTCACAGGGATAAAGAACAACCTTCCCCTGCAGCCAGAAAATCACTGCTCTGTTCCAAGCTGGCAAAAGGCAAAGTAAAGACAAATCACTGCTCATTTAACCCTCATATCCATAAAAAGTGGTGAACAGAGAAGAGGCTTTCAACCTTAAAAATGAGATTTAAGAGGTGAGTTTTACCCTCTTGTAGCTCTGTGAAATATTCCCAGCAGAATCAGCAAACCTTGCAAAAGCGTTTGCATCTCTCATTGGATTTTGTGCTAAAAGCACTGAGAGGTTCCCCAGGTTTCCTTCACTGCAGGAGGATCCTTCCCAAGCCAGGTCCTCCAGCCCTGCTGGAATTCCCTCCTGGTCCCAGCACCCTGAGCTGAGCTCTACATCTCCCCTGGGCCTGCTGCTCTGGCTTTGAACTGAGCAGAGAACCATGGAGTGGGCTGGGTTGGGAGGGACCTTAAATCCCATCCCATCCCATCCCATCCCATCCCATCCCATCCCATCCCATCCCATCCCATCCCATCCCATCCCATCCCATCCCATCCCATCCCATCCCATCCCAACCCACCCCTGCCCTGGCAGGGACCCCTCCCACTGTCCCAGGTGCTCCCAGCCCCAGTGTCCAGCCTGGCCTTGGGCACTGCCAGGGATCCAGGGGCAGCCCCAGCTGCTCTGGCAATTCCAGCCCAGCCCCTCCCCACCCTCCCAGGGAACAATTCCTAATTCCCAAGATCCCATCCATCCCCTCCCTCCTTCAGCTTCAGGCCATTCCCTGTGTCCTGTCCCTCCGTGTCCTTTCCCTCCAGCACACAGCCAGTGCTCCATGGCACAGAACTTCAACTCCTTCCAGGAGTGGATTTGAAACTCCCACAGGATCCCAGTGCTCTGCAGGGCAGCCCCAGCTTTTCCCATAGTCCTGCCCCTCAAACCTCTCCTGAGCTGGACAGCCCTCTGCCCAGAGAAAAGTAGGAGAACATCCCCGCCCTGGCAGCAGCTCCACCTGAGGCACGCTGAGCTCTCCAGGAACAGCTGCTCCTCTCTTGACTCTTTCTTGGTTGTCTTGGCTTTCCCTGTGATCAGCAGAACGTGTCGAGTCCTCTGACAAAATCTAATCTCCCTGATGGCTGCCCTTACTCAAGCACTCCTTTGCAGAACAATGTTTCTTCCCAGAAAAATGTAATTTTATTCCGACTGCCGTATCAGGCCTCTGATATTAGTGGTGAGCTTCTCAGGAACCTCCTCAGCCAGAACATTCCTGCGCTGGCAGATCCTATCAGGGAAGAGGGAGAATATGCTGCCTCTGTGGTGTGGCTGTTGTGAATAAAGACAGAGATATGGAGAGAAAGCACAAGGGGCACAAATAAACAGACCTTGGAGCAATATCCTACAGTTTTTGTGGAGAAGCCTCCTGACACTGGGGGGGGCAGTCTCGTGGCCCAGCCTTCCACTCTTTTCTCCTTTTTTCCCTGAGCCAGGGATGTATTTTCCAGTCAGGCAGTGCTGCCTCTGCTCTGAGGAAAGGGATCTGATGGGCAGAGTGAATGCGGCACTAATGGGAAGGAGACAGGGGCAGAGCCTGAGCCAAATGCAGCAATGGCTTGGGAAGCTGAGGGGAAGGAAGGCAGGAGAGGAATTCCTGCCTGTTACACACCACCAGCAGGCTCTGATATCAATCACTGCCCAGCTCCATGTGCTGACTGATGATCCTGCCCTGTCTGCAGCCAGAATTAATGGGAATGAGCACAGAAAGGCTTGGCCAGGGCACGGCAGGCACAGGAAGGCTGTGAGGAACCCCAGCAGTGCTGCTCCAGGGGGGCTCGGGGGACTCAGACATCATTTATTAGCTACTTTCCTAATGAATCCTAAACCACAGCTGACTGCTGGAAAGAGCCGATTTGTCACAACAGAGCCCTTTTGCGGGAACAGCCCCGTTTGAAAGCTCCGAGGATTTTCTGAGGGCTGGGAAGGGCTCCGGCTGCCCAGCAGCACATCCAGGTTCCCTCTAGCCCTGTCCTGGCTCCTGCCCCAGGAACAGGCGTGATCCAGGCTGAAAACCTCTGATGTGCACGAGAAAGAGCACAGGACACATCCCAGGAGCAGATCCCCCACCTTCCTTATCAGCACTGCGCTGTTCCTGGTGAAAAATGCAGTTTCCTCAGCACGTGTCTGAACTGGAGCTGCAGGGCTGTGAGGGAGCACATCTGTGTGTTTACCCAAAAAACCCAACCCAAGGACTGATCTCTGATTCACAAACATTAGGGAAAGCTTCAGAGGTCTTTGTTTGCCTAACAGAACAAAACAAGGAAAAAACTTCCTTCCCTCCCTGCTTTATCCACACTCTGATTTATTGGAGCTCACAGTGACAGGAGGAGTTCCCCCAGAGGTACCCACACCTCAAACACATCAGAACCTTGAGTCAAAGACTAATTTCCTTGCTTTAAGTCTGTTGTGGGAGCCTGGTTAAAGCCCTTTTTTTCCAGGCCAAATAAATTCCCAGCGCTAGAGCCCCAGGAGCACAAATACCATCCCTTCCCTGCCTTCCCCAGTCCAACAGCCGGGATCTCGGGCTCAGCCACAGCCCCGGCCTGGCTGAGGCTCGGGGCAGGTCCTGCCCCGGGATTTAGGGCCCTGCTTAGCGAGGCAGAGCTCATTTCTCTGCCTCAGATTTCAAGCCTTCAGTGATTGCTTGAAGGTGAATTTCTCACCTTCCCTGTCTAAGGGAAAATACTCCTGGAGACAAACGGCTGGGATGAGGTGGAGGAGCCTCTTTAAAATCAGACTTTGTCCCTTTATCAGTGCAAAATCTCTGTGTGGCTCTCACTCCGGTCACTCGAGGCTGTAATTCTGCCCCAGGGCTGACATCCCTGAAAGCATCAGGGATAAATATCCACTAACAGGGCAGGAGCATGGCTGGGATGGCTCTCCATGGGAACCAGGATCCTGGATGGGAATCAGATTCCATCACCACGTCATGTGTGGAGTTCAGATCAGTGGAAAGGATGGAGAAATACTGAGGGTTACAATGCCAAACCAAACCGAGGGAGGGTGATTCTTCCTGATCACTCTGGAGCCAGAATTCTGCTCTGATTCCAAGGGCAGCTCGGAGAAACAAATTCTCTGGAAGCCTCTGCCTTCCTGGAGAGGGATGGATGATGGATGGATGGATGGATGGAAGGATGGAGAGATGATGGATGGATGGATGGATGGATGGATGGAAGGATGGATGGATGATGGATGGAGGGATGGATGGATGGATGGATGGATGGATGATGGATGGACGGATGATGGATGGATGGATGGATGGATGGATGGATGGATGGATGGATGATGGATGGATGGATGGATGATGGATGGATGGATGGATGGATGGATGGATGGATGGATGGATGATGGATGGATGGATGGATGATGGATGGATGGATGGAAGGATGGATGGATGGAAGGATGGATGGATGGATGGATGATGGATGGATGGATGGATGATGGATGGATGGATGGATGATGGATGGATGGATGGATGATTGGATGGATGGATGATGGATGGAGGGATGGATGGATGATGGATGGAGGGATGGATGGAGGGATGGATGGATGGATGGATGATGGATGGACGGATGATGGATGGATGGATGGATGATGGATGGATGGATGGATGGATGGAAGGATGGATGGATGGAAGGATGGATGGATGATGGATGGAGGGATGGATGGAGGGTTGGATGGATGGATGGATGATGGATGGACGGATGATGGATGGATGGATGGAGCGATGGATGGATGGAAGGATGGATGGATGGAGGGATGGATGATGGATGGATGGATGGATGATGGATGGATGATGGATGGATGATGGATGGATGGATGATGGATGGATGGAAGGATGGATGGATGGATGGATGGATGGATGGATGGATGGATGGATGGAAGGATGGATGGATGATGGATGGAGGGATGGATGGAGGGATGGATGGATGGATGGATGGATGGATGGATGATGGATGGACGGATGATGGATGGATGGATGGATGGATGGATGGATGGATGATGGATGGAGGGATGGATGGAGGGATGGATGGATGGTTGAATGGAAGGATGGATGGAAGGATGGATGATGGATGGATGGATGGATGGATGATGGATGGATGGAAGGATGGATGGATGGAGGGATGGATGGATGGATGGATGGATGGATGGATGGATGGATGGATGGAAGGATGGATGGATGATGGATGGAGGGATGGATGGAGGGATGGATGGATGGATGGATGGATGATGGATGGATGGATGGATGGATGGATGATGGATGGATGGATGGATGATGGATGGATGGATGGATGGATGGATGGATGCTGGATTGATAGATGGATGATGGATGGATGATGGATGGATGGAAGGAGGGATGGATGGGAGAAGGGACACACCATCTCGCAGCTCCCTTTGGAAAGGGATCCACCATGTGCTAAGTAAAATCTGCCTCACCCCAATGCCGAGTTAGAGAAGAATGAACACAGTCTCAGTGGACAGAGGGGAACAGAGCTGGGACAGATTCCCAAGGAATTCCATGGCCCCAGTTCGGCCCCATCCTCCTGATGGAACAGCCCATGAACCCAGTGAGCAAAAATCCCTCCGAATTTCTCCCTGTCCCACCCCACAAGCCACCACCACCTGTCCCCGGGGTCACACTGCTCTGGGAATTCAGCCCTCAAGTGCAGCTCCTGATCCCTGATGGCCGGAGCCCATCCCAGCCCTCCCCAAACTCCCCTCTTGTGTGGCACCACCAGAGCGTGGCTGGCAGACAGTGATTTCCCCTCCAAGGAGAATTGCCTGCTCCTCTCCAGGATGAACCAGCAAATTTTGCCACGGCTGAGGCCACACAGTTCAGCTGTTTCCATCCTGAGCGAGAACAGAACTGTTTGCTCTGTGGTGGAGAAGCAGAGCGTGGCGGAACAGGCTCTGATCACACAATGCCCCTTTCCTGCAGAGGTTAGGCTTGGTTTTAATCAGTGTTTGCCCTCTTTTCTCTCCTTGTTTCAGTCTGAGTTGCTCAAGGTAAAAGCTGAAATAAATTTGCTGCCTGTGCAGAGCTCCCAGTGTCGGAGCTGCACCCCAGGGGAAGGTCCTGGCAGGGGAGGAAAGAGGTGGCAAAGAGATCACCAACATCAGCCCCTCAAAGTGGGCCAGAGACTGCACAGAGCTGGCCTCACCTCTGGGAGTGGAAGGCCCAAGGCCAGCTCTGCACAAAGATTTGGCAGCATTCAGACAAAATCTGGGACTGCACCAAAGCTCTTCCCTGAGAAATGGGAAACTGGGGAGCTGGGACCCGGTACACAGCGACCCAGGGTTGCTGCAAACCACAGGAGTGCCTGCAGCCTGGCAGTCTGTCATTTAAAATATCTCAGCCTAGGCCAGTTTCCTTTCCCACTCTCTGAGCACATCCCTGTTTTATTGTCAGGGAGTTCAGAGCCAGCAGACACCGGAGCAGCAAAGTCAGAGGAACAGAGCCAGGCTGGCCCCGTGATGGGTTTGGCCTCCAACACGGATCAGGTGCTCCAGCATCGAGGGGTTGGGAGCAGGAGGAGGAGGAGGAAGCTCCTCAGCTGAATTCCCAATTTCCAGTTTAATCCTCAATCTTCCCCAGCTTGTCCCCTCCTTGCAAACCCCGCACGGCTCCTGCCCCAGCAGCCAGCCCTGCTCCCCACGGCTGGGATGTCGCTGCTGGCAGCCCCAGAGCTCCGAAGGGGCTGGAAGGAGCTGCCGATCCGGGACTGGGGCTTGAGAGATGCTGCAGTGCCATCTTCAGACAGGAGGGGAGAAAAAACCGACCCCAAAGCCCCCCCAGAGCCAGAGACCTGGGAAACATTCCCTGGAGTGGCTGGAACGGGGCAGCCCAGCCCAGGGCTGCAGCACAGACCGGCACAGATCCGGCCCCACAGCCGGGGAGGCTCCAGCCCTTCCTGCGTGCTGAGAGCAGCTCCAGGGCTCCATGGAAAGCAGAGCCAGCCTCTGCTTCGCCTCTGGGCCTGCCTTTGCTGAGGTGGAAATCACAAAGTGTTTGAGCAGCTCCCTGCTCCCGGCAAGCTGGATTGCATCGTTTAGTCCTGATGGCTCCTTGGCAGGAGGAGATAAAGCAGGACAAGGAGCTCTGTCCATCCCTGCTCCCAGACCCTCCTGGCTCTGCCCTCAGAGCCCCATTTCCCACAGAACAGCCTCTCCTGATCCCACCTCTGGCCTTTCCTGGAGGGAATAAGTGACGGCAGTGACCCATGAGGGCTGGGAGCACTGGGAGCACTGGGAGCACTGGGAGCACTGGAAGCCCATTTAATTCTGTGCCACATTAACACCACGCACCCACAGCCCCGTGGGCAAACAGGGCCTGCAGCCGGGGCTTGCTGCCCAGAAAGCTTCAGAGACAAGGCCCCTCTGGAAATCAGCACCCTTGAGAAACCTTTTTTCCAGCAGCAAAAAGGTTATTTGGGCCAATTTTTAGCAATTTTAGTCATTTTGGCCTCCTCCTCACGTCACTACTGCTGTGAGTGTCCCTGGAGCTCAGGAAGCATCAGCCAAGATTTAGAGGAGAAAAAGCAAATGTTCTGTGGGATTTCAATGGGATGAAATCACTGCAAAGCTGATTTTTTGCTGTGGCATGGGGGGACAGAAATGACTTCAAAGTGACAGAGAGCAGGGTTAGATTGGATATTGTGGAAGATCCTTCCCTGGGAGGGGGCAGGCCCTGGCACAGGGTGCCCAGAGCAGCTGTGGCTGCCCCTGGATCCCTGGCAGTGCCCAAGGCCAGGCTGGACAGTGAAGCTTGGAGCAGCCTGGGACAGTGAGAGGTGTGAAATCAAACCATTCTCTGACGCTAAACTTCATCCCATCCCCGAGCCTCCTTTCCCTCATGGCCCCCAAGCAAACCCAGGTGCTACAAATGCTCTGGAGAAGGAGGATTTGGTGAGCTGGGGAAGGGATTCCTGCACTAGAGATGAAAACAAAACCATTTTCCAGGAGCAGGGTCACAAAAGCTGCACTCTCCTGGAAAGGCACCCACCCCCACCTCGGCTCAGCAATTACAAAGCTTCATTTTAAACTAATTTTAAACATGAGCTGGGGAAGAGAGAGGGATGAACCTGGCTGGAGGAGCTCTGGGGGCTGTCAGCCGTGCCTGCTCACAAGGGGAGCTCTCTGCAGAGCCCTGGCAGCACCAGGGCCAGCCCCTCAGCCCAGCTTGTCCCCAGATGTGTGACAGCAGCCTGCCAGCCCCGCAGAGGGCCCTGCCCAGAGCTGGGTGCTAGAGCTGCCCCAGGAACCTCTGGATTCCTGATAACCCAGGGGCTGAGAGCTGCTGGGCATGGAAGTGTGTGCCAGAAGGGAAGCTGGCAGCAGCCAGCACTGCCTCAGCTCAGCCTGCACAGACAGCCTCAGGAGCTGCAGAGCTCAGGGAACAGCCCCAGATCAGCCACAGGCAGTTCCTGCCTCAGACGTGGCCTCCCTGCTCCCACTGCCCAGAAACACTCCGGCAGCTTCCAGGCAGGGTCGAGACCAATTTGCTCAATTCCCAGCTTGGCAGGGAAGGGATTACACAGCAAAAACTGGATCTGAGGGTTACACAGCTCTCAAAGCCCTTCATTCCCTGTCCCCCGGGCCAGCTCAAAGCCCTGATTCTTCAGAAGCTCCTTGGCAATTAGCTCGTTTTAATTAATACCAACTCCACCCAGTGGAACCAATGCCTTGAAAAGGGTTGGGAGAGAGGAAAAAGCAGAAAGGAGGAGAGCCAGGGTGCAGTTCTGTGCTCACCCACATGGACGGGGGTGGTGGGAGCCCTGAGGGAGCCTCGAGCCCCCATGGGGACAGGGAAGGAGCCTGAGCTGTCCCCACACCCATGGGGGGTGGCAGATGGAAAAGGACATCTCCCAACCCCCTCCACTGCTCCCACTCCTCATCTGTGACCCCACCATCCCCAAAAGCCACTGCAGACACATAGAGCTCCCCCAGCTCTGCCACAAAACCGCCCCAGCCCTGGGGATGGAAGGATGGGAGCGATGCTGGCAGCAGCCTGCACAGCCAGCTCTACCCAGCACCTCCTTCCTGCCTCCATGGCAACTTTCAACAGCCTTAATTGCTTCTGATTTTAACAATTGAGGAACAAAACTTCTGTGATCTTCTATCACTTCATTATTAACAGTCCCCAGAACAGACCCCAAATGCAGCCAAGCACTATTTTATGTGTGTTTATATTTGCAGCTTGAATTTTCTGTATATCCCTGGCTGTGGATCTGCTCCTCCAGCCCCTCTCCAAAGGCTGTCAGAAATCTTGAACATTTGCTTGCTCAGGGCTCTGCCCTCCCAGGTCTCTCCTCCCTGGTCCAAGTGGAATGAAACATATCTGGAGGCTGCCAGCACCAGCACTGAGATTCCTCTCTCCTGACACAGCTTTTCCCCTGGGAATTCAGAATTGCTCCCAGCCACACACACATTTCATGGCAGGGAGCAGCACAGCGTGGAATGTGTGCCCAGTTTCATCCTGCCCCTCGTGCTGCGGTCACCAAACCCTTCCCTTGGGAGCCAAAGGGCCAAGCTGGGCTGGTCTGCCCCAAACTGGTGTCACTGGGGAAAACTGGTTGTGTCCTGTGTCCCACCTGGGGGGACATCAGGGGGTTACAGGGGCAGAGTCCAGCCCAGAGCTTCAACCCACTCCTGATGGGGGCTGGAAAATGCTCTGGGATGGAGAAACAGCAGCACAGCTCAGCTCAACGGCCCACGGAGACACCCAGGGGCTGGAATTGGTCCAGGGTGACCTGAAGGCCAAATTCCTCCCCATGGCCTCTCCCTGCCAGGCTGGAGCAGCCCTGCCTCTCCTTCCCAGGGACAGCACCTCAGTGCCAAGCTTGGCAAGGCTCCTGCCTCCTCCCTGGGAGTGCGGAGCAGTAAAGGCAGTGACCTCCCTGCTGCACAGCTCTCACCTGCATGGATAGACATAAAAATACACAACATTTTACAGTCTGTCCCTATTCATTAGGCCCTGCTCAACACAATAAAGCTGCCACTGCACCAGCCCCTCCTGGAGTGCTCAGCTCATGCTGGAAAATGGAATTATATTGCAGTGAGGCTTGTAAACAGTGCCAGGCTTGTTTATTATCAGCCCTGCTCCAAAATCCAATCAGATTAATTTTATGTAGGACTTAAACGGCTGCTGCTGGTTGGAGGTAATGGGACGGACACAGCTCCTCGCTGCTCCTGCAGGTGCCCAATCCCTGTGGGCATTGGCCTCGGTCTGAGGGCTGGGAGGGAACCTGGAGCATCCAGAGCTCCTCATCCTCAGGAGAAACCACATTTCCAACATCCCGGGCCTGTCCTGACCCCCAGGGATTCCTTCACCCTCCCCAGGAGCCCCTGCAGGTCCCTTTTCTTCAGGAAGGAGGCTCTGGACACAGTAGGGAGCTGATCCACGGGCTCCTTGCCAGGCAGGAAGGTTTGCTGGGACACACTTTGCTCCGATTCCAGCCCAGCCCTGCCCTTCCCTCCTAGCTCAGCCCGTTTGGGATCACAAATTGCAAAGCCAAGGTGGGCACTGAGTACAGAAGTGGATTTAAAGTTCTCCTTAAGCACAGGAGCTTTTCTTTTTAAAAAGGTGAGGGGGGTGGGGAAAGGAAGATGAAGTGAATTTATCCAGAAATTGGTCAATCCCATAATCCCAGGAGGTCAGAGCCACCCCACCTGGAAATCCGCTAGATTTCACTCTCTCCTTGGTGGGCTGCTGCTTCCAAGAAAATCTCATTTCAAGACACAAAGAGCCAGGTCAGGGAAGTCTCAGCTCCTAATTCTGGGAAATGAAGTGGGACAGAGTGGATTTGAGGCAATCCTAGCTGGGAGCATCTGCGGGAGGTTTCCAAAGCCACTTTGGACACGGGGCTGTGCCTGTCCCAAGGGGGCTGAGCCTGTCCCAAGGGGCCTGAGGGATGGCTGCTCCACAACACAGAAATCCTTCTCTCCCTCCACCTCCCAGGGCCAGATCTGCTCCAGCTCTCCTGGACTGGCCTCAGGAAGCAGGATTTTAAGTTCTGCAGCATCTTGTCACTGTGTGACAGATTCCCAAAGGGCAACATTCCCAGAGTTTCCAACATAATTCCTGTGCCTTGTCTGCCTCCCTCCCCATCAGACCCTGGTGATGCCAGATCTGGCTGGGGAGATGGAAGAGCTCCCACAGAGAACCTTGCAGCAGGTGGATTTCTCCCTCCACCTTCCCGAATTATCCTTCCAAAGCAGATGCTCCTTCCCTTTCCAAACTCCAGGAGCTTTTTGTGTCTCTGGGTGCTGGAAAAAAACACGGAAAAGCTCCACTCTGGCAGCTTCAGCTGCAGAGCCAAGGGGGCACAGGCTGGCACTGCTCTGAGGAGTCCATGGACCCACATCCAACTTCCACAGAGCCAGGCAGCAACTACAGATCCTGCTGGAAGCATCGCAGAGAGCTGCACACCCCAGAATTCCAGCAGAATTCCCATCGAATGCCTCGGCCCTGGCACAAGAGGGAGCTGGGCAGGAAGGCCCCCCCCATCAGCAGGACACAAAGCCACAATATCCCCAGGACCAAAGGAACCAGATTTGTGTCCATTTTGAGGCCAAATGGAGGGAGAAGGAAAAGGACAATTTGAGGGAGGAGCTGGGAAACATTCCCTCAGGATGAATCCATCGGGACTGGAAGCACTGGGTACTGAGGGGCTCTGACTGGGGAGCCACACTGCCCCTTCCAAAGCTCAAATCCCCCAGACTGCTGGAGAATCAATCCTAGGTCAGGGAAAAGGCTCCTCTGCTCCATTCCCCAGCTGGCTGCTCACAGGGAAGAACAGCTCCAAGCCAGGAGGCTCCCACGAGGCAGCACCAAACCCTGGGGGAAGGAGCAGCTGCTGGGGGTTAAGAGGAGTGGAGGCTTTAGGGAGAGTGAGAGACTTTCCACCAGACAGATTTTGGGTTTCCTTCCCTTCACATGTAACCTTTGTCCTCAGGTGAGGTGTCCTAACAAGGACATGGCTGCATAAACACCGGTGGTGTTTAATATATAAATTAAATAAATAACCAACCCTCCTGAAAGGAGAGGAAAAGAGAGAATCAGCTGTGTCTGACAGATTTGCCTGTGACAGTGGAAAGAGGAGGAGAAGCTCTGGAGCAGGCCCTGGATCACGCCAGGCTGCTGGCTCAGAGCAGACAGAAGCATTTCCACAGCTTTGGGACTTTCAGCAGCAAACCAGGAGAAGTTCTCCTCCTTGGGCTCTGCATTTTTATCTTTACTTTTCCCTCCCCCCCTCAGAAAAGCAGCTCAGGTGCAGCCCCTTGGGGTTCCCATCCCTGGGAATTGCTGCCATCCGTGACTTCCTTGGATCTCCCCCTTCCAGGAGTTATTCTCCTCCAGCATGGAGCAAACACAACTGAGGAGGGCAGGGCACAGAGCATCTGCAGGTCCTGTGGGAAAGGTGCTCCATACCTGCTCTTCATCCAATCACCCGGGCACTGCAGCTTCCTCAGGGGTCAGGAGCAGCTTTTCCCTATCCCAACACAGCCGCCTCATTCTCCACGGTGAGAATGGAGACATTGTAAACTCAAAAGGGTTGGGGACGGTTCACAGCTGCAATTCCAGCTGCAGGTGGAATTTTCTGGGGAAATGGGATCTTGCAGCCTCTGTGCTGCTGGTTTGGGAGCGAGCTGGGACCTGTAATGCAGAAATTGTGGCTGTCCCTGCACCCCTGGGAGTGCCCAAGGCCAGGCTGGATGGAGCCTGGAGCTCCCTGGGACAGGGGAAGGTATCCCTGCCCATGGCTGGTGAGATTTAAATCCCCTTCCCTTCCTATCCCTGACTCCATGAAATTCTCCCTCAGCCAGCTGCAGTTACCACTTAGGGTGGGCTGATCACGACTTTCTGGTCCAATGAAATGAATTCAGCAGGACCCAGCCATATGGATTAAATGGGAAGTTTTAGGGAAAACAGAAACATGTGAAAGGATTATGGAGAGGTTTTTATAAAAAAATACTTTTTCAGCCCCTTTGGAACAGGAAAACAGGAACTGCGTCTTTGAGGCAGCTCAAAAGCCCCGTTTGGGGTTGGGTGTCTGTGTTCACAGACCCTGGATTTGCTTCTCACAATCAAGAAATTCTCACTTCAAAAAATTGTGCTCTTCTGCTTTTAGGGGTTTCCAGCACTTTCATATGGATAAAAAAGCGCACAGAGCTTTCCTCTGCACTGGCCACAAACATTAACACTTCATTTGGCTTTAATGAGCAACTTGAAACTCCAAATATCAAGAAAAGGCCCTAAAGCGATTGGAAATAAAACCTGACAGCAGCACAAAACCAACCAGGCTTTCTCCAGCGTCTCCCAGCCAACCTGTGGAAAATCTTTTCCTGCATCAGCATCCCAGATGAGGGAAGCAGCCACAAATGATGGGCAGCCAGGCTTTTAAGCACCTTAAAAATTTAAATGAGTTCCAGGTGTAAATTCAGAGTGGTTCCTCCAACTGCATTAAGGCACTTTCCGTTCAGAATGAGAACAGCACTGCTTTGATTGTGTGTATCTGTGCTGAGTGTGAAGATCCAGGGAATTGGAGCTCTCTGCTGAGAGCCTGCACTGGGGTTTGATGCATTCCAAGGTGATCCCAGGGCTGGGGTCAGGCTGTGGTCACGGATTTGCCTTGTGTGCCAAAGCCTGGTGGATGCTGCAGCTGAGAGCAAAGAAACCCCTCTGAGGCCTGGGAGCTGCTCCCTCCTCCAGCCTTGCCCTTGGAACAGCTCTGAGCCACAGCCAGCAGCAAATTCCATCTGTGCCCACCCAAATCCCTCATTCCCAGGCACTTCTGTGCTGCCAAAACCTCATCAAAACTGAGGGAAACCTTTAAAGGTCACCCAGTGATGGTGACCTTTAGGGACATGGGCAGGGACATCTCCCACCAGTCCAGGCTGTTCCAAGCCCTGCCCACCCTGGCCTTGGGCACTTCCAGAGATGGAGCAGCCCCACACCCTTCCTGTGCTCCTCCAGCACAAACCTCCCTTAAAATCAGCAATTTGCAGTGAAACTGCCCAGAATTCCCATTTATTCCCTACAGGAAAGGACAGCTGGGGCTGCTCCATCCCTGGAGTGCCCAAGGCCAGGCTGGACAGGGCCTGGGACAGTGCAGGTGTCCCTGCCATGGCAGGGGTGGATGGGATGATCCTTAATGCCCCCTCCACAGCATTCCTTGGATTTTAAGAAGAGATCCCAAAGCCTCTGCAGGAGCTGCCTAGGAGCTGCATCTGAGCAGCACAGGGGTTGCAGAGCAGGCCCAGCAGCTGCTGAGATGAGCAGCCCAGCTCAGGAAAAGCTTCCCTCCCCACTCCTTTCTAAGTTCTTTTCCTTTTTAATTCCACTTGCTACAGCAAAGCACTGCAAAGCTGTATTTAAATTAAAACAATCCTCCAGCCTGCAGAGAAAACACACAGAGCCATCCATTTCCACAAGCAAACGGGGCAGGAAATCCAAGCAAGATTTATACAGTTATTCCTCTGTAATTATCCAGAAGAGAGAGAAAGCCCAGGGGTCAGCAGTATCTCATTCATTATCACACCCCAGCAGCTTCTTAGTTTTAATTTTGGTTTATTTTTTTGCAGTCCCCTGCTTACCTCCAGATTAAGGGTGATGTGCTGGGAAAATAAAGCTCTTTGTTGATAATGGGGTGAAATAAAGCTCCCCCCACAGCAGAGCCCCTCCAGGCCCCAGGTGTGGCTGTCACCTGCTGCAGGCTGACCAGGCCATCATCTGACGTAGGGAAATAAAGAGTAAAATGAAAAGTAATTCAAAGGGAAAACAAGGAGCCCTTTGAGAGCCAATATTTTAATTTGCCTTTTGCTGTAACAGCTCCATCCATTCTTGTTTTCCAGCCCCTAAAAAGCTGTTGGTGCTGCTTTGGCTCATGGCAGGAGAAGAACCCTGGGATCTTGTGCTGGTGGCACTAAATCCCTGTGGCACTTCAGCAGGGCCACATGCCTCTGGTTCCTGGACAAAACTCTCCTACCCATAGAGAGACCCCAGAAATGGAGCAGAGTGGGGAAGAAAAGCTCCAAACCTGCCAAATTTGGGCTGTCCAGTCTCAGTGCCAGTCCCAGGCTGGTCAGGCTGCCCCAGCTCCAGCCTCACCCCCATGATGGGACCTGCAGGTGCCCATGCAGGAGGATTGTTCTCCCCCAACTCCCAGTTTGGGATTTTTCCATTCCAGAGGAAGGGATTTTTCTCCAGCACCTCCTCAGACTCGGCTGAGAAACTCAGGAGGGGTTCAGTCCAGGCTGAGGAAGGGCTCCAGGGGAGCCAGGAGGGAGCAAAGGCTGCTCTGGGGCACAGAGGACAATCCATGGGAGGGGTCACCTGGAGAACACTGCTGAAGGGAGCCAGGGAGCAGCTGCAGGGATTAACCCTGGAAAAAACCATTTTCCACCTCCACGGAGCCAGAGGTGCTGCAGAAGCTGCTGGGGCAGGAGAGGCTCAAAGCCCACCCTGAGGTGCCCAACCTGAGGCACTTTGAGAACAAAAGGTGCTGACTGGGGGAGGGTTTTTTGCAAGGATGTTTAAAGCTCATTAGAAGAGCTAATGGGAGTTTTTAATTTAGGGACTGGGACTTCCTAGGGCACCCTCACATGCTCAGACAGGGCTCAGATAAAAGAGGTCCATAGGAACAGCTTTATGATCATGATTTTCTGCTTAATTAAAGATCCTCCTCTTCAATTACCCAGCTTAATCTGGGTGTACAGGCCTCTAAGTGGCATCAGCTGAGGACACAGCCCCGAGCAGATTTAAGCACTGACACTGATTTAGGCCCTACTTGGCTTTTTCTGTCTTCTTTCCAAGGCAAGAAAGGTTTATTTATTTATTGAAGGAGTCAGAGCTGCTGTCCTTCTGCCTCCAGCTGGGTTTCGCTGACACCCTGGGGCTGTCAGCTCCCAGGTTTCTTTTATGGTTTTAAAACCTTCAAACATTGCAAAAAGCTGATTTCCCCCACCCCCCAAGTGATGGACAGGAACAAGTCCCAGCACAGCTCGAAAGCTCTCATGGCTGAGTAGCCACAGTGAACCTGAGCAAAGTTCAGCCAAGAAGCCACAATAAATCAGTATTTTAAATATTCTTCTATCTGGAGAATCAAGCTTTGAGACGTATTCTCAAAGCCATTAATCACACAGTAAAGTAAATCTACAAAGCTTTGTGTTCTCCTGGATTTTGGAGATGGAATTCCAAGAGCTTCAAGGTGATATCTCTGGAGCTGTCTGGTTTCCATGTCCATAATGACATCTAATATCTTACAGGACATTTATGGCACAGCTCAGCTGGGACCACTCTGCTTCCTCTCCCATTGTCCAGGGGGGAATTTAAACAGAGGACTTTGGATATTTTATCTCTGATGGAGAGATTAGAGACTAAATTAGGAAAATTATTCCATTTTAAAGCTGTTCTGCACAGTCCAAACCCCAACAAAGAACAGGAACTTTGACTCCAATTCTCTCAGAGTGAGGCAATTTTACAGAAACCATGCAGGTAATTAATGATCCCATCAGGAATTTCCATTCCCAGAGTGAGGTGTGGGAGCTTTGCTATAAATTAAGCCATCCAAGTTTTTATTGGATTTTTGTATCATAGTTCAAAGTCTTAAAAAGCTCCAAAAATGCGCTCTCCTTGTTTGCCATGATAGAGATGGAAATCTTATAAATTACATTATTCTAATTTCCCTATTATCTCATATACACCCTCACATTCTGATTCTGCACAATCTTCATAACATCCTTCAGATCCCATAAATTGTGTCTTTAGTATGGAACAAAGCAGTGAGGAGAGAGATACCAGGGTGAAGCGGGAGGCAAAGGGAATCAGTCAGACCTTTTATGTTCATTAAAAGTGTTGCTGGAGCTGGATTTATTATTATGTTGTCAACTAAATTTTGTTGGCACCCAAAAGCACCTCAGAACACTTTAAACACTTGGGCAATAACTGCCTCAAGTGTCACTGCGAGTGTGTGAGCCCGTGACACTTTTATAAAACCAGTGACAAAACAGAACCATCCCCAGAGGGAAAAACTGCAGCAGCACAGGGGGAGCGGGGAGCAGCAGCCTCAGAAAACCCAGCAAGTTCCAGGTCTCGGGAAGGGCAGGGAGGGAAGGGGACACAGGGAGGGAAGGGGACACAGGGACCAGGCTGGCTCATCCCAGGGCTGGGTGACCACCAGGGTTTGAGTGTAAACAGCAACCGGGGTTTTTTTCTTGGAGCAGGGATGCAGCTGGAATTTGGGATTTCAGGAGGGGAAGGCAAGGGTCCCCCTTCTCCCTGTCTGCTGCTGCAGAGTTCACTGGAATCTCAGCTCCAGAGGAAAGTGGGTGGGAAAATCCACAGAGCACAGCCAGGGAGCCAAAGCTGCCCAGGGCAAAGTCACAGCTCCTGGAAGGATTCTGGGCCTTCAAGCACCCCCTGCAGCTCAGAGGGAAGAGCTGGGAACCCCAGATTGGGCTGGGCTGGAAGGGACCTTAAACTCATGGTGTTCCACCCTTGCCATGGGCAGGGACACCTCCGGTACCCCAGGCTGCCCCCAGGCCTGTCCAGCCTGGCCTTGGCACTGCCAGGGATCCAGGTGGATCCATCTGGGAGCAGAGCAGATCCTGCAGCCTGTGGAGCAGTGGCCCTTGAGAGCAGTGAAGGTTCTCACTCATCTCCCACTGAAAATCATCACCATCTTCTTCATCATCAATAATTAACAGCTCCCCGACCCACAGCCTCCTGCTCTCCCCAGAACTTTGGGCAGACTCCAAACATCCTCACGGCCTTTCCAAAGGCACCCTTGGCACCAGCACCCACGCCCAGGACTAAGGGACACCGTCCTTTAAGGAGCACCTGTGGGCTCCAGGCCCTCCAAGGAAGCCTTGGCTCCCTGGGGACCTGCTCACCCTCCCAGGGCTCATAACCCGCAGGTCGTGAGTTCCACCCTCACACGGGGCACCACCAAATGCTGATCCTCTGCTTCTTTTCTGCCAGGGTCAGGGTTAAATCATGAGATGCTATTTCTTGTTTGGACTCAGATGTTTGTTAGTTCTTATTTCTGTCACAGTCTCACAAACCCTGAGTTCTGCAGCACTTCACTCTAACACACTAAAAATGGAGCTGTGTCTCTCTACAAGGCCTTTTTAGGGATAAACTGTCCAATTAAGAAATGACACCTAAATTATTTTTACTTTTAACCCAATAACCAACCAACCATGCCCACAATGAGGACTTTTTTATCCAATGACACCACCCAAACCCATGGAGAAGGAGAAGGAGAAGGAGAAGGAGAAGGAGAAGGAGAAGGAGAAGGAGAAGGAGAAGGAGAAGGAGAAGGAGAAGGAGAAGGAGAAGGAGAAGGAGAAGGAGAAGGAGAAGGAGAAGGAGAAGGAGAAGGAGAAGGAGAAGGAGAAGGAGAAGGAGAAGGAGGCCCAGCCTCCACCCCAAAACCTCCATCTTGCCCCATATATATCACTATATTCTAAACCCCAAACTCTGAGTTTCCCACCCATTGATATCACACACTTCTGTTCAAACTCCACCCCCACAATCCCAGTTCTGCCATTCCATTTTAGAAGCCTCTCCACGGCCTCAGGTCAGTGCAGAGTTCTCTTGGGGGTCAGTGCCTGGCAGCACACAAAGTCTCCAAATCTCAGTGAGCAGGGTTCCAACAAGGAGCAGCTCCAGATCAGTCTCTGGAGGCTCCAGGCGCCTGCATGGAAATTCAGGCTCCCCTGACCCCCTGGGTGCCTCAGGAACACAGGGCACCCAAAGAATGAAGCTTGTGGCCACAGCAGAGCATTCCCGTGGCCAAAAGCCACCCAGGGACTGGGTGCAGGGAAGGTGACACAAATCCAGGCTCTGGCTCAGCACCTGCAGCCTTGGCCACCTCTTTGTAATCCTCTGTGGGAGCAGGGAGGAAAATAAAGCAGGGGAACAAATCCTGAGGAGTCCCCTGTGACCAACAGCAGTGACTGCACAAACCCAGGGCCCACCCTGAGGGGGAAACTGCTTTTGGGAATAAAAACTCCCAGGGAAATCATGTCCCCTAGAAATGTGTCCATTATCCTAAACAGACATTTTAAGGACAGGACTTGTGGCCTTTCCCCACTCTGTTTTCAGAGCTTATACACATCATTTTACTTAATAAAAAAACCTCCCACCTTGCTTTTACTGTTTAACACCTCAAATTTCTGCTTTGTTTTCCAGCTGATGCATTGCTACCAAAATTTTCCTCCTTATCTCAGCCTGGAGCCCATTTGCAGCACAGAATAACACTTTCACCTCAAAAGGAGCAAGTGAAAGACAGAGAGGGCAGAAATAACCTTTCCAAATTACCAAATGTAGCAGAGGCATCCAATTTGCTTGCCTTGCAAGTTGAAAATCTGGGGTGTTCAAAAAGTCCTTCTGTGCTGAAGAATGGGGGAAATTAAGTTTGACCTTCAGCTTTTCAGTTCAGGAGGGGATTTGGGAGCTTCCAGCAGGTTCTGTCCTGCTGTGACACATCACAAATGGGCCCTTAAGTGTCCCAAACACCAATTTCCCCCTGGCCCCAGCCTGAAAAGAGAAATGCTTCAAATTGCAGCACGTTAAGGAGCTGGAATCTGTATTTTGCTTCCCTCTAAGAGTAAAGGTCAGAATGTACAAAGTGGTTTTTTTTGAGAAATACAAACTCTGTCACTGACCCCTGCAGAAATCCACCTGTGAGGTTGTCCCTCTGCAGGGACCGTGAGTCCTTAAATTCACAGAAATTCAGGTTTTGCTCTTGAAGTGCTCGATAAGTGCTTTGTAAAAGGATTCAAGTGGCTGAACTGGGTGTAGGTATTGGTGACTCCAACACCTTCCATGTCTGAAATCCTTTGTGTTTAGGCCTGAACCAGCTCCCATTGCAGGCAGGTGATGGAGGGGAAGCTACAGCTCTAGGGAATAAGTTGGGAATTGTCCTCAGGAGGCTTCTCCAGCATGGGAGGTTTGAACCCAGCCTGGCAGGCCTTAGGACAGGGTCAGAGCAAAGCACTTTCCCTGACTGTTTTTATTATTATTATTATTATTATTATTATTATTATTATTATTATTATTATTATTATTATTATATTGTATTGTATTGTATTGTATTGTATTGTATTATTAATATCATAACCATTATTATTATTGTTATTATCATTATTATTCAGCCTGGAGAAGAGAAGCTTTGGGCTCACTTCACTGCAGCCTTCCAACTCCAGAAGCAGCTGCAAGAAAGGTGGAGAAAAGTTTTTTACAAAGGCCTGGAGTGGCAGAACGAGGGGGAATGGCTTTCAGGGAAAGGGAGGAGGTTTAGCAGGATATTGGGAATTCCTGGTGGGGACGCCCTGGCAGAGGTTGCCCGGAGAAGCTCTGAGGGGTCCTGAGTGACTTCCCAAGATGGTGAGATTGATGACCACAGAAATCTCAGCCAAGAGGAGCTCAACACCCAGATGGAGTAATTTAAATCCCAGATTCCAAGCTCCAAGAAAAACTAATACCCCACTTGGCACCAAGTTTTAAAACAAGTTTTTTATGATCATCATCGTCACCTGCCCTCCACTGAAATCATCCTTTCCCCCCACACTGATGAGACCTTCCCTCCTTAATAAATCATCCCATGTAAAAAAAGCCACAAAAATAGTGGAGGGAAAAGGCAGCTCAGTAAAAACTGAATAATTTCTTTCCAATCATGTAGCCTTGGGACATCTTCCATAATTCCTCTCTGTTTGCATTTTAACTACCTCAAGGATAACTTTTTATCATCCCCTTGAATTTTTGAGCTTTTAACCCTCTGACAGTACCCAGTGATGGTTAAAGGGCTTTAAGAACTCAGGTTTTTTAAGGGGCACAGCTCTGCCTCCACTCCTGTAAGCTCCAGAGCTGCAGTTTAACCACTCTGCTGAAACATTTCAGCTGTGGCTCTGCTAAGTGGTAAAAAATCCACTCTGAACTGCTCACAAGAGGTCTCTAAATACCCCAAGCCTCCTGTGAGCCTCCTGCCCCCACTTCCCTTTAAGGTTCCTCCACTTCCAAAAGAAATCCCACATTACCAGCACCCCCCTAGTGGATTTTTTGGCTGTTTCATGGCTGTGAAGCTCTAAATGTGAGTCGATTTGGTCTCCACAGCTGAGAGCCTGCTCCAGAGCTGTCTCTGGAGCTGGGTGCTGTGCACAGCTCGCAGCCAGCTCCGTGTCCCTGCTGGGCTTCCTGTGGGCTGCCCCAAGCATTGTCACTCCTGGTGGCCAAACACAGCCAAACAAACCCTAACAGCATTTCCTCAGCCCGTGTAGGGCAAACCCACAGCTCCTGTCATCCCTGAGAGCAATTCCAGGGCCAAAGCTCAGTGAAACCACAATCCCAGCCTTGTCCCCTCTGCCAGGCCTCTCCCAGCTCCCCCCTCCAGGGAATTTTTCTGCTTTTACATCATGTCTTGGTTTGAAAAGCCAGGTGTCTGCTAAGGCAGGCAGGAGCCTCCCCTGAAATGGAAAATGCAAACCCCCTCCCTCTGAATTATTATAATTTTGAAATTAAGGAGTTCTCAGGCAAAGATATGGGAATAGGAATAACAGTTCTTTACCAGGAAAATTAAAAATACCAATGCAATAGCACAAACAAAGCAGTGGCAGAGTCAGAACATGCCCTGGCAGCCTGTGGGGCAGGGAGGTGGCAGCAGCCCCATCCCAGAGTGGCTCAGCCCTCCTGCAGTGCCAGCTGTGCTTCTGCTGGAGCAGGATCCTGCACAAGGGGGGAGTTTTCCTCTGGAGCTCCAGGGCTGGGGGAGATGGGCCTGGGCTCCTCTGGGAATGCAGTGGGGAGAAAGCTGCTCCTCTGGGAATGCAGTGGGAAGAAAGCTGCTCCTCTGGGAATGCAGTGGGGAGAAAGCTGCTCCTCTGGGAATGCAGTGGGGAAGAAAGCTGCTCCTCTGGGAATGCAGTGGGGAAGAAAGCTGCTCCTCTGGGAATGCAGTGGGCAAAGGCTGCTGTGCTGTTCCCAGGTCAGATTGTATCCAGGTAGGAATGCTCGGCTCCTCCCCTGGGCGCAGCATCTCCCCATGGATGATGGAATTTTCTCAGCCATGCAGGGACACTCAGTGGCCATGAACAGCAGAGATCTCCTGGAAGGAGGATTGGCTGTGGGAGAGATAAAGAAAAGTGCCCAAAGAGCAGCAGAGACCTGCCCCAGCTCTGACAGATGTGAAATAGAATATACACTTATCTTACAATCCAGGACACATCAAGAGTAATCTTTGGATTGGTACTTACCACTTACTTCCCTTGCTGTGGTAGAAGCAGCATCCAGGGATAAACCCCCAATTCCCTCTCTCCCTCCTCCTCATCTCCCTGGGAATGTCATGTTCCTGAGCCACAGCAGACCCAGGCCGTGGCTCCTGAGCAGGAGATGTTTGGTTCCACCCCTACAAGCCTTTGCTTACATCTCCCTCCCTGTTTTCCTGATCTAATTAGTGGTGCAGAGAATTGAACCTCAGCCTTCAAGGCCGGGAGCTCCCCAGGAGAGCAATCCAGCTCTAATACTGTTTAAATATGAAAGAGCTCCTGTCCCAGCTGGAGCTGGGGAGGCAGAACCCACAGAAAGTATAATTACTGGGGGTGATTAACAATTGCAAGTTGTTGTCAGGGAGTCCAGAGCTGCTTCAGGAAATCCTTGGGGGGCAGAGAGAACAACTCCATGGTGGAAATTGGTTCTGGAAAATGTTGTTGAGCAGATTTGTCAGCACAACTGTGGCCCACGGGTGACAAAGGGACAGCACCCAGCAGGGGAACCACACTGCCAGGTTATCCTGCATCCCTCAGGAAGGGCTGAGGGGATCCCAATTGGATCCAGATCCAAAACCTTCCCAGGTGTGGCTCACCCAGCAAACATCAGCACACTGATCCCAAATGGATCCCGCTCCAATCCCTGCCCAGGTGAGCTCCAGCCTGGCTGCAGGTGAATCCCACCGCTCCTTGTGTCGCCCTGCAGGCGTGGCTTTGTGTCCATTGTGAACTGGCTCCCACTAAGCCTGGTTTGAGGGCTCCCAGCTCAGTGCCAGGAGCAGCTCCAGCTGTGCAGCAGCCCCAGAGCACCCCTGGCTCTGATGGGCCTCCCTCACTCCTCATTTTCCAAGCTGAATCCACACCCAGATGCTCTTGTAGGATGAAGCCACCACAGGCCACAATCAACCCTCTTGTCCTTCCCTTCCTGAGCAAAAATTCCTTTTTAGGAAGGAATTTCAGGCCATGAAGGGGATGTGCAAACCAGTGTAAGCAAAGCCCTGATTTCCCAGCACCATGAGGGTGAGTTGTGTTTGGTTATTCATTCCCTACTGTCCCGCATCCCATAACCTTCAGCTTCCCCTGGAGAAGATTCTCCTTCACTTCAGACAGTTTAGGATTCAGGTTTCAGACACAAAAGTGAGCAGCAACTATGCAATCCAACACCAGGAATCCAAAACCCACAAAACAAAGCTAATGAGCATTTTCAGGACTCTGAATCCCTCATTCCCATCTTTACTTGGGAGTTAGGGCTGCCCAGCCCTTTTATGGATACAATCCAGACAGGCTGGGAGCTGCTGGATTCCACAAATCCCAGTCTCCAGGGGAACTGCCTGTTCCTTCAGATTTTCTCTCCTCCATGCCAGCAATACAGAGCCACCTGAATGAGCATTAAACCAACAAACAATCCTGCAAAGCATCCATAGACCCCCAGGAAAACTGCTGGCTGCTTTATTCCCAGATTTCCCCCAGCAAATCACAGCTAATCCTTGCAGATTTATTTAGATTACAGCCTCCTGAGGCTGAGGGCTGCTCACAGGGAGTATTTACAGACCAGCACAGCATACTCCCCTCCTGGGGACTGGGAAATAAGCAAAGGAACATCCCCAGCAAGGACTAGGGGAATGCACAGGATTTATGTCAGGGTTCTGGATGAGATCCATTGCCCTGAAAATTCTGAGGGTTTGGTCACATTCAAAAAAATGCAAAAAATTACCCCCAACCAACTGAACAAAACAAATGGGTTTGGATGTATTTTCATTGCTTGGTCAGAAGGGACTCAGTGGAGCTGGGAAAGAATCCACTTATATCCCACTCTCCTCCCTGGGAGCAGGCACCATCCCCCTGATTCCAGAGGATTTGCATCCTTTGGGTGACTCAGGCAGCAAATGCAATTTAATGTAGACAAGTGTAAAACGCTGAGTCCGGAGGGACAAAGCACGAGCAAGTGCAGCTTAACGGGAGCAGGGACGGAGCCAGGAAATGATGAGGATCGGATGAGGGGGATGATGGCCAGGAGGGGATTTATGGATCTGGGAGGAAAAAATCCTGCAGTCATTGACACCTTCCTTATCAGCACAAAGCAGGAACTGAGCACTGTTATTGCAGCTGTCATCCAAAAAAAGGACAGCGTGATAGAGGGTAACTGATCCAGTGTGATACAGGATCCCAGTGTGATACAGGATCCTGGTCCCAGTGTGATAGAGGATCACTGATCCAGTGTGATACAGGATCCCAGTGCAATCCAGGATCCCACTGCGATCCATGATCCCAGTGTGACCCAGGATCCCTGATCCCAATGTCCTACAGATCTGCAGGAGGTTTTCTCTGTAATTCCTGTCCCTTGACCATGACTGTTTGCCCTGCAGGAAAGATTTTGGGGTGACCTCATTGTGGCTTCCAGGGCCTGAAGGGGCTCCAGGAGAGCTGGAGAGGGACTGGGGACAGGGGATGGAGGGACAGGACACAGGGAATGGCTCCCAGTGCCAGAGGGCAGGGCTGGATGGGAGATTGGGAATTGGGAATTGTTCCCTGGCAGGGTGGGGAGGGGCTGGGCTGGAATTGCCAGAGCAGCTGTGGCTGCCCCTGGATCCCTGGCAGTGCCTAAGGCCAGGTTGGACACTGGGGCTGGGAGCAGCTGGGACAGTGGGAGGGTGGGGTCCCTGCCAGGGCAGGGGTGGGATTTAAGGTCCTTTCCAGCCCAAACCATTCTGTGGTTCCTTGAGTCTGAGGCTCCATCCACACTCTCACCAAAGTACATTTTTGTGCCCCTTTCAGACAACCCCGTTACCACCCCAACCCCCCCGGTCTGAAGTTCTGCCTTTGTTCAGAACGCTGCAGCACAGGTCTGCAGTGTTTCCTGATTGGGGCCAGGCCTGGCTGTTCCTCTGCAGTTAAAGACAAGTGGTTTCCATGATTTTGTGCTCTCTGAAGGAGGAGGATGAAATCAAATCAGGGACTGCAGCCTGAGCACTGAAACACTCCCTGCCAATCACTGCCAGAGCTGTTCCAGCAGCAGAAAATGCCTCTTTTCTCTCTCCAAAGAGCCCTTGTAGAGCCTCCATATAAGAATCAGACCTGGAAAGGGAACAATACCAGGAAAAGGTCTGGGGAGATGAAAGCACAAACTGAAGAGCTCCAGGGCACAGCTGATGTTGAGAAAAATGTGGATAAGGGGGAAAAAATGGAGTTAAAGGTGAATTTTCTGGGGTTTGTTAAACCACAGCATCCAGAGGGTAAATTTCTACACAAGTTCACCCTCAGAACAATCCTGCCAGAGCTTTCAAAGCACTCCCAAATTAAAAGGGCAGCCAGGTCCTAACAGGAGCTTTCTGGGCAGGTCACAGATGGGGAAGGAAGGAGGTACAGGGATCACCTGGAGGGACAAGGAACCCTTGGAGATTCCTCTGAGCAGGAATTACTCATCTGCACTTCAGCAATGGAAGCCATTCTGGAAATCAGAGTTTCCTGCTGCCCTGTGCACAGCCAGAGCTGCCTGAGCAGCTGTGGACTGCTCCTGAGCTGTCTGAAACTTCCAGGGCTGTGTGCTCCAATGTCACCCTGGCACCTCCCAGCAGAATCTCCTGCTGCATCTTGGGTTAATGATTTGTAGCAGGTTTTTATCTGCCAATAGATCCATGCCACAGAGATGGAAAGTTTTATGGGCTTTCATTTTCATCCTGCTTTATGGAAGGGACAAAACAATAATGAAAAATTGGAAAAATGATTGAAAAAGAGAGCAGCTGCTCTGAAAAGGGAGCAGGGGGTTCAGGAGTGAAGGGGAAAAGTTGCTGTTCTCAGAGCTACAGGAGAACCAGGGCTGCCAGATCTCTAATTTCCTTTCTAATTTGGCTCAGTGTGATGCAAACAAGGGTAAAAATAACACCCTAAGTGATGTTTCCCATGATTTCCCTCCAGAACGGTGTCAGGGAGTGGGAATAAATCCCTGTGTCTCCCCATGAAGCTGAGCCTGACAGAACACATTTCCTCTGGGATCTACAGCCTCCCCAAAATCTGGCTTTGGATGGGACAAGAGAAGTCATGGGGCTTCAAAATGCCCATTTTAAGGAGTCATCCTTGAAGAGAGGGCAGGAAAAGGCTGGGAGGGTTGGGATTGTTCAGCCTGGAAAAGAGAAGCTTCAGGGTGACCTGATTGTGGCCTGAAGGAGCCTAAAGAAAGAGGGAGGAGGACAGCAGGAACAAGGCCTGGAGGGACAGGACACAGGGAATGGCTCCCAGTGCCAGAGGGCAGGGCTGGATGGGAGATTGGGAATTGGGAATTGTTCCCTGGCAGGGTGGGCAGGGGCTGGGCTGGAATTGCCAGAGCAGCTGGGGCTGCCCCTGGATCCCTGGCAGTGCCCAAGGCCAGGCTGGACATTGGGGCTGGGAGCAGCTGGGACAGTGGGAGGGGTCCCTGCCATGGCAGGGGTGGCACTGGGTGGGATTTAAGGTCCTTACCAAGACAAACCCGGGACTTCTGACTCTGCCATGACAATTCACCGCAGCAAAAACCAGGATGAGAGGGAGTGCCCTGGCTGCTCCCTACACACTGCATCCCGGAGCTCCTCTAGGAGATGTTTCCTGCTGGGGGCAGACAGGCCCTGCAGGTCCAGTTCGGATTTATTTCCCTGCTCAGTGGGACAGTCACCCTCCTGCAGCCACCTCAGCCCTGTTTCTGAGAGGTGACTCCATTCCTATGATCTGCCACCATCACGGGGCTGGGAGATGCCACATGGCAGCTCCTTCCCTGTCTGCTAGTGACAGCCAGTGACTGCTCCCAGGAGGGGTGGGCTGAGCAGGAGAACACCCCAGCAGGGTGGGATGGAGGGCAGGAGGGGCGGGCTGAGCAGGAGAACACCCCAGCAGGGTGGGATGGAGGGCAGGAGGGGCTGGCTGAGCAGGGGATGAACACCCCAGCAGGGTGGGATGGAGGGCAGGAGGGGTGGGCTGAGCAGGGGATGAACACCCCAGCAGGGTGGGATGGAGAGCAGGAGGGGTGGGCTGAGCAGGGGATGAACACCCCAGCAGGGTGGGATGGAGGGCAGGAGGGGCTGGCTGAGCAGGGGATGAACACCCCTGCAGGGTGGGAGGGAGGGCAGGCTCAGCCCAGGCTGCACCAGCAGCTCTGCTGCAGCACAAGGCAGTGATTTCCTCCATCTGTGAGTTCCAGCCCAGCTCTCCCTGCTGCTCCTCCCGCACTGTTCCCATCACAGCCCTTTGTCTGCCTGTCACGCTGGCCATTTCTGAGGCAGGGAAATGGCTTGCCTTTTGGCAGGCATTTAATTTATTCTTTCATTCGATTGGAGTTTTAAACACATTGAACATGAGAACTTCTGAAGCTTCATGGGGCCTGACTGCTCACAGCTCACATTAAACATTTAATGTGTGGAAAGGGGGAAAGATAAAGAAAACAACACCAAACCCTGATGGAGAATCAAACAGGAGAAGAGGAGCTCAAGGCAAACCCTGTTGAGGGGCAGATTCCATCCCCTGCTCAAGGATGAGGGAATGTTTGCTCTTCCATGCTCAGTGTTCCTGGCAGCTCCGCTCAGAGCTGATTTCAATCGCTGCCTTGCACAAAGGCACCCGAGGTGACCGAAAGCAAGGCAATAACAGGAATTGTCCCTCAGGGAGCCTCTGCCTTCCCCTGGAGCTCCAGGGCCTGTCTCTGCCTGGGCAGAGGGGGCACAGCTCTGTTTGCTCCACGTGGGGATGGAGGGGCTGTGCAGGGAGAGGGCACGGCAGGGAGGGCAGGGAACAGCGACAGGGAACAGTCCTGGTGGGGAGGGTGGCCTGGGAGAGGGACACCCGAGGGTGCAAAAGGACAGGACACCCGAGGTTGCAAAGGGAAGAGACACCCGAAGGTGCAAAGGGACAGGGACACCCGAAGGTGCAAAGGGACAGGGACACCTGAGGGTGGAAAGGGAGAATGGACACCCGAGGGTGCCAAGGGACAGGGACACCTGAGGGTGGAAAGGTACAGGGACACCCGAGGGTGCCAAGGGAGAATGGACACCCAAGGGTGACAAGGGACAGGGACACCCGAGGGTGCAAAGGGACAGGGAAACCTGAGGGTCACTTCTCAGGAGTCCCTGTGCTAACAGGAGAGGCAGGAGGGGATATTTCCTGGAGCTGCTGTGCACAGGGGTTGTGGGGAGTGCATAAACACCCAGGTTCCCTAAATATCCTGAGTGAGCCTGGGGTGTCCTCAGAGTTCAGCTGGGCCTGGCAGTGCTGGTGAAATCCTGGGGACATCCCTGGCCACTGTGGGCCCATGAGAGTTCTGGAATCAGTGGAAGCAGAGTGTGGAAGCGTGAGCACACCCCACCCTCCATCCCTGCATGCTGCAAGTTAAACAGATCCCCGGAGCCAGAGGCTTCTCTGGGAAGAGGCAGAGGCTGCTGGATCCCAGCAGAGCAGGGCAATGTGGAAGGAGCTGATCTCTCCGTGGCTCTGGGTGGTTTTAATTGACTCTTCTTCATTAAAGGGAGCCATGGGCACCAACTGGGGAGGAAAACTCCAGTTGAGGACAAATCTGCTGTTCCCATCCAGGGTCTGAAGTCCCTGAGGATGGCTCTGTGGCAGCCCCTGTCCTCTGCAGGCTCATCCCTGGGGATCTCAGCATGTGGGAAGCTGCTCCAGGGCTCCCACACAGGACAGCAGCTCAGGCTTTCACTTCCCCATCCCACCCAGGCTCTTTTCATTCATCCCACAGTGGGATTTTCCCCCTGGCTCCAGCCCCACTGGGGATGCTGGGAACTTCATGACAATGTCTGTATTTGACAGTCCTGGTTGGCCAGCAGGGTAAAGGACCTGGGAGGTCCCAATGGGGTAACTGGAGCTGTGGCTGTGCACAGCCAGGCTGTGCTGAGGTGCCCAGTCCCTCACACTGAGGCTGTCTGATCCCTGCTGGAGCCTGGAGTTCAGCAGGAGGCAACTCGGCCCCAAAGGCCTCTGGAGCTGCTCTAAGGCACAGCTTTCCTGTCAGCACAGGGACCCAGCTTCCTGCCCACTCCAAACCTCCTGGAGCAACCCCCACCATGTGCCAGTGCCTCCAACACAGCCCTTGGACATCACAGGGAATCCTGGAATAGATTGGCTTGAAGAGAGCTAAATCCTATCCCATCCCATCCCACCCCTGCCATGGCAGGGACCCCTCCTACTGTCCCAGGTGCTCCAGCCCCAGTGTCCAGCCTGGCCTTGGGCACTACCAGGGATCCAGGGGCAGCCCCAGCTGCTCTGGCAATTCCAGCCCAGCCCCTGCCCACCCTGCCAGGGAACAATTCCCAATTCCCAATCTCCCATCCAGCCCTGCCCTCTGGCACTGGGAGCCATTCCCTGTGTCCTGTCCCTCCAGGCCCTGGCACAGTTCCAGCCATTCCCACTCCCAGGACCCAGAGGTTTTGTCACATTTAAATCCTTTATTTTGCACCTGCCATGGTTTCCACCCTCATTTGTTTATTAAGGCTGAGCTTCCTGGATTTGATGTTGGTCCTTATTTCCTGCAAAGAATGAATTTCCCAGGAAGCCTTCAGAGTAACCTTCCCTGTTCCACTCACCAAAGTTACACCTGAATCCCTGGGATTTATTACCCTGGGCGGCAGTGAGGAGGAGGTTTGGCTGCTCGTGGCCATCAGGGACTCCAAGGAACTGCTCAGGAACGGATCCACAAATCCTGGGTGGTGCTGGGGATGTGTCCAGCTCACAGGAAGGACACGGAGGGGCTGGAGCGTGGCCAGGGAAGGGGCTGGAGCCCCAGGAGTGGCTGAGGGAGCTGGAAAGGGGCTCAGCCTGGAGAAAAGGGGGGTCAGGGGGGCCCTTCTGGCTCTGCACAGCTCCCTTGCTCTCCTCCACATCTGCTGCCACACAGCCCTGGGTGTCCCCGAGCCAGGAAAATGGGATTTGGGTGAGCCTGGAGCTCTCGTGGCTGGGAAGAGCTGTAATGCATTCCAGGGAGCTGCACCCTGGGGTGGAATCACACAGAGCCTGCAGTGAATAAACCATTCACTGCCGTTGTGTCACTGCAGCCTCCAGAAACCCCCAATTACCTGGGCAGGGATCCCCCACCCAGCAGGGCAGAACAGCAAACTGTGCCCTGAAGCTCAGCACATGGCAAGGCTTCAGGTGGCCTCTTCTGTGGGAAGGAGAAGTTCCTTCTGTCCTGCACTCTTTGTTAAATGGAGTCACTGGAGCTCTGAGTTCCTGAAGCACAGGATCAGGATGGGCTCTGAGCAGTCTGGGTCACATCACCCAGCTCTTCTCTGTCAGAGCTGGGTACAGAACAGGATCATCCCTGAGCAGCTTCCATGCCCCTCTCCTCCTCCTCCTCATCCCTGTTTGTTCTGCCTTTTCAGTCCTGTGGGGCTCCCTGCTGTCCCCCAGGGCTGGACACTTGTCCCCAGAGCTGTCCCCCCGAGCTGTCCCCCAGAGCTGCTCCCCAGGGCTGTCCCTCCCTGTCACGAGTCACCCATCCCTTCACCAAACTCAGGCAGGTGATGTCACAATGTCCTGGGCTCACGGAATGGTTTGGAAGGGATTGGAAGCCTCACCTGGTTCCACCCCCTGCCCTGGGAATGGAGGAGAGTGAGGGAGCTGTGCAGAGCCAGAAGGGCCCCCCCTGACCCCCCTTTTCCCCAGGCTGAGCCCCTTTCCAGCTCCCTCAGCTGCTCCTGGGGCTCCAGCCCCTCCGTGTCCTTCCTGTGAGCTGGACACATCCCCAGCACCACCCAGGACTTGTGGAGATGTTCCTGAGCAGTTCCTTGGAGTCCCTGATGGCCACGAGCAGCCAAACCTCCTCCTCACTGCCTCCCGGGGTAATAAATCCCAGTGTCACCTGCTGGGCCACCCCAGTGTCCCTGGGCCACCCCAGCCCTGCTGGCCCAGCCAGGGCCTCCTGCCTTTAGGCAGGGCTGGGACATTCCCCCTTTTTGGAGCCGGTGGGACACGGATCCTGCCCCATCCCAGCTCTGCAGCAGCCCCTCTCCTGCTCTCCCAAACCCTGCGGGCTGTGGGCACAGGAAAGCTCCGGCCTGGGAGGGGGTTCTGCTCCTCTGGGACAGCACAAACTCTGACACAGTGGTTTTTAATGGAGCTGTCCTGCCTTGGGAAGGAACTCAGTTACTGAGGTAGGAAGTGTGAAAATCTCATTTTAAGGAGCTGCAGCGTCAGACGCTGACGTGTCCCGTTGTGTGACCATTTGATGTAATTGATGTTCCATTTCTGGGAGCCACATGGTCTGAAAGCTTCTGTTTTCACAAATAAATAAATTAATAATAAACCCCAGGCAGTTTTCTGGATCTTTGGGAAAAGAAACTGGAAGGCTGACCTGGAAGCATTCATTTATGGTTGTTGTCAAGGTGACAGAGCTTATCAGATAAATATAAGTATTTAAAATGTAGTTTTAATTTCTCAATGTAGTAGGGTAAGGTAAGCACCAATTCTGTCAAATGCTAGTTCTCTTTCGTTAATATGGAATTGAATTAATTCTTAGAAGAGAAAATATACAAATATTGCTCTGTCATGTAATAATTAACAGATTTCATTTAAAGAGAATAATAGACAAATGTTGTTATTTTAGCAAGTCTATTTACAGCACTGTCTTTAAACTTGAGCTGCCATGTAACTCATATGCAAGATTCCTGCTCCCTTAAGAAAGAGCACCCTTGATTGCAATAGTGAGAACAAAAAGGATGAAATGCAAATATTTGTTTGTGTTTCCTAATTTTTAGCCTTGTCTTAATTTTTTCAGCAAGGCCTGGCTCAGGAAATTTGTCTACTTGTGAATTTTGACTGCTAAAATTTCCACTCTGTGCCATCCTAGAGATCAGGAAAGCCTCACAGTGAGCACCAAAAAATGAAACTTTTCCTTTAAAACAGCCTCATATTGTTGGAGTGATAAAACCCTGTCAGTGATATATTTATACATATATCTAAATAAGCAGCTGGTCAGCTGTACTTAAAATATTCAAAGTAATTCTCCACTTAGCACTTCTATCTTGAAGTTATAAAGCAAGGTTGGCTGGCTGCTGACATTATTGAATTTCAAATAAAGAGACTCTGCTGGAGTGTTTTTTTTTTCCTGCATTCTCTTAAAACTGCCTTGACAAATTAAACCAAGTTGTCTTCAGGCTCTCAGCTCAACCCAGCAGAGACAAATCTGAGCAGCTCCTGCTGATGGGGCTACAAATAACATTGAGGTTCCTGGTCCTAGCTCAAACTTTGCACTCACCCAGGCAGCTAAAGGAAACCAACATCAGATCCATGAATATATGATTTTAAAAATAAGTACAGATACAAGATGAGGAGAGAGAAATTAATAACTAAGTTATATTTGTGATGAAATTGATGGATATCAAGTTTTTCCCCCTGGGGAAGGAAAGGCTTTCATGTTGGTCATGTCATGGAGTCAGAGAATTGTGGAATAATTCGTGTGGGAAGGGATTTGAAAACTCATCCTATTCCACCCCTGCCATGGCAGAGACACCTCCCACTGTCCCAGGTGTTCCCAGCCCCAGTGTCCAGCCTGGCCTTGGGCACTGCCAGGGATCCAGGGGCAGCCCCAGCTGCTCTGGGAATACCAGCCCAGCCCCTCCGCACCCTGCCAGGGAATGATTGATCCCAAAATCCCATAAACTCTGCCCTACTTCAGCTGAGCCCCCACAGGGGTGAAAGCAGAGGCTCTCCATGTGTCCCAGTGTCCCCATCCCTCCTGGGGACAGTGCTGGAAGCAGGGCAGGAACAGACGGAGCTTTGTCCTGGCCATGGCTCAGCATCCAGCAGCCCTGGGTGGCTCCTTGGTGTTGGAGGTTTCAGAACACTCATGTTGTGTCAACATTGGTCATAAAGTTCTCCAGGCCTTTTATCCACCTCCCTGCAAGCTCTGGCTGCGGCTGATAACGGATTCCAGAGCATGGCTCTGCACCCAGGGAGCACAAACAGCTTTTTATGAGTTTTACATTTCCCAGCCATTAATTTCACGAGGCCGTGGGATGGAGCAGAACACCAGGAGGCCTCAGGTTTTGTCAGGCTCATCACAGCTATAAACTCCTCTAGCAAGTCCATTGTGCATCTCTTATCTCATTTGCCTGCTCCCCTGGGGGTCCCTCCCTGCCTATTCCTTGTCCCCTAAAGGAGGAGAGGATTGAGAATTCCTCTTTCCGCCGAGGTGCTGGATCACCCTCCTCAGTGCAACAAACCTCTTATTTTCACTCTTCTTTCAGTTTAAACCCATTGCCCTTTGCCCCTATGCAACAGGCCCTGCAAAAAACTCCCCTGGAGCCCCTTCAGGCCCTGCAGGGGCTCTGAGCTCTCCCTGGAGCTTCTCCTCTCCAGGGGAGCACCCCCAGCTCTCCAGCCTGGCTCCAGAGGGGCTCCAGCCCTGCAGCAGCTCCGTGGATCCCTCTGGGCTCTCTGCAGCAGCTCCAGGTGCTGCTGCTGTTGTGGGCTCAGAACTGGGGCAGCTCTGCAGGGAGGGGTCCCACCTCAATGGGACAGAAACCCCCCCTTATCCCATTATTGAAACCTGCAGGGTTCTCGGGACAGACCTGCCGGGCTCGGGGTGACAGATGGAGCCAAGGCTGGAGCCCCCAGCAGCTGCTGCTGCAAAGCTGCTGCTCTGCTTTTTGTGGGCAAAGTCCATCGGCTGGCTGGGGATCCCACACATCCAAACTGACCGTTTCTGCCCGGTTTTGTCCTTCTTTTCCCATTTGTGTTTGTTTCAATAAACAGCAGGGTTGGCTCCCAGCCGCTGCCTCCTGCCTTTCCCACTCTCTTATCCCAGCAGCTCTGCAAGAGGCTTCAGGACAAGCAGCCCCTGACATTTTTGACTGATGTGAGGAGCAAATTTGGGCTAGGGGGCAGAGAACCCCCCATAAAGGAAGGTGGAACAAGTAGCTGGGAGGCTCATCTTGTGCTTTAATGTCTATTTATTGCTTCCAGATTGGAATGAGTAATTCCAGATTAATGGCCCATGGCCCAGCCCTCACTGCCAGGTGATCCATGGAAAACTTCACTCCAGCTCAGCAGCTGGGCACAGATTAAAAGGGCTCATGCCACATTATGATAATATTTAATTACTAACAGCAAATGAACTGCCCAGCTGAGGCTGAGGAATCTGCTGGGGCCAGACAGGAGTAGAGGGGAGCACGGTCCTTCTCCTGGAATCTGCTCATACTAAGGAGAGAAGTGAAGATAAAGTAAGGGGGAAGAGTCCTTGTGGGGGCTGTGGTGGATGTGAGGGGACCTGGGAGTGTCCAGCCCCAGGCCAGGGCAGTCGGTCACTGGCCTCTCTCAGCCATGGCAACGTCACTTGGGCTGAAACGTTTGGGCAGGGTGGATTGAAGGGCAGCAGGAAGAGGAAACTGTGCCCTGGGCAGACACTGGGGGTGACTGATGCTTCTGGGGACAAACAGGGGACAAAGACGAGACCTGCTGCTCCTGGTGGCATTCCCAGCACACAGTGGGGAACAGGGAACCAGCCCCTCCCTGGGATTTCTGCCCTGGCAAATTCCAGAGGCAGCGGCTCCCAAAGCTGCAGGTCTTGGGCAGATCCTTGTGCTGGGGACACACCTTTGTGTGGGGACAGACTTTGTGCGGGGACAGGTCTTTGTGGTGGGACAGACATCCCAGCAGCTCCACTGAGACCACTGCACCACTGCCTGAAGGATCACATCCCTGCCTCCCGTCCCTTTGAGGGGAGAAGCATTCCTAGCATTTTCCAGGGACATTTTCCAGAGCTGTCCCTGGGGAGAGCTGGGGTGGAACATTTCCAGTTCATCAGCCAGGGCCGGGGATGGGAGCAGCAGGAGAGTGACCCAAGGCCACCATCTGTGCTGGCACTGGGGTCTGCAGCACCCCAGGGAGCCCTGGGGATACTCCAGCTCGGCAGAGACAGCTTGGGATGGAGGGGACAGCTTGGGATGGAGGGGACAGCTTGAGATGGGAGGGACAGTTTGGGATGGGAAGGGACAGTTTGGGATGGAAAGGACAGTTTGGGATGGAAGGGGGCAGTTTGGGATGGGAGGGAACAGTTTGGGATGGGAAGGACAGTTTGGGATGGGAGGGACAGTTTGGGATAGGAAGGGACAGTTTGGGATGGGAGGGACAGTTTGGGATAGGAAGGGACAGTTTGGGATGGAGGGGACAGTTTGGGATAGGAAGGGACAGTTTGGGATGGAAAGGACAGTTTGGGATGGGAGGGACAGTTTGGGATGGGAAGGGACAGTTTGGGATGGAGGGGGCAGTTTGGGATGGAGGGGACAGTTTGGCATGGGAAGGGACAGTTTGGGATAGGAAGGGACAGTTTGGGATGGAGGGGGCAGTTTGGGATGGAGGGACAATTTGGGATGGAGGGGACAGTTTGGGATGGGAAGGGACAGCTGGACCTCCCCATGCCGGGGCTGAGGAGCCCTGGGGCACTCTGGGGTGTAGCCAAGCACCTCAGGGCAGGAATGGGGCATTTGCCATGGGCACCCCGAGGGATGGACCTGGCTGCACCTGCACCTTCGGGAGGGGCAGCTCTGAGGTGGGTGGAAGGGCTTTTCCCGCTGTGCCGAGCCCCGAGGGAGTTTGATCCCGCAGGACCCATCAGGGCTGGATGTAAAAGCCTCCTGTGGTTCCTATGTTGGAATGAGTGATAAAAACACTCCAGGTGGGAGCATGGGGGTCTGAGCCTGCTGTTTATTCAAATTCCTGGGGTTTTCTCCTTGGTTTCCTGAGCAAAGGAGGTTCTGTGGTGATTCTGGGTCCGCAGGTCACTGTCCCCAAGGCTGGCAGGGGACAAGGGGCTCAGAGACTGGTTCCTACAGCCCCTGGAACAGTGGGAGAAGGAAGGGGGAGAGATCCTATGTGTATCTTATTTCCTTTCTTTTCCTTAAATAAATAATTTCCCCTAATTAACACATCGCATCAAATGCCAAAATATCCCCAAACTTTGGCAAGGGTACAGAAACTCAGGAAACAAAATCAATTTCTTCGGCGGTGACACATTTCCTGAGCTATGCCGAGCTGCACAGCTCTGTTTTTCTATTGCTGATCTTAATTACAAACACAAAAGTCAGCCCCTGACGTGTACGACAGCAGGAAACCATGAAAATCCTCAAATCACAACAAAAATAATCAGCTCTGTTGCAAAAATGTTTCAGAGTTGTTTGTAAAGGAAAACCTTCATTTATAGGCTGACTATTGATTTTTTTTTCTGTATAAAAAGCAATTCTATGCAGGTCCTGGGAGGTGTCAGGGTGTGATGGGAGATGCCCAAAGGTCCATCCTGAGAGTCCTCTCCTTGTCTCTGCCAGGCAGAGCCCCTCTGAGCACAGCTCTTCTCTGGGGTCTCTGGGCCCTTGCAGCCTGGAATTGGGCAGGCTGTGTCTGCAGGCTCTGCCCCTCGCTGCCCACCATCCAGAGGGGCAGAAGTGTCCTTGGGAAGGCCCAGCCAGTGCCTCTGATCGCAGGACGTGAGGGAAGGCAGCAGAAAGAGCAACCCTGGCTCTTCCTCCCTCTTGTGCCACAGCCCCTGGAGCCCCGGGGCTGCTGGAGGAGGGATCCAGGTGTGCCCGGGAGGAATGGGATCCCCAGCAGGGTCAGCTGCTCCCGGTGTCTGGGGGAGTGAGCCCTGCTCTGTCCCACCCCAGGTACCACCCTTACTGCTGAATCACGGAATCAGGGAATGTTCTGAGCTGGGAGGATAAAGGATCATGGATACAACCCTGGCCCTGCCCAGACACCCCACCAACCCCACCCTGGGCATCCCTGGAGCTCTGACAGCCTCAGAGCCGTGCCCATTCCCTGGGCAGCCTGGGCAGTGCCAGCACCTCTGGGGGAAGAACCTTTCCCTGAGCTCCAGCCTGTCCTGCCCTGGCCCAGCGGAGCTGGAGGCTCTGGACATCCCAGCCACCAATCCCAGCTGAAAAGACGGACGTTCCTGAATCTGTTGAGGCGGGATGGTATGAAAGAACTCCAATTCAGAAGGCTTGAGTGTAGAACTCTGATTTATTTCAAATACATTGCTCTTTTATAGAGAGTATAGTCCAGACCAATTCCATTGGTCTCAGAGTAAAAACATCTCAACCCATTGGTGTGCAGTGAATGACACACAGTGGCAGAACCTGTTGATAAACAATGTGAACAACAAGAGAGATAGAGAATTATTTACATTCTTTCTCAACTGTTTCCCAGGCTTCTGCCTGGTTAGAAACTCTCCGTTTTCTCTCTGACTGAACTGAGAATATCCACATGTTCCCATTGGGATCAGCCTTCCCAACACCTTGGCCATGCTCCTCCCAAGGATCCAGCATTTCCCTGGAGGGCTGTGAAGTCTCTTTATATTCCCCCAAAATCTGATGCCTGTGAAGCAACTTCAGTACATTGACTTTGTGGAGCTGGCTCAGCTGAAGGGAACTCGCTCGCAGGGATAACTGAGGATGGCTCCCTGCCCAGTCCCAACAAAAGATGGATTTTGTAAAGCCAGCTCAAATGATGCCATTCATTAGGAGAACTACAAAGCAGAACATTTTAAAGTTAATTGGTTTTGCAATTAAAAGATACACAGAACATGTGATGCAATTAATTTTACATAAACATGGTCAGGAATTAAAGGCAGCAGAACTTGGTAACTTCTTCAGACGGAGCATCTGTTTGTTCCCAGCAGCAGCAGCAGCAGCTCCTCTGCATTCCAAACAGGAGCCAGGGAATCGCTCCCATCCCACTGCAGCTGGAATCACTCCGGGTTTTTCCAGAGTCTGAGCTGGTTTGGAAAGGATTCAGTTTGAAGCAGGAAGGGTTGGTTTGGGAAGGCAGCAGGAGATGGAGCAGATCTGGGCACTGGGAAGGAGGAACCATCAGGGTTGGTGGTCAGTTCAGCAGTGAGGTGGTCAGTTCAGCAGGGTTGGTGGTCAGTCCAGCAGTGGGGTTTGTGGTCACTCAGCAGTGGGTGGTCAGTTCAGCAGGGTTGGTGGTCAGTGCAGTGGGGTTCTGGTCAGTCCAGCAGTGTTGGGGATCAGTCCAGCAGTGTTGGGGATCAGTCCAGCAGGGTTGGTGGTCAGTGCAGTGGGGTTTGTGGTCACTCAGCAGTGTTGGTGGTCAGCCCAGCAGGATTTGTGATCAGTCCAGCAGGGCTGGTGGTCACTCAGCAGTGGGGTGGTCAGCCAGCAGTGGTGGGGTGGTCAGTCCAGCAGGGTTGGTGGTCAGTGCAGTGGGGTTTGTGGTCACTCAGCAGTGGGGTTTGCAGGTGATAAGTAAGAGCAGCAGTGGGTGCTGAGCAGCCTCGGGGCCCCTGCACAGGTTCACCTGCTGACAGAGCTCCAGGGCTGCCCAGCACTGCACCAGGAGCTGATTCTCACCAAGGAACAGCCAGGGGAGTTCTGGCTGAGGGATCCAGCTCAGAATTCCTGCACCAAGGAATCTCGTGCAGGTTGGATAATGGGATCTGGAGAACTCCTGCCTGTGAGTTTGTCTTGGCTGAACCCCAGGGGTGGTCCTGGGCCCAGGGCAGTGGAACCAAGGGCCAAGGCTGAGTTTCCTGCTGCCAGCTGGTGGGGACTGGGTGATCCCTAATGTCCCAGCCCTACCATTCTGTGCATCCATCATAGAATCAGAATATCCAGAATTGAAGGGGACCCACAGGGATTACCCAGTCCAGCTCCTGGCCCTGCCCAGACCCCCAACAACCCCACCCTGGGCATCCCTGGGGCTCTGGCAGCCTCGGGGCTGTGCCCATTCCCTGGGGAGTCTGGGCAGTGCCAGCACCCTCTGGGGGAAGAACCTTTCCCTGATTCTATGGAAACCTCTTCCAAGATTTTTTTTTTATCCCTGTGTTCCTCTCTGTGGTAGGAATTGGGATCTCTAGGTTTTGCACAGCACCCACCACTCCCTGGATCTTGGTTTCATTATGAGTTTCATAAAGTTAAAAAAAAAAAAAAAAAAAGTCCTGGGAAGTTTTGGCAGGGCAGCTCTTTACCTGTAGTAAAACCTGTGCGAGGAGCCCAGGCCCGCACCAGGGGTTAAATGTAGAACCCTAAAGCCAACCCTAAAATCAGGTATAAACCTTTCCTTTTGTGTGGATTAGAGCCCAGCAGTCATGGCCAGGCTGGCAATGGCCACACCAGCCCGGGCTGGAGGTGACACCTCGTTAATCACTCAATCAAATGAAAAACTCAATCCTGTCAGGCTCTGAAACCACTTTGAAACTCCTGCAGCTACTTCTGCCTTCATTTTCCAGGTATTCCAGCAAATAGCAGAATTAGGTCAAATATTATGGATATTGTGTGAACAAATTGGAGGTTTTCTGTGCAATCTGTGCCAGACCTGGTCTTCTATGAAGAGAAGATTTCAGGGAATACTTTCAGGTCTGCAGGGTAGGAATTGGAATGGAAATATCCACACATCAACATTTCTCATGCTCTGTCTCTGTGGGAAGTGCTGGAGAATGCAAACATAGGAAAATGTGTCTTATTTAAAGGGTGTTAAATAGGAACAGAGCCAGATAAATGATTTCTGTGACACAGAATATTGTTGGAGTTTCAGGGGAATATTGAGTATTCACAGTATGGATCAAGTGAAGAATCCAGGCAGGAGAACCTCTGGTGGCAGCTGGATTTCTACTCAGTTTAAATTGCTGCTCCCACCTCTCAGGAGAAAAGCTGTCCTTGAAACCAGACCTGACAACACCTCAAACATTCCCAAAGAGGCCTGAAATCCAAACAGAATATTGCATTTTGCACTGAAATGAACCTTCCAGGATACATTTGAGTTTCAAACAAAACTTTACCTGCTTCACTTTGGAAATGATTATTTCTGTGGACATTTAGACCGGATATTAGGGAAAATTTCTTTGGAAAATTTTATCCTATGTGAGGAAGGAAAGCTAAGGCAGGGAATGTGGCATGGGAGGGTGAGAGGGTGATGGAGCTTTGGGCCCTTGATGTGACCAGAGCACCTCCAAACCCTCCAATGCACCATTCCAAGGCTATTCTCAGCCTGCTGAAAGCCCTGGAAAAGCCCTGGAAAAAGGAGAATATTCCCCTTACCAAAAGGCACCTCTCAAGTCCCCAGTGGCCGCTCTTCCCTCAGCCTCATTGAGGAGGAAACCACATAAATTAGCAGCAGCTCCCTGTGACATCCCCGCTACTCTCCCGGGCCGGACCCAGGGCATTGGGGCCCGGAGGAAGCAGAGCCTTGCTTTCATTTTTTTCATTCCGCTCCCTCCAAGATGTTTTTATCTCCCTGGGAGGTTTCAGCAGCTGACAGGGAAGCTTTTGTCTCCTTTGTGGTGGTGCCATCTGCCCATCATCATGGTCCTTCAGGGCACTCAGGCTCATCCCTCCTGCCTTCCTTTGGAGCACAGCAGAGCAGGGAAACAGGAAAAGCTGGAGGAAAAAAACCCCAGCCCCAGGAAATGGCCAGGCTTGGATAAACCCAGGGTTGGAACCCACCTGGGGAAGGGGCTGATGCTGCAAGAGATGGAATTGCAGGAGCTGAGAAATGCAGCACCCAGAGCTGCTCTGCTCAGGCTTCCAACAGGGATTTCCAGGGGCAATTCCTGAAAATATTCCAGCCACAGGATCCTTTGGGTTGGAAAAGATCTTTAAGATCGGCAAAGTGAGCCATGAACCAGCACTGTGTTCTGCACCCACCCAAGCCCTGGAGTGCCACGTCCACCCATTTTTGGAACATTTCCAGGGATGGGGACTCCACCACTGCCCTGGGTAGCCTTTTCCAGGGCTGGACAGCTCCTTCCATGAAGAAATTTTCCCTGATATCCAATCTGAATGAAGACCAGGAGCAAAGGGACGGGGAGAGAAATGAAACCCAAGTGTTTCACTCCCCAAGTCTGGAGTGGAGGCTCAGTTCCTGCAGGCTCAGGGCAGGTCCCAGTGTGCTGCTGGATCCATCCCAAGGTTTTCCCACCTCCCAGTGTCCCAGTCTGGCTGTTTGGATCTCCCTGCCAGGATTCTCCCACACTGAGGATAAACCCAGAGCTGCTGTTGCTGTCCCTCAAATCATTGACTGCCACAAAATCCCCTCTTCTGTCCTGGATGCAGCAGATCAGCCCATTCCAGGCCACATTCCCAGTTGGTTTTCCATCCTCTTTGGGTCTGAGGCAGTTTCAGGAGCAGGAGGAGAAGAAAGGCAGGACCTGCTGTTGAGGAAATTGTTAAAAACCCCGAGCTGTCAGTGAGAGCCAGATTCTACCAGCAGCCACTGGGGCTCCCAGAATTGTCAGGCTGGAGCACCAGGAGCAGGAATGCACCAGGAGCACAGAATGCACCAGGAGCACAGAATGCACAAGGAGCAGGAAGGCACAAGGATGGAGAATGCACAAGTGTTAAAAACGGGACATCACTCCCAGTACTAAAAGGTATTTATTATAATAAAAAGGAAGGCCTAAAGCAAGGGGGCTCGTTCGGGCTGAGCAGGAGCGCTCCTGTCGAGGATGCTGCGGCGCTGGTGCTGGCTCCTCTGAGCAGTGGTGTCCCTGATGTTCCAGGTGGAGCAGCATGAGTTCAGTGGGTCAGATGCCCCTTTTTATCCTGTTTTTTGTCCCTTTGTATTGGTTTCTGTTTGGATCCTTCCTTTGCATGAAGGTTTAAGGTGCCTGGTTGGCCCATGGCAGTTCTGTCCAGGCTGGCTCGTTTCACTGGGGTGGTGCACTTTACTTAGGTGTAATACGGTACATTGACTACCGTATTTCTGACAACCACCCCTTTAAACCCCTTTTACCATAATCAAACTACAGTACTGCTTAACAACTATCAATGGGAAATGCACCAGGAGCAGGAATGCACCAGGTGTCCCAGATTGAAAGGCAAGATGTATTCCATTGCCATCTCTATGGCAGATATCTTCTGTTAAGTGGGCAGTTTTCCCTTATCTCTTTCAGAATCAATTCTTCCTCAGGGGAGACATCTGCTGATGACTGATAAGAGCTGTAACATCCCACTGGGAGATGCTCCGCCCAGAGGGAGGAGCCAAGCATTCCTACCTGGATATAATCTGGGTTTTTGGGACACCAGACTCAGCCTCTCCACTGGTTCCCAAGAGGAACAGCTGGGGTTTTCCCTGGACCTTCAGAGGAAGACTCCACCCTTCTACAGGATCACTGCTCCAACAGAACCACACCTGCCACTCCAGGGACTGCAGCCACTCCGATTTGGACTGCCACCAACACGCTGGCCAAAGGGGTGTCAGGTTGTGTTCTGACTCTGTCTGTGGTTTTCCTTTTGTGTTATTGCATGGATTTTGTTTCTTTTCCCTTTTCCTAATAAATTGTATTTCTAATTTGGAGTCTCTCACAGGTTTTGCTTTCAAACCAGAACAATCAGGAATGCAGCATGAGCAGGAACGCACCAGGAGCAGGAATGCACAAAGAGCAGGAATGCACCAGGAGCAGGAATGCTGGAGTCCCAGGGGCTCTGGAGCTTTACAACATAACAAACAGTTTAAAAAGATATAAAATTAATCAGGCCAAGCAGCACTTGCCAGCTGTGGTCTCTGAAACTCTCTCAGTTATTGACCTGGGCTGTCTTCATCTCTCAGAGCTCGTGGGCCGTTTTCATTTTTTGTTTTGCTTTGTTTTGTTTTGCCTTTCCCTTCAGTGAAATAGAAGAAAATATTAATGCTTTAATCTTTCATTCTGCATTCAGTGGGGTGTCAAGAAAAGCTTCACAAAGGTGATGCAAAAAGCCATCCATGCAGAAGGAGAGCAGGGAGGGAGATGGAGCCAAAGGGTTGGAATGGTGAGAAAACCCCTCTCTCCTCCCTCTGGATGTGCCAGGCAGGGATCAGGGATCCACAGGCTCCTTCTCCCTCTGTGCAGGAAGGATCTGAGCACCCCAAACCCAGCCCTGGGTGCCACAGCCTGCTCGTGCTGAGTTGGAATGGGTTGGGTTGGAAGGGACCTTAAATCCCATGGGCATGAAATTCACTATCCCAATTTGCCCCAAGCCCTGCTCAACCTAGCCTTGAACAATTATTGCAAGATCCCAAAGTCAGTCAGGATTGTTGTTTTTTGGGTTTTAGTAACTGAAAATAAAATCTCTTTTCAGAGGAAATCTGGTTTGGTGGGGTTTTTTTTTTTTGGTTTTTTTTTTGGTTTTTTTTTTTTTGTTTTTTGGTTTTTTTTTTTTTTTTGAGAAAAATCACATTTTTTACTGGTTTGGGCAGAAAGTTATTGCTTTGCAGCAGTGCCAGTGCCTTGATTCAGCTCCCAGTGACAGCAGCTCCTCAATTGGATCCCAGAACTCCTGGTTCAAAATGAAAGCTCCAGATGCTTTCCTCAGAGTGAGAAATAAATTCTCTGAGTTAAAAACCAGCACACCCCCACCCAGGGCACTAATTGGAAAAGATTTCATGATGGATTTGCTGGAAACTTCTTTCCTTGCAGAACAAGAGGTGTCTGAGGGAGACACCTTCAGCTCTGCTGAGCCCAAGAGCCAACTGCAGCCGTGTGGGGCCAGTGGAAATGAGAATATGAAAGATTTATGCACCCAGAAAGTGCTGCACAAGGAGAAAATGAACTTTTAAGAGGGTGGCAAAACTCCTTAAATGCACCTGACTGAAAATGAAGGTGCTAATGAAGAGTTCTTGCCTGTGGTCTTGTTATAGCTCCGGGCAGTTTTCCCTTTCTCCTTCTCCCCCTCCTCCTTCCCCTCTTTCCCTCTCCCTGCTCTTGCTTTTATTTAAGAGGGTTCCCTTGAAGGAACATAAATCTGTCAGTTTTTGCTCTGATTTCACAGGACAGGAAAGAATTAATTCTTCAGTTATTGTCTCTTTGATTCAGTCTTTAATTTCCCTTCCACGACAGTGGTGCCTGATAAAATTTCCTTTTCTATGCTCCACAGGGAAGACAAAATCCTTGATGGGTGAATTCTGGATTCTTTCAAAGCCTTTGGGGGTTCTGCTGGGCTTTTCAGCAGGTGAGGAGAGCTTGGGTCCCCAGATTCCATGGAATTAGATGTTTTCTTTCCCTCCAGCTCCACATGGGAAGGGCTCCCTCGCTGGGGTCTGGAAGCTTCAGCTCCTGCAGGGAAATGATTCCAGGAGAATTTTCTCTTTTCATCTTCCTAAAGGAGAGAGAAGAGCACCCAGGCAGAGCCCAGGCTGCTCCAGGACCAGCCTGGCTTAACACTTCCAGGAAGATGATTAAAAAATCTGGGAAAAAATGGGTCTAATTTCAAACCCCAAGGATTTCAACATAAAAATCCAACCCAAAAATCCTAAGTCAGGCTGAGAGAAAGAACAACCCACTACTTGCTTAGCCAGGCAATGCTGTTCCTGATTGGCATTAATTTAATTAGAATGAAATACAGAATTTAATATATGTAATAATTATCTGAAATGTCATTGTTGTCCCCTTGCTTTTGAAAGCATCTTTCTTCAGGTTTGGGTTCCTTCCTGCCCTTTCACCTCAGATATTCCAAGCAGAGGGAAGCAAAGCCCTTGGAAGTGTCTGACCCTGCACTTCAGCTCAGCTCTGGTTTCTGGCCTCCTGAACCCTCTCAACAACCAGGAAAGCTGGCAAACCCCAAAGCTGGCAAACACCAGAGCTGGCAAACCCCAAAGCTGGCAAACCCCAGAGCTGGCAAACCCCAGAGCTGGCAAACCCCAAAGCTGGCAAACACCAGAGCTGGCAAACCTCAGGACTGGCAAACCCAGGACTGGCAAACCCAGGACTGGCAAACCCCAGGGCTGGAAAACCCCAAAGCTGGTAAATACCAAAGCTGATAAATTGCAGGACTGGCAAACCCCAAAGCTGGTAAATCACAGGACTGGCAAACCCCAGGACTGGCAAACCCCGGGGCTGGAAAACCCCAAAGCTGATAAATCACAGGACTGGCAAACCCCAGAGCTGGCAAACCCCAGAGCTGGCAAAGCCCAGGGCTGGGGTTCAGTCCTGGCAGAGTCTGGGATTGCCTGCAGCCCAGGCAGGAGCAGGAGCACTTCATGCACAGTGAGTTCTCTTCCCACTGAATCAGCACCTTGGACTAATTAACTGTGAATTGATTGTGCAGGACATTAATTGAGATTTAAACCACATCTATTGAGGTGCCCATGTGATTAACTCCAAAAAACAGAGGCAATAAACCTGGAGTTAATCCAAGAACCTGGTGGGGAGGTTGGAGCTTTCCCCTACCCCTGCAGGATCCCAGATCAATTAACACCCCCTGAGATAATCAATTAGCATCCCTGAGATGATCACCCCGGGTTCCAGGAGTTGCTGTGTCCCTGCTGGCTCTGCCTTGGACAGGCTTCACCCTTTCCCCCCCCATCCTCAGCTCGCTGCATCTCCGGCTCCCACTGCTGCTCTTTGATCTCCAGAATTTGGGAATCTTCAGCTCTTTCATCACAGAGAGCACCAGGCTGGGAGCAGGCACAGTTTGACTATCACACCCAGGCCTGGCCTTCAAACAAATCAATTCTGTTTCTCAGCCTGTCTGGAGACAATAAATGAGTTTTAATAAATAAACCTGAGGTTTTTCTGTTTGCCAGGTGGCCCCACGTGGGCAGGGCTGAGGAAGGGAAGCTCCTGACACACAGAGCACTATGAGGCTGCTTTTTGATGAAAAGGCCACTTTTATTTTTTTTTAAATCAATATCTAACATGAAAGTCCCCCTTTGAAATGAAATTGTACATGTGGCCCTTTGGGGCTAATTATCAGCTGCTTATCTGGATGTTATCTTTTGGAGAGGCTGAGAAAGGAGAAAATGCTAAGTCAAGGCAGTGGATTAAAAATATCCACATCATTTATTTGCCAGAGAGACGAGGGTTTGAAGTCTGCTTAATGAACATAAACCCTCCTGCCTCTCTGTTAAGGACCACTGCTTTTAGCAGAGTCAGGTGCACTTATTGCTGATCAGAAAAATGGGTTTCCCAGCCCAAAATAGTTCTAAGAATCTTCAAGGTGCTCCTACTTTGAAGGAGAAAAAAGCTAAAATCTTTCCATTTTTATGACTCCATCCTCCAGAATCACAGTGTGGATGGGGAACATAAAGCATTTCCTAAATACACAGTTCCAACATTTGTTAATGGAAATGAGTATTTCCAGCAATCAGTTGTATTGAAATAAGGAATATAAAATATCCCCACTGTCAGCACTGCACTCCAAGGCAGCACTTGGGTTTCAGGTAAGTGACGATGCCTGGCTCTTTTCTAAAAACACAGAGTATTTCATGGGGTTAATTAACTGTAATTGTGTTCAGGTGCTGCTGCAGAACTGATGAAATGCTGCACACATAAAAAGTACCAAAAGGAAATGGGATTTTTGAAAAGAACCTCAAACCAGGGATGTGTCCTTTATCTTGTGGGAAGTTCTTGGACTCTAAGAGATCCCTCCACAGGGAGAGGCTGCAGGCAGGAGTTTGGTGCTGTGGGTTGTGCCCAGACTGTGAAATCCTCACCTGATGGGCTGGGGCTGTGATCCTGCTTCTGGAAGGGCTTTGGCTGGCCAGAATTCCATGGGTTTATCCATAGAAATGGACCCGTTCACAACCCTCAGCTTGGGGAGAGAGCTCCTCTTCAGCAGACACAAACTAACCCAAAGCACGCAGACACATAATCTCCTCCCACTGAGTTACAGATCCTTCTCTGACCTCTCCCAGGTGCCAGGTCGGTCTTTGAGCAGGAACAATTCCAAAGCCTGCTCATTCTCCCAGCCCATCTCCCTGTTTTAACCCTTCCCAGCCTCCCTGGCCTGCTGTGGGCGCTGTCTCCCCAAACCCCCAGCTCCATCCAGCTCAGCACATCCCTGCCTCACCACCAGCCCAGCCCCTGCCTGGCTGCTCAGGGTCCACCCTGGGCTGGCAGCAGCCAGGAGCAGCTCTGCCCACACAAACTGGGCATTTCCAAAGCCAGCAGCAAGGCCTGAACAGGCTGAAACCTCTGCACTCTTAAATCCTCCGTCTCCAGTTACAATCAATATGGGATCCTCTCAGTATATCAACCAAGATGATCAATTGAGGACCCCTGAGATGATCACCCGGGGTGCTAATTGATAATCTCAGGGGATGTTAATTGATTTGGATCGCGCAGGGGTAGGGGAAAGCTCCAATCCCCCCCACCAGGTTCTTGGATCAACTGCAGGTTTATTGCCTCTGTTATTTGGAGTTAATTACACGGGCACCTCAATGGATGTGTTTTAAATCTCAATTAATGTCTGGCACAATCAATTCACAGTTAATTAATTATTTTGGCTTTTGGGTTCCCTGTCCCAGCATTGTTTTGACAACTGATTCCCCCACAGGCAGGAGCTTTTCCTTAAGCAGGGGACACAAACCAGAGCAGATTCCCTTCAGGAACTGGAGCCACATTTTAGTGACACAGTTCTTGCTTTTCAACCTTTCTGCATCTTCCTGTAAAGTTTCTCCCATTACAATGTTTTATTTATTCTACTTATCCATAAAAATGAAACCCCTTAAAAAAATGGGGTCTGGAGAGCAGCACAGCCCAAGTCTGTGAGATCTGAACCCAATCTGAGGGAACTCTGGTTCTGCAGGAGCTGTTCCCAGATCTTGCATCTGGGGAGCTTTCCTGGTGGAACTGGGGCAGCCACATGAGAGAGCACTCATCCAAAACATTTGGGGTTGGAACTTGAGGAGGTTGGAGATGGAACTTTGGGGTTGGAACTTGAGAAGGTCTGTTGGGAATCCCCTGATTACTCCAGAACAGCACAGAAGTCGCTCAGATTTTTTTCCAAGATGGTGTAAAAGGAAAGAGAATCCTTCATTCTCTCACTCCTGAGCCAGGGAAATGGGGAAATCAGTCAAATCTCTCTCCAGGAACGGTTTGAAGTTGGTGGCTTGGATTTGCAGATTTATTTCTTGCTCTCCTTGGCTGTGTTGAGATTTGCTGGATTTGCATATCAGGGGAGATTATTTTTCCTGCCTCAGCCTCGGAGGAGCAGGCAGGTGTGGAGCAATCAAACCCCATTGAGCTGGAAATGTTCAGGAAGCTGCTCTGGCCCAGCAGCTTCCTCCTCTTCCTTCCCAGCTATTTTTATTTCTCTACAAATCCCTGCCACTGCGCTGAGGACTCGCTTGTCCAACTCTGCAGCTGGGCAAGGGTGGCCTTTTGCTTTTCAGAGTGCTCTGACACCCTCAGGAGGGACTTCAGCCCCTTGGCTTGGCTTTATTCCTCCTCTGGAGTGCACAGCCAGGCCTAGGGGCCTTCATGATCCATGGGAAGAGCTTTTTATAGCAGGTTTTAAATAACTGGGAGCAGTCTTTATACTCCTGGGAGGATCCACACACAGAGCAAACACTGCATGAAAATAGAGTGGGAAAGGCAAGGACAGACTGGCAGAGAACCGGAGTCACTGCTGCCTTCCATGACATTGTCAAGAGGGGATATTAATCACTTCATAATTGGTTAAAAAGAAGGGCTCTTCAGCTTTTAAAAACCTCCCTTCATGGATTTCCAGAGGTAAAAAAGGCCAAATTAAAAGAGGCGGCAAGAACAGGGCCCCAGTCCAGGGGAGCCGTGGGCTGCTCCAGCCCTGAGGCCACCAGGAGCACCAGGAGAAACCCCTGGAGCTGGCACAGGACCCTCATTAGGGGGTGAGGGATGGGCAAGGATTGAGCACAAGTGGTTTTGTGCAGCAGCGAGGTCCCAGCCAGCAGCCAGGGCTGAGCTCTGTTCATCCAGGGCCAGACACTGATGGCCAGGAGGGAGGGAGAGCCGGGGCAGGTGAAAGGACTCCAGCCCAGAGCCCCATTCCTGACTGCAGCATTGCTGGGGGGGAGCTGGGGCAGCAGCGCTGGGCAGGCCTGGCTCAGAGCTGCTGGAGCCTTCAGAGATAAAGGAGATAAAGGAGATAAAGGGAGCAGCACCTCAGGCTGGCAGTGCTGGTGAGCAGAAATGGCTCAGAGTGTGGAAGGTCCTAGCAGAGACACGGAAAACTTCCCTCAAGGACTCCGGGGGAAGTCAATTCCCTTAGGAAAATGAGGCAGCTCCTGATGGAGGAGGAGGAGGGAGGAATGCAGCACACCCCTGAGTCCAGGCTTGCGCCCCTCAGAGGGGCTTGGGTTATGCAGAGCTCCCTGGGATGTGCAGAGCTCCTCAGGTCCCCCATGGCAGAGGGGGAGCAGCACAAGGCCCAGCAGGTCCCTGCTGAGCTGGCAGCATCCAGCAAAGCCTTTTCTTCAGAAACATTTCGGTCCCCAGGACACCAAATCACCCCCAGTTACACCCCCTGTGCCCTTCCCTGAGGGAGGGACCTTGTGCACTGAAATTCCCATGAAAGCTTGAGGGAATTGGAATTTTGCTATTGGAATAACCCCCCTTTTTGCCTTATTCCAAAGCTCCCTGCGTTTGCAGCAGGTCATGAAACTGAATTTTGCTCTTTCCACTTGTTTAAGACCAGAGGACTGGGTGGCACCAGTGCAGGAACTCATTTTGTCTTTCCAGTCTCCAGCAGCTTTTCCTGCAATTCCAGCAGCAGGGCACAGAATGAACCAGTCCATCTCCACCCCCTGACAGCAGCACTCCTCTCCCTGGATAAAGCTCATCCAGAGCTCCTCTCTGTGAGTGTTCCTGCCCTGAAAGCTCATCCTGAGCATTATCAGCTCTCAGTGGTAGTTAAAAGCCAAACAATGATGTCCCCAGCCTGTCCATCCATCATCCAGCTCTCCCCACAGAAACCAGAGCCAAACAATCAGTTAATATCCATGGAATGATTCTTTTCTCTTTGCCAGCAATGGCTCTGGCTGAGTGACATCATCCCCAGGGGGCTCAGCCCGAGGTTTTAGGGATCCCAGCAGGATTCCCCAGCACTTGGTGCTGCTCTGTGTCCTCCCAGCAGCACAGGAGATGCTCTGGAGCTGTTCCAGCTCTGGATAAGCACTCCAGGAGGATTCCAGGAGCTCTGCTGAGGCCATGGATGTTCTCTGTCACTGCACAATGGGATGAGGTCCTGAACTGGGAGATAACCCACACCCCATTGCCCCTCATTTGTTGGAATCTGTGATATTTAAATGATCTTGAGATTGTAGAAAGTCTCTGAGTCCCATAGCCAAAGAAGAAGCCATAATTGGTCTGTGCTGTTTCAAGGTTGTTTATTCTGTTTATCTCTAACATGTTCTGCTGCCCTGCCGCAGCTCTGTCCTGCAGGGCAGCGTGTGGGGCTCTGCCCTCAGTGGGATGTTACAGACATTAAATACCACAAACTACCTGTGCTGGATTTACAATAACGTGCCAATATCTGTCACCTACGTTGGACAGTGTGTCCCCAGCCTGAACCAATAGAAAAATGCCAACACCACAGTGAAACATGGAGGGCATGAAGAAGGAGAAAAAGGACAAGGCACACCCAATTTCCTCCAACTTGTCCCCTTTGGACCCCTTATCTAGAATCCTAAAATTCTACTTTTGCACCCATGCCACACTAATTATTCCTTATATCAAACACTCAGAGCTGGTAATTCATCCTGTAAGATTGAAAACTCTTTTCCATGGACAGAGATCACAGCCAGTGTCTCTTGGGGCTCTGTCCAGGGGGGTTCCTGACCCCTGCCAGGGTCCCAGACCTGCCAGGGCAGCCAGAGGGATGCCCTGGGTTCCCACACTCATTTCCATGCAAATCCATTCCCCCGAGTTCCCCTCCTGTCCCAGAGCTGCCAGAGAAATAAAACCAGGCCCTGTTTGCACTTCCCATGGCTGGGGTGACGGGGAGGCGACAGCTCGTTTTCCTAACGAGCTCATCAGTGTAAAAGAGCAGCGGGGAGATGGCAAAGCACTCAGAAGCCGAGCTCATCTGCCAGGATTTTATACCTTATGTGCTTGTGCCACCTCAGCGCAGAGGCAGGCAGGGCTGCGCTCAGAGCTCAGCTGGCTCCAGGAACGCCTGGAGTGGCCCAGGGAGGCTCTGATGGGCTCCTGTGGGCAGCTCCAGCACTGCCAGGGTGGGACCTGCCCGGGCCCTTCACTGTGCAGGGATTGCCCCGGTGCTGGCATTGAAGCAGTGCCTGCAGCTCCTGGGAAGCAGGGCACAAACCCAGGGCCTGCCTCTGGCTGGGTGTGAATAAAAGGCTCCATTAAAGAGCCCTCTCGGCCCTTTAGCTCACACAAACCCACACTTTGCCCTCAGTGGGAATGGAATCCATTGAATTCAGGTTGTCCCCTGGCAATTCCTGGCAGCTGGTGGGGATGGGGACAAAGCTGTGGCTGCTCCAGGCTCCCCCCAGCCCCTGTGACCTCCCCTGGGATTGGGAGGACACAGCTGAGCCAGCTGGGGCAGGGAGCAGTGGGATTTGGTTTATTCTGCCTGAGGAGCAGTGGGATTTGGCTTATTGTGGCTGAGGAGCAGTGGGATTTGGTTTATTCTGGCCAAGGAGCAGTGGAATTTAGTTTATTCTGGCTGAGGAGCAGTGGAATTTGGTTTATTCTGCCTGAGGAGCAGTGGGATTTGGTTTATTCTGGTTGAGGAGCAGTGGGATTTGGTTTATTCTGGCCAAGGAGCAGTGGAATTTAGTTTATTCTGGCTGAGGAGCAGTGGAATTTGGCTTATTCTGGCTGAGGCTTTGCTGGTTTGGGGTCAGAGCTCCAGGAGATCTTTGCAGAGGAAGAGGAGCAGCTCCAGGAGCAGGAGCAGCCCTGGCTGTGCTGGGTCTCAGCCCTGTCCCGGGGCTGGCTGGGAACAGGGCACAGACCTGGAGCCAGCCTGGGCAGGGTGAGGGGCTCCAGAAGCTGCATTTACTCAGGTAAATGAGCTCCTGTACCCACGGGCTCCCCACTGACACCCAGAACCCCCACAGACCCCCTGAGCCCTCTCAGAGAACCCACAGCTCAAACCCCACCCACAGAGCACGCAGATATATCCATTTCCTCCTCTGCCTCTCTTCAGCTTCAGACCTGTGAGGACAGAAACACCCCCAGGTCTAGCTGAAGTGCTGGATTTATAAATGCTCTGCCCTCCTTTCCCCCATGAGTTTCCCTTCACAGCCTCTGGACCCTTACAGCACATTATGGGTATTGGGATACACAAGGCAGATGATGGACTTTGGGCCTGGTTAGCATAAGAGATTGGATAGACAGAATGCCTTGGTAAGAGCAAACAGAACTTTGAGGATCAACTCAAGATTGCAAGAAGATTGGATCAGACTGGGACAGAGAAGAAGACTGAAACAACTTCTGCAAGCAAGTAATATTTAAACTGTATCAGTTTGTTTATATGATGATTAACCCAATCTCTCTAGTAAAACATTACTAGTCTTCCTAGAATAAGTATATAAGCAGTTGTACTCCACAATAAATTTGAATTCTTTGGCCATCTCACCAATCCCGGTGACTTCATGGCTGATAATTGGTGCCCCAATAATAGACACTAAAATCACATTAAACTGTGTGGGGTCCACAGAGCACAAACCCAACCCTGCAGAGCCCTCAGGGACCATGAGGAGCAGCAAGTGTGAGTCCCATCACTTTGTCACCATCAGCACTGGCTCTGGGCATGGCTGAGCTCTGTCCTCACCCCCATGTCCCTTGGGATCTGTCCAGAGGGATGAAGGTTCCATCCTCAGGAGCTCACCTCTCCCAGGCAGCACAGCTCAGGTGTTGGACTCTGGCTCAGTTTTATAAAGGCCATAAAACAAAAGGTCAATGTGGCCAAATTCATAAATCCAGCAGTCAGGGATTAGAATGTTCCTGTTCATCTCCTCTTTATGGAAAATTTACATCCAAAGATTTGGGTTTGCCCTTGCACCGAACCTCAGCAGTCAGGGCAGATTTAGAAAGCTCTGTGACAGGCTGGGCTGCCAGGAGCTTTAGAACAATTCCTAATTTCTGTGTTACACAGCAGAGTCTGTTCTCAGCAGCCTGAAATGGCCCCTCCTGAGCCAGGTGCCGGGGCTGTGTCACCTCAGCAGGATAATGTCCCCTTCTCTTGTGCTGCCAGCTGTACCTGCTGAGATGGGGCAGCAGAGCCCGGCTGGGGTCACCCAGAGCAGCCGGGCAGGGCTCAGGAGGATCTGGGCTGTGAGGAACCTGACCTGGGCTAAACTGAGGCCTTGGGCCTGCAGGATTCAGGGTTTTGCTGCAGTTCTGGGGCCGTTTGCTGCTCGTTTGTGCTCCCTGTGTGTCACACACACTGTCACTGCCACAGACCGAGCTTCGGGCTGATCTTAGCAGCACTGGGAAGGTGCAGAGCTCCTGCCTGTGTTCCTTTATCGTACACAAGACTGGAGGGTTTAAAGTCCTGCAGGCTCTCCTTGCCCATCACACCCAGAATGGATTTTACTTGAAGAAATCAGCTATGAAACTTCACCTCACAAAGTTCTTCCCGTGCTCTAAACAAAGCCAAACATTAACCTGGCTAAAAGGACAGCCAGGTGAGGCACAAAATATCCTAAGGTGGTCCTGGACATTAGGAGCAGGATGGGCTGGGAGTGGTGTCCTCAGGAGTCAGCCCTGAAACAGCAGAGCACAAAGACTTTTGGTTGGAAAGTTAAATGTTCCTGGGAAGGACTGATCTAGAATGAGTGAGGTGGCTGGGCAGATGGGTCGGTAATTTCAGAACTAAAATTGTGATTAAAAGCACTTTGGCACCCAAAGCTGGGAAGCAGTTCCCTGATGGTGATTAATTCACAGCACAGGGCTGGGGACTGAACTCCTGCTCAATTCTTATCAAGTGAAATGTATCCAGCATAATCTGATAGGTCCTGAAAGGTTAATGTAAGCTAAATCAATGCTGTCGCCATCCCGATAAGGCGTGGGGAATTGTCCTTGAGTGTGAGTGTGCAGGAGGCTGGGGATGAGGGTGATAAAGGCTTTCATCTCCTGCTGAGCCCTGCCAAGTCCATTGCAGTGCAGGAGGGGTTGATAAGGGCACAGATTTATCAGACAGCAGACAGGACACCAAGTCTGCTGCTAAAGCATTCCATCTCCCTGCTTTAGTGCTCTCTTAATAAACATTTTTAACACCCAAACACCTTTCAGACAGCCAAAGGAGGGGAATGCAAAAGGCTGGAGTGGCACTGGCCTGGTCAAGTGTCCAGGTTCTGAGCATGGGACTGCCTCAGAGGTGGGGGGGATCTGGAAACCTCAGCTGGTGAGATGGTGTTAGAAACCGGTTCTGTTTGAATAAGGAGCTACATGGAAGCAGAGTTCTGCTGTGAGTTTAAACTTCTAGCACTTGGTTAAATCCCAGGGATCAAGGAGATTTCCAAGCTCTCTCAAAGCCATGGGACATAAGGGGCTGTTTAGCTTCCACTCATATTTTTACAAACACCTCTTGAAATGAATGGCTAAACTTAAAGCCTTGGCTTAAACACTCTTCTGTGAGCTGAGAGGGGCTGAGAGCAGAGAGACAGGGGAGGGAGCTGCAAGTCTGCCCTGTCCCCAGCACAAATAAATAATTGATGGCTCTAATTCACCCTGGTTGTGCACTGCCAGACATCTCTGTGATATTCATGTCCTGCAACATGGAATATGTCAGGATCAGGCTGGAAGCAGGCAGCAGGAGGGCTCAGAATCACACAGGCTCAAATCCCAGATCTGCCAGCCCTCAGGCACAGAGGATTTTCCTGTGCTGCCTTTCCCAGCCTCCTCCAGCTCCAGCAGCTCACAGACACTCTGATGCCACCACGATCTGGTAAGAAGCACAAAACGTGCAGATTCAACAGAGTTTGTGGCTAATTCTGAGCCTTACAAAGCCCAGCTCGTGCTCAATACCGACCAGCCCTCTGCCAGCTTCTGAGGTGGATTTGCCTCCATCCAGGCAGGGGGGGCTTGGAGCTGCACTCAGCACTGAGTCAGAGCATTATTGTTACAGTTGATTAATACCTGAGCACTCTAAAGAGATAAATTATGATTATGCATACACGGGCACTCTATCCACAGACAGCAGATCCATTTTCCTCCAACGAGCTGCCAATTACTGGGTATTTCTACATTATGTTTACACAGCTTTTTATAATCAACACTCCAACCACTTTAGGTATTAAGTGCTTCAAACTATTGATTTGATTAATTCAGCGTCTTCAGAAAATCATCCTGCTCTGCTTTTCTTGCTCTTCTGTGTGCAGTATCCCCCCTCCATCTGCTGGGATTTTCCCTGGGTTGAGCACACAGAGCCAGGAGGGCTCCCAGGTGCCCCCAGAGGAGCAGGACTGACCTCCTTCAAAGCGTCTGAAGGAAAAGACCCCTAAAACAAGGAGGGCAGGGATGGATGGGATATTGGGAATTAGGAATTGTTCCCAGAGAGGGTGGGGAGGGGCTGGGCTAGAATTCCCAGAGCCCCTGTGGGGAGGCCCATGAGCCTGCCAGGAGGAGTGTGGTGGCAATGCCCTGGAGGCATGCACCGTAGCCTCAGGGTGTCCCCCATTGTGGGTCTCAGATTCAGTCAAAGACAGAAAATGGAGAGTTTCTAGCCAGGCAGAAGCCTGGGAAAGAGTTGGAGAAGAATGTAAATAATTCTTTATCTCGCTTGTTGTTCACATTGTTTATAGTTAAGTTCTATCACTGTGCGTCAAGCACTTTGCACCAATGCCATAGATTGTTTTCACTTCAGGACCAATGGAGTTGGCCCTCACGGAGCTCTGTATAAAAGAGTGGGGTATTTTGAATAAACCGGAGTTTTACTCTCAGCAGCCTTCTGGTCAGAGTCTTCTCATTCCCGTCCTGCCTCGACAGCGACACCCCATAGACTCGGGGCGTCCCCCGTAGGTCAGGGGGAGAAGAAGGCTCCCCCATGGTGCTGTGCAGCACTGGGTTAATTTACCCCTATTCTCTATTCCCCGTTGGCCCATGGGCTCCCCCATGGTGCTCTGCAGCACTGGGCTAATTTACCCCTGTTCTCCATTCCCCTTTGGCCCGTTGGCCGTCCCTTCCCCTTTTACCCCATATGGTCTTGTTCTAGAATATTCCGCACTCCCTGTTTCCCCATTGGTTAATGTAACCCTGCCTGTGCAGCCTGGCACTCCCTATTGGCTCCTGCCCTTTGTACCATCCCTGTGACCTCAGTTGATTGGCTCTCAGGCTTTGCTCCACCCCCTCTTTGGCATATTTATACCCTGGACCCTCCATTGTCCATTGTCTTCTGTCTCTGGGCCTGTTCAGTGCCGGACCCCAATAAACCCTCGCTGGAACCCCACAGAGAAGATCCTCTGGTGTCTCCGCTGGCTGTGGTGTGCTCCAGTGTGTGATTGCCGTGTGCCTGTCCCAGCGCTCCCCCTGCGAGGACGCTCGAGGGAAGGCCCTGCACCCCTCATCTGCCCCCCTGGATCCCTGGCAGTGCCCAAGGCCAGGCTGGACACTGGGGCTGGGATCACCTGGGACAGTGGGAGTGTCCCTGGGGTGGAACTGGATGAGCTTTAGTGTCCCTTCCATCCCAGACCATTCCAGGATTCCGTGAGTGCCTCCACCTCTCCAGGTGACGCTGTTGAGGCAGGACAGGAATGAAATCACTCCACTTCAGAAGGCGAGAGAATAGAACAGTGATTTATTTCAAAATGCATCGCTCTGTATACAGAGCTTCCTGCAGACCAACTCCATTGGTCATCAAGTGAAAACATCTCACTCATTGGGGCACAGTGCACGATGCACAGTGGTAGAACTTAACTATAAACAATGTGAACAACAAGAGAGATAAAGAACTTATTTATATTCTTTCTCAGAACTTTCTCAGGCTTCGGCCTGGTTAGAAATTTTCTGTTTCTTTCTTTGACTGAATCTGAAACCAACATCCAGGCTGTGCTGACTCAAGTATTTTCCCAGGACATGATGAGTTTTTTGTTAAATGCACGAGATTCTCTCTTGCAGCCCCATGAAACCAAGTGGATCCGCAATTCCAAAGGCTGACCTGGAGCCATCTGCAGATCTAACTGCTTCAATAATCCCGTTTCTGATGCCTTGTGGGGCAACGAGGAGCCCTGGGATTTACCCAGGGGAAGTGTTGGGTTTTGGTGCCTTTGGCTCTCTTCCCTGGCTCAGAAGCTGTGGGATTTTGCTGGCTGTAAATGCAAATAAACTCCTTTGTCTCCCATCTCATTCCTTAGGCCAGATCTCCAGAAATGGGGACATTTCTGCCTCCACTTCCCACCATGCCCAGCACAGCTGCCCCAGGTGCTTCCCCTCACTCTCATTATTTGTTAAAACAATTAACACCAATCTGCTTCTCCCAGCTCTGGCTGTCCCCCCTTGTCAGGCACCCCAATTCCTGTACCCTGTGCTCTTCCCATGGTTTCACAGCCCTGGGGTCTGGCTTGGGGGACAAGAGGCAGAAAGTCCCATCCCAGGTGCTCAGAGTGAGGGATGAAGGGCAGCCAGACCCCAGACCATTCTTTAGGAGAGAACAGTAAATAACCAAGGCACTACTCATGCAGGGTAATGGGGTTTTATCACCAGCTGAAGGAACAGGGGCACAAGGAGCCAGGAAACAGCGCCCAAAGCCTGGTGACATCCAGTGTCTGCTGAAAAATGAGGCAGGGGAGGAGCAGGGACAGCCCTGGGAGAGATGGATGGTGCAGGTGCTGCTTTACTGCCCCAGCTCTGGGAGAGGGATGATGGAAAATCATCCCAGCAAACGGGAGCTCAGTTTTGAAGGAATAAATCAGTAGTGTGGGGAACTGCAGAGCAGTGGGAGAGGAGCCCTGCCCAGTTCCTTCCCACCCTCAGCACCCTGGATGTGGGGTGGGGATATGGGGGTCAGGGCTGTAACTCCCAGGTCTGATGGGGAGCATGTGAGGCTCTGCAGCCCCAGACTTCCCTGCCCCTGAATTCTGGCACTTCCCTTCCCTTGCCTGGTCCCACTTGGATATCCCAGCTCCATCCCAGGGTGTTTCCCAACAGATTTGAAAGCATTATTTATCAGAAAGTGGGGGGTGGGGGGGGGGGGACGGGGGGTGGGAGGGAAGTGCTTTTATTTGCAAAAAGAGGAAGTATGGAGAAATCAGTGCTCCAGCCATGTCAGACTAAGCTCTTTTCTGACCCAGAGGTGGGGTAACTGAGAGGCATTTTAAAAACTTTTATTTTCAGCCTCACATAAAAAATAAGACAATACAAATGTTATAATTCATGTCATTACTATAAAAAACTGTTTCTTAATTACAATACATCTTTCATAATTCTGTTTCTCTAAGATATCTAATCTAATTTACAAAACCACCTTTTAGAACTTATTTTTAATTCCATTTCTCTCTCAACAATATCTGTCCTATTCCATAACATTTCTAAATCACCCTTTCTTATCTCAAAATTTACGTACAGATACACACTATATAAACCTTCTGTCAAACTTTAACATTTTCTATAAATCAATTTCCCACACAGCCACTTGGATTAAGAATTCCCCACAAAAATGTTTAAGGAAAAGCAGCCAGAGGTACACTGGGTGGGGGATGCTCCAAACCATCCTGGTGCTCTGAGGAGTCTTTGCCTCATCAGAGAGCACAGGGGGGCTGGGCAGGTGAATCCTGACAGGTAAAGGAGAGGTTTCAGCTCTGAGAATTCCTTTGATAAGAGTTCAGAAATTGTTTTTATCCTTGAGCAGTTTCTGCTGTTGCATGGAGATAATTCAGCTCCTGGCTTCCTCAGGAAGAGCTGATGAGTCGCAGCTGAAAGCCCCCAAATCCAGGCTACTCCAAAAGCAGCACCTGGAAAATCCAGGTTTAAACTGAGACAAAATCTTCTCCTCGGAAATCGTGGTCCCAGCTAAGCTGGAGCTTTGTGGGTGCTTCTTGCCTTTTACACTGAAAAAATACTGTAAGAAAAAAGGACAGGATGGAAAGGCTTTCCAGGGAACGTGTAAAATTCCAGGGTGACAAAATGTGGGATGTGCATAGGGACATATCATTCTTCTAAGGGTTTTGTAGTCAGACCATACAAAATCACCAATATATGGTGTTATATAGAAGATATTTATATATTCATCAAGAACTGCGGGCATAGAATAAGGAGTGATGGTTCAAACTGAAAGAGGGGAATTTAGCATGAGAAACATGGAAGGAATTCCTCCCTGTAAGGGCTATGAGGGGCTGGGCTGGAATTCCCAGAGCTGTGGCTGCCCCTGGATCCCTGGCAGTGCCCAAGGCCAGGCTGGAGCACCTGGGACAGTGGGAGGTGTCCCTGCCATGGCAGGGGTGGCACTGGATCATTTTTAAGGTCCTCCCAACTCGAATCACTCCATAATTCTATACGTTTTGCCCAAAAAATGGGAAAATCCAGGTGCAGGGCTGAAGAAATGTGGGATCTGTGCTGGCAGGATCTTCCTCTCCCCAGATCAGCACAGAGCGCTTTACAGAGCTCAGCTCAGCAGCTCTCCAATGCCACCATCCGTGAATAATAATGGCATGGCATTAAAAAAGGGGCTAGGATTATTCTTTTGAAAGTGTTGCAGCCTTCTTGAAAAATGACTGTTATTTATTTGATCGTCCCCCGAAGATTCCTTTGTCACAGGCTATTGTGTAAATTTGTGTTCAGACAATTCTGAAAATGTTGAATTATTCACTTGATTGGCCTTAATGTCTTCTGCTGAAACACCTCAATATGCTGCGATTATTATCAATATACGGTGGGCTAATAAAAGTGTGGCAAAAATAACTGCAGCTGGAATTTCTGACGAAAAAGGATAATTTCCTAACTGCTCAAACATTAGTAGTTAAGAAAGTTAAGATAAGGGTAATAAAGCCTCGTGCTTCAGGGCTTTGCAAACGGGGTTAGGAAGTAATTATTTTAAGTTCTTTTTTCAGTGTTATGTAATTTAACTCTCGTTAATAAAAGACCCAGTTCTGAAAGGCAGTGAAAGATGGAGCTTGGAAGCCGAGGAGATTTAAAATAGAGAAATGAGTCCTCAACCTGCTTCAATGTTCTCCAAAAGCACCCTCCAGACACTTATTTGCATTTTCTAACTCCTATAATAAAATATTTTTTCTTCTCCAAATGTCAGTGGGATGGAACTCTGGCATTTCCCTGCTGTGGAGGAGCATTCCTTTGTTTTTCTTTCGCATCCCAAATCCCTTGGTTGGAGGGGCTGAGTTGGGTTCATTTGTGGTTTTTAAGTGTCCCTGGTGACTTGGAGCCGTTGGGGGTTGGGATGAGGTGATGTTCATGGTCCCTTTCCATGATTGCTGTGGCTCTGCCTGGCACATTCCCAGGGGTTGGAAGCACAGGGAATCTCCCTGATGTGGGGAATGGCCCCGAGGTTGTATCCCTGGCTGGCTGTGCTTGAATCAGCATTGGGGGAGAAATTCCTGCACATCCCATATGGAGAATCACTCACTGGGCCCTCTGCCTGTCCTGGCTCCTCCAGGACACTGCCAGGGACAAAGGGCTGGACAATCCCTGGGATTCCAGATCTTCTTCCCAAATCTTTCTCCACCAGCTGTGCAAAGCTCCATCATTCCCACACCGTCATCCCATTGCTTCCCCTTATTCCAGTGCCTGAAGGGGCTCCAGGAGAGCAGGGGACAAGGCCTGGAGGGACAGGACACAGGGAACGGCTCCCAGTGCCAGAGGGCAGGGCTGGATGGGAGATTGGGAATTGGGAATTGTTCCCTGGGTGGGTGGGGAGGGGCTGGGCTGGAATTGCCAGAGCAGCTGGGGCTGCCCCTGGATCCCTGCAGTGCCCAAGGCCAGGCTGCACACTGGGGCTGGGAGCAGCACAGTCACACACCAGGGAATAGCTTTACCTAAAATGTTTCTCATCCCTCCATGCCCCTGCCTGGCTGGTGATCCTGCAGATTTATCATCATTTCCAACTCCCCTCCGTTCCCGCTTTCTCCCCAGTCCTTGTCACCCTCCCAGCCAGTTTGTTAGAGCCTTTTGAACACCCACAAGCCCAGGTTTCCGTGGTCAGTCAGATCCACGTGGCACAGCTGGGGGAGATCCTTCTCCTGCTGCTCCTCCCTCCATGTGGTGAGACCCAAAGCTTCCAGTCCCCTTCTCCTTCTCAGGAAAATTGGGATAAAGGATAAGGCAGAACTTTGCTCTTTTCCCACAGTCCAGGAGCACTTCCCTGGGATGTGCTCCCTTCCCAGAGTCACCAGGGTGTTTCTGATGGAAGAACCCTGTATCCTGAATAATTGAGGAACAGCCCAGAAGCTTTTTAGGAGCCGACTGGAAGAACCACCAGGGAAAGCCCCACCCCGAGTGACTGCAGGGCTGTAATCACCCCGGCAGGTAGAGCAGCCTGGGGAGGGTTTGGGGTGGAGCAGCGGGAGGTGACGGAGCAGCTGCTACATCCCCTTCATCCCCTTCATCCTCTCCATCCTCTCCATGCCCCTCACCCCGCTCCCCTCTCCCTGCCCTGCTTCCCACAGCGCTGCTCATCAGGAGCACAGCTCTGGTTAAAGCCACTTCCGTGCGTTCCCAGACAAAAACCGAGCTCAACCCGCGTCTGTGAGGAGTCCCACGTGGGCAGGGAGCAGGGAACCTGAGCAGGGAACGGGAATGAGAGCAGGGAACAGGGAATGTGAGCAGGGAACAGGGAATGTGAGCAGGGAATGTGAGCAGGGAACAGGGAATGTGAGCAGGGAACAGGGAATGTGAGCAGGGAACGGGGAATGTGAGCAGGGAACCGGGAATGTGAGCAGGGAATGGGGAATGTGAGCAGGGAACGGGGAATGTGAGCAGGGAACAGGGAATGTGAGCACGGAATGTCAGCAGGGAACGGGGAACCTGAGCAGGGAACGGGGAATGTGAGCAGGGAACAGGGAATGTGAGCAGGGAATGGGGAATGTGAGCAGGGAACAGGGAATGTGAGCAGGGAACAGGGAAGGTGAGCAGGGAACAGGGAATGTGAGCAGGGAACAGGGAATGTGAGCAGGGAACAGGGAATGTGAGCAGGGAATGTGAGCAGGGAACGGGGAATGTGAGCAGGGAATGTGAGCAGGGAATAGGGAATGTGAGCAGGGAACAGGGAATGTGAGCAGGGAACAGGGAATGTGAGCAAGGATCACACAATGTGTGCAGGGAATGTGAACAGGGAATGGGAACAGGGAATGTGAGCAGGGAGCAGGATTGTGTGCAGGGAATGTGTGCAGGGAAGGAATGCAAGCAGGAAATCAGGAGTTCTGTGCCATTACTGCCCCTGCAGGAGGTGTGGAACTCCAAACCCCTCCGAGTGTTCCAGCCTCAGCTCCCAGCCCAGGGAGGAGTCCCCAGGTGGAGCTGGACTATCCTGCAGGAGGGAATGTTCATCCCTGGGGTATCTGCACCCCCTGGCTGGTCCTTCAGCTGGGAGTGTTCCCTGGGAGCCATGGAATTGCTGGGCTTGGAAAAGGCCCCCAGGATCCTCCAATCCAACCTCATCCCAGCCCCACCACGGTCACCACTGATCCACGGCCCCAAGGACACATCCACAGGTTTTTGAGCATTTCCAGGGATGGGGACTCCCTCCAGCAAGGCCTGACCACCCTTCCAGGCAAGAAATTGTTCCTGAAATCCAACCTGAACTTCCCCTGGCCTGGCTCTGCTTGGGTCATCCTTTTGTCCTAAGAGATTGGGAATGAAATTTCCTGATCCTGCTTCACTTCCTGCCTTCAGAGACCTCCCATGCAAACACCAGCAGCAGGGATACACCTTTTTGTGTGTTAATGAAGATTTTTGGGAGGAAAAAAGAATTAAGAAGGTGTGAGGAGGGTGACCTTATTAATTCCTGACTCTTGAATCTGTAGAGTTTTAGTATCACCTTTCAGGACTCCAAGTTTTCTCCTGGGGTGATGCTGTGGAAAACTGTCAGTAATTCAACAATTTGAAATCGAACAAAACCCAGAATGTACAGCTCTGACACCAAACCCAGCACAAGCAGGGCCTGGACAGAGCAGCAAATTCCTGCAAGGATTTAAACCCATCTAGGTCAGTCCTAGCACCACGAGAAGAGAAAATTTCTCACCTGCACAAGGTGTTCCAGTCAAAGAAGTCATTAGGAGCAGAACAATTCTGCCCACCCCAGCGGGACCATTATATTTGGTTCTGCCTTTCTTTGCCTGTTTTGCTTCTAATTACGGGAGATAGCTGGGGGGATTTCCTTCCCTTTGTTTCCCAGCTGTGCTGAGTTCAAAACTGCTGCACTTGCAAAGCTCACCCAGCAACTACAAAAGTGGGGTTTTCAGTCCTTGAAAAGAAACTTTTTGAGTTTTTCTTCAATTGAACCTTGCAATAACTGAGATATCAACCATTAACGAGGGTAAAAATTTCCCCAAATGTCACCCAAACCCCCAGTTGAAGACTGTGAAATTCCAGCTGCCAGGGCTGGGCTTAAAGATGTCATTGCCATGCTAAAGCCTCAGGAATCAGAACTTCCTGTGCTGTTTTGTGGGAGATGAATGAAGAGGAGCAGATGAGGGATTTTTGGCTGCAAACAAAGCAGTGTCCACTGCGGGGCTGTGGGGGGAAAGAGCAGGAAATGACATTGTGGGGCTGGTTTTACAACAAGAGTTTGGTGGGAACAAGCTTGGGAAATCACAGGGAATATAAAATATCTGCAGCAACTGGGACTGACTGGAAATATTGGAGTCACTAAGGGGGGGGTGTTAGTAATACCCAGACTTTGAAGGTGTTTTAAGGAACAAGGGCTGGAGCAAAGAGATCACCTCCACAGAGGGGCCATCCCTGCAATTCCAGGTGGGATTTCCTAATGAAGAATTCCACATTTACCCAACAGAGGCACTTTTCATCCTCCTGTGGGGAAGCAACAGTTCAGCAGCTGCTCTGGGCACAGAGAGTGTGAAATCCTGGAATGGTTTGGGTTGGAAAGGACCTCAAATTCCTCCCATCCCTGCCATCTCCTGATGCCCAGAAAGGAAAGAAATGCCTCACTCTGGAGCAGAAAAGCTGGGAAAGCCACTGGAGTCACCTCATTGCATCAACTCCAGTGCTGCATAGAAGAAGCAGCCACAGGCACAGAGATTGGGGTTGAAAACGACTCTCCACTTTCTCTTTTCCCCCCTGCAAAATGGAATCAAGATGTTTTATTCTGATTATAATTATTATTTTTCAGCCAGGATGCAAATGGTAACAGAGTGTTGGATTCTATTTTTTTCTGACTTAGAGATGGGGTAAGAGTGTAGCCACTTAGAGATGGCTTACAGGGTATTGTAATTAGGACATAATTGGCTTAATTTTGATGGCGTGAATTACAACATCCATATTGTCTCACCCTTCTCATGAGACTGAAAATGGAATAGAAATTTTTAAAATGCCTCTCAGTTACCCCATCTCTGGGTCAGGGAAGAGCTTAATCCAACAGCAGAGCTCCTGCAAAAATAAAATCTCTGTGTTTGAGTGCCAGAACAAAGCAGCCCTGAGTGCAAACTGAGACTCCTCAGCTTCTCCTAGGGGAAAACCTGGCTGAGGTAAGAGCTTTTCTCCCATGTGCCATCCTCGCAGCCCAGGGGGTTTGCATTTCCCTCCCTGGAGGTGGCAGAGGGTGACAATCCCGGCTCTCCAGCCTCTGTGTGCTGCTTGCCCCAGCTCCGGGCTGCTCCCCCCGGCCAGGCAGGAATCCTGGGAACATCCCAAAGCTGCATCCCTCCTCATGGCAGCGGCTTCCCGTGCTCCCGGCATGGTGGGGAGGGGCGGGCAAGGGGTGGCAGCACCTACACCGAGGCCAGGCTGGGAGGTGGCACCTCTGTCACCCCTCTGTGACCCCACCGGGCAGCTCTGCCCCATGCTCTTCACACAGAGCCACACCTGGGGCTGCCCAGCACCTTGGAGATGGCTCGAGACACCTGGGAGAAGTTTGGGGACACTCTGGAGGTGTGTGGGGGACACTCAAGTGGTGTTTAAAGACACCCTGGAGGTGCTTAGGGACACCCTGGAGGTGTTTGGAGACACTCTGGAGGTGTTTGGGGATATCCTGGAGGTGCTTGGGGGCACCCTGGAAAAATTTAGGGACAGTCTGAAGTTGTTAGGGACACTCTGGAGGTATTTAGGGACACCCTGGAAGTGTTTGAGACACCCTGGAGGTGTTTTGGGATACTCTGAAGCTGTTAGAGACACTCTGGAGGTGTTTGGGACACTCAGGAGGTGTTTGGGGACATCCTGGAGGTATTTGGGGACACCCTGGAGGAATTTAGGGAGAGTCTGAAATTATCTGGGGACACTCTGGAGGTATTAAGGACACCCTGGAAGTGTTTGGGACATCCTGGAGGTGTTTGGGACACTCTGAGCATCAAATAAATGCCCAAGGCACTCGTGATGGAATCCTGAATCCTCCTGGACCTGTGCTGGAGTTCCCCAGCTCCTGCTGCTTTCTTGTATTCCCATGGCCATTTCCTGTCATTAGCTGCAGAAAATCACATTTCACCATCAGGCTGCTCTTGGAGCATTGTGAGGAGCATTTGTTGCTTTGCTTTAGGGTTAAATCCCCACTTTGCTTTCATCAGTCCTTAGTTACTGCTGTTAGAGGAGCAGCAGGGATTGAGCAGTGCTGCTGCAGAGAGTTTATCTGCAGATAAAACCCCAGCAGTGTTTTTAGGAGAAGAGGCCAGTCAGGATCTCTGTGAAACTGAATTTAATGGGGAAAAAAAAAATCCCATTTTATTTGGGTAACACCTTGTTTTCCTCAAAGCTGTTTGGGTATAGCTTCTGTAGCTTTCCCCCCCTCCCCCCATCCCCCCTTGTTTTTAACTGCCTTTTCCCTTTCCTTTCCTTTCCTTTCCTTTCCTTTCCTTTCCTTTCCTTTCCTTTCCTTTCCTTTCCTTTCCTTTCCTTTCCTTTCCTTTCCTTTCCTTTCCTTTCCTTTCCTTTCCTTTCCTTTCCTTCCCTTCCCTTCCCTTCCCTTCCCTTCCCTTCCCTTCCCTTCCCTTCCCTTCCCTTCCCTTCCCTTCCCTTCCCTTCCCTTCCCTTCCCTTCCCTTCCCTTCCCTTCCCTTCCCTTCCCTTCCCTTCCCTTCCCTTCCCTTCCCTTCCCTTCCCTTCCCTTCCCTTCCCTTCCCTTCCCTTCCCTTCCCTTCCCTTCCCTTCCCTTCCCTTCCCTTCCCTTCCCTTCCCTTCCCCTTTCCCTTCCCTTCCCCTTTCCCTTCCCTTCCCTTCCCCTTTCCCTTCCCTTCCCTTCCCTCCCCTCCCCTCCCCTCCCCTCCCCTTCCCCTTCCCCTTCCCCTTCCCCTTCCCCTTCCCCTTCCCCTTCCCCTTCCCCTTCCCCTTCCCCTTTTCTTCTCTTTTCTCTTTTTTTTCTTTCATCCTGACACCCAAGCAGTTCCCTTTGGAATTCCCAATCCACTGACTGGGAATTGTGACCGTAATAAAGGGCTGGAAGTGAAGCATTGGGGTGAAACCATTGGGTTCCGGGTCTTCTGCCAGTTTTTCATCATTCCATGTCCTGTTTCTCCGTTACCAGACAAGGATGAGCTTGGCTTTCCAGGTTTATGGCAGAATTCTGGGTGATGTGTTCTCCATGCTAGGTGACGGTCCCCATCCAGGTGCAGCCCGTTTTCCATGGACAGCTCCAGCACTGCTCATGCTGCTGGGCATTACGAGTCCATGGAGCCTGAGTCGCTCACTCCAGGCTTTGCTCCCAGCAGGGCAGAGGGGGACAGTACCCCCTGGGAGCCCTCTGGGGTGCCACTGTCATTCCACTGTCATTCCTCGCTGGAAAAGGGGCACAGGGAGGGAGAGGCTCCCCCGAGGGCCGAGTGTGAGGAGCAGACACTGCTCACTCTGAGCTGCACTCCCATGGTTTATCCAGGGATCCAGGGCTCTGGGCAGGCTGGAGATGGAGAGGAGGCATTGGCTGCAATACCTGCAGGGAATATTCACCCAGGGCTAAGCAGGTGCTGTGCAAACGAGGCCGCCGCTGATAATCCAGCGAGAGACGCCAGATCCTCAAAGGCAGAACAGCAGCGAGAACAGCAAAAGGCCTTAGTGCCAACCTGAGCCTGGAAAACATCTCACACCCCTCCCTCCCTGAGGGTGGAAAACCTCTCCCAACCTCCTTTCCTGAGCATGGAAAACCTCTCTGTCTTGATTTGAACAGACAGGTGTCTGCTGAGGAAGGCAGGAGCTGCCCTTGAAATGGGAAATGCAAAGCCCCTCCCTCTGAATTATTGTAATTTTGGAATTAAGAGGCTCTCAGGCAAGGATATGGGAATAGGAATAACAGTTCTTTACTAGGGAAAAAAATAAAATTAAAAAAAAAACCCAATGCAGTAATACAAAACAACCCTGCCAGAGTCAGAGCAGGCCCTGGCAGCCTGTGGGGCAGGGAGGTGGCAGCAGCCCCATCCCAGGGTGGCTCAGCCCTCCTGCAGTGCCAGCTGTGCTTCTGCTGGAGCAGGATCCTGCACAAGGGGGGAGTTTTCCTCTGGAGCTCCAGGGCTGGGGGAGATGGGCCTGGGCTCCTCTGGGAATGCAGTGGGAAGAAAGCTGCTCCTCTGGAAATGCAGTGGGGAAGAAAGCTGCTCCTCTGGGAATGCAGTGGGGAAGAAAGCTGCTCCTCTGGGAATGCAGTGGGAAGAAAGCTGCTCCTCTGGGAATGCAGTGAGAAGAAAGCTGCTCCTCTGGGAATGCAGTGGGGAAGAAAGCTGCTCCTCTGGGAATGCAGTGGGAAGAAAGCTGCTCCTCTGGGAATGCAGGGGGCAAAGGCTGCTGTGCTGTTCCCAGGTCAGATTGTATCCAGGTAGGAATGCTCGGCTCCTCCCCTGGGCACAGCATCTCCCCATGGATGATGGAATTTTCTCAGCCATGCAGGGGCACTCAGTGGCCATGAACAGCAGAGATCTCCTGGAGGGAGGATTGGCTGTGGGAGAGATAAAGAGAAGTGCCCAAAGAGCAGCAGAGCCCTGCCCCAGCTCTGACAGATGGGACAGAACACACAGCCCCAAAGCACATCTTAAAACCCAGGACACTCCCAAACTCCTCTCCTGAACAGAGAAAATTTCTCCCAACCTCCTCCCCCGTTGTCACATGGATTTCCAAGGAGACCTCAGGATCCCCCTCCCTGCCCTGGGCCTGTACTGACAAACCAGGCAGCTCCAGAGATGTGCTCCTGCCCTGTGGGATCTCCCAGCAGAGCCCCAGGAATTTGTGCCCAGCTGAGGAGCCAAATCTTCCCATTTTGTTCTACTCAAATCTCTCCCATCCACCATTTCTAAGGAATATTATGAGACCTCCTATTTTTTTTCCCTGTTTCTCAAATGTCAAGTAGATCTTTTACAGCAGCTCTTAAGAAGATAAAGGGGATTAAAGGATCATTTTATCCTATTTAAAGTTAGCTCTGAGACGATAGGAGTAAACAGGAACATTTTAAAGGATGTTAATCTCGGCTCTTTTTTATCCCCCCTCTCCTTTTCTTTTTCGTCTTCGCCAGCAAAATTTCACTTTGCTGGATGTGTTCCCTTTTGAGGGTGAAATGATTGCAAAGAGGCAAATGCTGCCACCCTTTCTCCTCACTTCAAAAAGCAAACACAAAATATCACTCCTGATTGCAATATTAAACATTAAGTTTAAATTGGGCTGTCAATCATGGGCTTAGAGTTTATGGGAAGAGATGAAGGGGATCAGAGGGGAACAAAAAGGTTTTGGGCAAGGGAGGGAGCCTGCCCCTGCTTGTGGCACCCAGAAAGTGAGGCCACAGCTTGTTAGCAGCAGAATAATGAAGATAACATTGTTAAAAAAAAAAAAACAAAAACCAAGCAGCATAAATTTGAGCTTTGCAAGATGCAGGGGGATTTCAGGATAAGCTGTCAGGAGACAGAGCCAGATGTGGTAACATCTGATGGTTCTCTCACAGCTCACTCACAAACTCAGTTCCCCTGTTGTTGTTTGTTACCCGGCACAGCCCACAAGGACATCAGTCCATCAGAGCAACCAGCACCTCTGATAGCAAACCGCGGCAGGTTTGATAAACCCGGGATCAGGGGCTGCCTCAGGTGCTCCAGAGCCTGGCTGTGAGCTCAGGCTGCCTTTGGGGCTGGCAGGGAGGGCACCCCCACCCCAGAGCAGCCCCCGCACTGTTCCTGCCCCTTCCAGGCTCCAGCAGATTCAGCAGACAATTGTTGGTTTCCCAAAAGCCCCAGGCATCAGCTCCTCTAAAGCAACTCTCATTTTCCTGGAGATTTTATAGACCCCAGTGGATCCAGGACATTTTGGGATCAGCCAAGGTGCGGTGCAAACGGCAAAGCGTGCTCTGGGTTTCCTACATGTCTTCCCAAGCAGGGCCTTGCCGTGGCTTCCAGAACAACGCCCTGGTTTTGGGACACATCTGGAGATGGGATCCAGCCCCATCGTGAGGGGTGGCAGCAGGAGGGGATCACAGGAAAGGAGCCCTGTGGAGCTCTCAGCAGGCTCTGAATATTCAGGAGGAGCAAAGTCACCTCTGGGGGCTTCGTTTTTGGCTGGCTGTGAAAGCAGCACGAGCTGTTGCTGTAGCAGCTTTTGGCTCAAGGACCGATCAGAGCTTCCTCTCCCAGAGTGTTTAAGATTTGTTCGTCCTTTGTCTATTTCCCTTAATCTAAAATAAAAGTCACAGAGCCTTCAAGTGCATGTTTTACTCTTTCTTTGAGCAACATAGCAAAGAAAAACAATTGCAAAGGCAGGCAGTGCATTCCACTTCCAGGCTTTCAAGGGATTATTACCAAAGGTAGGAGAGAAGGAAATTATAGCTTTGGAAACACAGGGGGAAATACCGGTACAGCAGCTGCATTAAAGAGCTTCCCTCATTTTTAAGCTGCACTAATTATGTTCATTTAATACCAGTCAGGAAAATATTGACAAATAATGCAGAAATTAAGTGGAATTTTCAGCCATGGTGCAGCTGAAACTCTGCTGGAGCCTCTGGAGACGGGCTGAGCACTGGGGCTGGGCTGGGATGTCCTGCAGCAAAGGCAGGGGCCTGGCATGGAAAGGGCAATTATTCCATCGATGGAATGCCATGGAAAGGGCAGTTATCCCATGGATTGAATGCCATGGAAAGGGCAGTTATTCCAAGGTTGGAATACCATGGAAAGGGCAGATTTTCCAAGGATGGAATGCCATGCAAAGGGCAGTTATTCCATGAATGGAATGCCATAGAAAGGGCAGTTATCCCCTGGTTGGAATGCCATGGAAAGGGCAGTTATCCCCTGGTTGGAATGCCATGGAAAGGGCAGTTATTCCAGTTGTGAATATGCCAGGGAAAAGGGTCTGGGCTCAGGCAGAGAGTGCCCTGTGGGCCTGGCATGGCTTCACCACAGCCCCTTGTCCTGCAGCGAGAACCCTCCCTCCCTCACAGCACAGCCCAGCTCCCTCTTTCCCTGCTGTGTGGCTGTCCTGGGGCTCCAGGTGCTCCATCCAGGAGTTTTAGAGACATCAGGCTGAGCTCTCCTCTCCTCTCCTCTCCTCTCCTCTCCTCTCCTCTCCTCTCCTCTCCTCTCCTCTCCTCTCCTCTCCTCTCCTCTCCTCTCCTCTCCTCTCCTCTCCTCTCCTCTCCTCTCCTCTCCTCTCCTCTCCTCTCCTCTCCTCTCCTCTCCTCTCCTCTCCTCTCCTCTCCTCTCCTCTCCTCTCCTCTCCTCTCCTCTCCTCTCCTCTCCTCTCCTCTCCTCTCCTCTCCTCTCCTCTCCTCTCCTCTCCTCTCCTCTCCTCTCCTCTCCTCTCCTCTCCTCTCCTCTCCTCTCCTCTCCTCTCCTCTCCTCTCCTCTCCTCTCCTCTCCTCTCCTCTCCTCTCCTCTCCTCTCCTCTCCTCTCCTCTCCTCTCCTCTCCTCTCCTCTCCTCTCCTCTCCTCTCCTCTCCTCTCCTCTCCTCTCCCCTCCCCTCCCCTCCCCTCCCCTCCCCTCCCCTCCCCTCCCCTCCCCTCCCCTCCTCCCCTCCCCTCCCCTCCCCTCCCCTCCCCTCCCCTCCCCTCCCCTCCCCTCCACTCCCCTCCCCTCCCCTCCCCTCCCCTCCCCTCCCCTCCCCTCCCCTCCCCTCCCCTCCCCTCCCCTCCCCTCCCCTCCCCTCCCCTCCCCTCCCCTCCCCTCCCCTCCCCTCCCCTCCCCCTCATCAGTCCCCACCTTGCTCAAAGCCCCCCGGTCCAGGAGAATCCTATGCTCTGATTCTCCTCTACCAGAGGAAGATTAATCAAATCCGTCCTCCCTAATTGGTTCCCTCAAAAAGGGCAGCCTGGATTGGTACCAGGTGCGAGGTCATTAATAGGGACCATCAGCTGGATGAGAGAGACCCTCCATTAATAAGAAAATATCCTGGTTTTATGAGGGAGTTCAAGCTTTGATGGCCATAAAAGCGACACAGGATGTTCTGGAGGGCTGTCAAAGAACAGAACCTGGCTCATCAGGGCCTGTCACCAGCCAAGGCCAGCCCAGCCTCTCCCAGAGAATGGAAAGCGAGCGAGCTCTCGGCAGCACATCGATCCCACAGCCTGGGCCTGCCAGATAAACACTTCAGGAACAGCTTCCAAAAAAATAATTTGGACATCCATTATCTCAGGCAGCCCAGCAGAGCACACAGCCCCGCATTCCCATGGTGTTTCCAGAGGGGTTTGGGCCCAAGTGGCAGCGCTGCAAAGCCCAGATATGGGATTGGGAAGGGAGGAAACAATGGGGCAGGGAGAGGAGCAGCCTGTGGCTGCAGAGGGCTGGCTTTATGGCAGGGGCACAAACAGAGTGGTTCTCCCCTTTTCTTCTGCTCTGAGTTGTGTTTATCAGCCCTGTGGAGATCCGAGCTCTCCTCTGGCTCCTCTACACAGACACGGTGGCTTTATCTTTTTTACAGAAAATGAACCCAAGCACAAGCCAGAGGATAATTCCTGGCAGTGCCCACTGCTCCTCGTGCTGTGCCCATGGCCAGGCTGGGGGAGGCAGCTCTGGTCCCTCCCTGGGGACTCAGTCGCAGCCCCTGTGTGCTCAGCTCTGGGGACACAGGTCCCTTTCTCCTTGCATCCCAGAATTTCCCCCATGTAGGGCCAAAGGCTGCTCAGAAATCTCACCCCAATGAGGTTTTGCTGTCTCTCTAAGATGGGGTGCGGTTGTTGGTCACTGCTGCATGAAGGGGGGACAGACAGAGAGACAAACCAGTGACAGGAGGTTCAGGGAAGGAAGCTGGAGATTTTGGGATTCTCCTGTTCCTGTTTCCTGGAGGTGAGCAGCACAACTGGGAGGCACCAAGGGCAGCTTCAGCAGCTGTTCCAGCTGACCTGGCCCTCCCAGGTCTGTGGTGGAGGAGCAGAAAAGGATTATGAGGGACAGAAGCAACAGGCACGAGCGGCCATGGAAATAATAAATCCCACCCCTGCCATGGCAAGGACACTTTCCACTATCCCAGGTGGCTCCAATCCCCACCCAACCTGTCCCTTCCAGGGATCCAGGGGCAGCCACAGCTGCACTGGGAGAGCACCCAGAGATGCCCGAGGGCCATCCTGGCCCAGGCAGTGTCCCAGCCTGGCTGAGCAGGGAGCAGCCCAGCCTGGATGCAGCTGTGCCCAGAGAGATGCAACTCAGACAGAAACAACTGAGAAATGGGGCTGGGAGCCATCTCTGGAGCATTTTGGGGTCCCTTCACTGCCCCAGCCCTGCTGTGCCCAGCCCTCATCAGCACAGCCCTGCAGGCTCTGTGTCTGAGCCGTGTCCCAGGCACAGGAGCAAATATTGCAGTGCTCTGATGAACTGGAGTTAAACTGAACTCAATTGAATCAAGCCCATTTTCACTGGGAATGAGCTGTTAATATGGTTTAACCATCCGCTGGAGAAGTTAATTTGGATTAATTTCCCTGAAAACTCCAGAGCAGGGGAGTCCTGCATCACCAGAGGCCTGGGGAGTGATGGCAAAGTGACCTCTCCATGAACCCAGTGTCACCAGCTCCTGCACTGCTCCTTCTCCAGCAGTTTTCCCATTCCTGGGACAGCAGAACACCACGAGCATTAGATGGCTCTGCTCCAGCCATGCAGATAGATTTGAAATCACCACACCAGGCTAAAGAGCTCTGGTACAACAAGTACCTTGCCCATAATCAGAAATTCCTTTAATTCCCCACTGGTTGATTTCTTTATTGCCCTTTGATGAGGCTCAACACAAAACCACCATCAGCCCCAGAGGCCACGGGCTGGGCCGGCGCTTTGTGCCTGCCGAGAGGGGCTGGATTCTCCAACTGAATTACAGTTATTGTTCTGCTTGTTGCACTTGTCACGTCCCCGGGTGACAGATGGCTCTGCAAGTGACAGCAGATTTGTGTTGCATTAGGACACTTAGCCAGCAGATCGATATTGCTGCACGCACCCCTCGGAGAGCACCAAGCCTGCCTGGCCGCTCAGTGGGATTTGGGGAGCATGGGCTCCCCGGCAGACAGATGTTGTGTTTGGAATAAAGCCTCACTGATTCCCAAATAGCCCTGCTGGAAAGCAGTTCTGGCTGGCACACTGCACCCCTTCCTATGCGTGGTGGCATTTCTGGGTTCTGTCAGGGCAGAGCACCGAGGCACCTCCTGCTTCCCTCACAGCCGGGCACGGCCCTGGTTCCATTCTCCATTGCCCTCTTGTGGTTCTGGAGCAACAGCTCAGCTGAAAACCTCCCCAGACCCCAAGCCATTTACAAAAGACTTTGTTTTGTTTAACCCCTTCCTCCTCCTTCTCATTGTTCCATCCTTCCCCTGCTCCATTGGCATCATTGATTCCATCCAGGAGTTTCTCTGGAGTTCAGACTGTATTGATGATTTGGGTGCTAATGAGTCCTTCCAGTGTAGCCAGCAATGCATAAAATATGTGTTTTAAACCCCCTCCTTATGGATCATTGATTCAGTTTGATTAAAAGTGGGTACCAGGCTTTAGTTACTCACTGCTGGGTGCTCAGACATCACCACAGGAACCACTTGAGTGAAGTTCCTGAAAGGGCTGGTTGTGCTCGTAGGGTGCAGATGAGCACAGCGTTGGTGTCAGGCTCTGGGTTCACTGAGGGGGAGATTCCTGCAGCAGATACTGGGGAAAAAAATCCTTCCCTGGGAGGGTGGGGAGGCCCTGGCATAGGTTCCCAGAGAAGCTGTGGCTTCCCCTGGATCCCTGGAAGTGCCCAAGGCCAGGCTGGACTACCCTGGGACAGTGGAAGGTGTCCCTGCCCATGGCAGGGGTGGAATGAAATGATCTTTCAAATCCTTTCAAACCAACCACTGAGATTCCATGAATCCAACCACTGAGATTCCATGAACCCAACCACTGAGATTCCATGAGCCCAACCACTGAGATTCCATGAACCCAACCACTGAGATTCCATGGTCTCTGGGGAGGCAGGATGGGAATCCCAGGGAGGAGTTCCTGCCCTGCTGGAGGTGCTCTCCAGGGTATAGAAAAGCACTTTTGAGTGGAATTTGCACCCAGCCCACCGTTGTCTGTCTCAGATGCCACTCAGGACCCCCTCACTCAGACAGGGGGCTTCACCCCAATGCCACTGTCACCAGCCTTGAGCCCACCCTGAGCTCACTGCTGCCACTGCTGATTCACAGCAGGGCCACTGGGGCACTCCCAGGCCTCCCCTGCCCTGTGCACACTCAGCTTCAGGCGCCTTTGGCACTTAGAGAGGGGAAAACTCTTATTTGATGATGAGCAGCAGCTCCATGAATTGCAAAACTGCTTTAAAATCTGGGTATTACAGGAAGATCTGTTCTGGTTCGGTGCCTCTGTCACTAAAGCTCCCCACACGGCCCTTGCCAAAGCAATTAAAGAGTGAGAACCTGAAATCATCAGGTCTGGGCCAGTCCCCACCCCTCTGACCAAATAGTTCATCTTCCAATGCAATTTGGGAAGTTGGAGGGAGAGTCAAGAGTCGGGGGGGGGGAGTGTTTGTCAGGAGAAAAAGCCAGAAGAAGCCCAAGGAGCATCTTCTTTATGGTATAAATTTCCTCTACTCAGAGCATGGAGTAGAAGGAAAAACAGCAGCAAAGCCTTGAGGGCAGAGAACTCCTGACCCATCCCTGCCTCGTCATCATAAAGTCTCCTGGCCCCAAAGTTCCTGTTAGAGGCTGCACTTTGAAGAGCAATAAAGAATGTCAGGCTGACAAATCTATGCTATCAGCAGAGATCTCCTGGGCAGCGTCCAGGATGATTGCCCAGCTTGATTGCCCCTCTCTGGGCCAGGAGCTGGGATTTCTCTGCCCGAGCTCAGAGACAGGAGCCAGCAGCTCCACAGGAGCGCCGTGCCCAGCTCAGCCATCACTCCAGGATTACAAATTTGGTTGGATAAATCTTCAAAGGTCAATGACTGACAAAATCAAAGCAGATTGCTAAGAAGGGAGGGAAATATAAATGATGGCATTGACTCAGGGTAATAGAGACACAAATGGATATCAAATCCGGGATGTCAGACTTCAGAGTCTGCCACAAACAGACTGCATGTCTGCACTGCACGGACATGCACAGCAGCCGCTCCAAACACATCCTGGACTGCAGCAAGGAGGCATTTCAGCCAGGAAAAGGACATGTATTTATTTCTATGTATTTCTATGTGGTTTTTTTTTTTTTTTTTTTTGCTCTATTGTATATCTATGATCACTCCGAATTTCTGGTGCCTCTGGAAATGTAGAATTCCGCAGGAAAAGTCCCTTTCTACCTCATGGTGAGAATGATGGGATCATTACCACTCCTATTTGTTCCTGAAGTCCCCAGACAATAGACAGGACAATCCAATACACAGGGTTCCTTTCTTCCTCCTGGCCTTTAACTCCCATAAACCCCACATGTGTTAATAGGGGGTGAGAAATCAGATTGATGTGATAAGGGGGGACCTTCTGGCTCCCCACAATGCCCTAACTATTGGATTAAGCCCTTTTCTGACCCAGAGATGGGGAAACTGAGAGGCATTTAAAAAACTTTTATTTTATTTTTAGTCTCATGTGAAGAGTGAGACAATACAGATGTTAAAATTTATGCCATTACAGTCAAAAGCCAACTCTTTCCTAACTATAATACATTATAAGCATTTCTTTAAAATGCTTTTCTTTAAATTCCATTGCTCTCTCAACAATGTCTGTCTTATTCCATAACATCTCTAAATTAACATTTCTTATCTCAAAGTTTACACACAAATACATACTATGTAAACCTTCTGTCAAGCTTTAAAATTTTTCTACAAATCCATTTCCCACTTCTGACAGAAGCCCTGGTGAGGTGAAGGTCGGGCTCTACTCCCAGGGAACAGGGCCAGGAGGAGAGGAAATGGCCCCAGGCTGGGCCAGGGGAAGTGTGGGTTGGATATTGGGAACATTTCTCCACATAAAAGGTTGTCCAGGCCTGGCACAGACGCCAGGGAAGTGGTGGAGTCACCATCTCCAGGGATTTAAAGCCATGTGGATGTGGCACCTGGAGACACGGGCAGTGCCGGGGATGTTTGGATTGATGATCCCAGAGGACTTTCCCAAGCCATTCCCCATTCCCAAGCCATTCCCAAGCCATTCCCAAGCCATTCCCAAGATTCTTGCTGAGGAATTATTGGACAGCTGGGGCAGTGCTGCCCTGAAGGAATTCTCTGTTCTCCTCACGCGTGTGGGGAAGTGGCATCAAAATGTGAACCAAATGCCTGGAAATGCCCAGGAGTTGTGTTTGTTTTGGTGCCTCCAGCTGTGCCCACACCTGGATCTGCTTCTGCAAACCCTGGGCAGGGCCTGGCTGTGCCCAGGGCACGGGAAGTGCCCGGGATGTGCCCAAAGAGCCCGAGCCAGGCTGGGCAGTGCCAGGGCTCAGGGCTGGCTCCAGCAGCACCTTTGGCATCTGGATCAGGAGCTTTTCCCTCCTCCCAAGTCCTCTCCACAGCATCCCAGCCCTGCTAAGCTCTGCCCTGCCAGGATTGTTTCAGTGGCAGGTTTTTGTCTTTGTGCAGGCACAGAGCCCACAGCAGCCCCTCAATATTCCCAGTGCAATTCCAAGCAGTAATTACTTCATCCAAAGGACAATGGCAGATTTGTCCCCAAATATCCCCATTTCTACTCCACACCTGTGCCTGGCCATGCTGGGGATTCCACTTGAGGTTCATATCTTATATATTTATATCATAAACTGTGTATATGGTCTATTTTTAATGTATTATGCTTCAGAAATATGGATGTAGTACAAATCCAGGCCTTATGGAGTGCCTGAAAAGCATTTTTGGGCCATTCTGAGGGATATTTAAGCAAAAGCAGCTCTGCACCAACTGCCTGCGGCCTCTCAGAAAAGAAGAGCTTCCAGAAAAATCAGAGTGGGAGGAATTTGGTGGAAAAGGCTGGATTTTAGGGCCTGTTCCCCATGAGAGCCCAGCCCACGCCTGAGAAAGAGGAGAGGCCCAATTAGGTGAGTTAAGTACAATAACAGTGAAATGCTGCACACATTCCACTGCAATAAAAATGATAATGATTCTACTGAAAAATATCATTACTTCACACTCATTTAATTCGGGAAATCTAAATTCACAAAGGAAACAAGAAGCCCTTTAATCTTAGGGTAGATAAATAGCCCAATTTTATTCCTACTATTATTTTTTATCCATTTCCAAGACATTTTATAAGTCTTCAGAACATGAGAGCTTGGTTTAATTAACATTATCACATTAAAAAGCACAGCCAAAAATTTCATGGCATTTTAATTGAAATATAATACTGTCTCACTTCATTTTCATTCTTTTTTTCTGCATCGAGTAGCAAGATGAAAAACAGAGTCTGCACTGATTGCTGGCCTGGATGTGGTGGATTAGCAGCGAGGGGTTATAAAAGTGGCCATTTGCTCGGCCTGAGCAGGAAGGAACATTCCCATTTCCTTTGTTCCCACCCCAAAACGATGGCTCTACCTCCACAGGTGATGCCAATCCCACACTAATATTTCTGGATGGAGGTTTGTGCACCTGCTGCCCAGGATAAAGAGGCAGCTCTGTGCTCCAACCCCTTCCAGCAGAGCACCTTGGAACCTGTCACACCCTGGCCTTGGGCAGCAGGGATCCAGCCAGGAGCTTGTCCTGGAAAATGCCAATATTCCCCTTTTCAGAGCTCTGGGAATGTTGCTGGCATCTCCTGGGGAAGGAGCAGAGCTGGAGGGGCAGGGAAGCCATGGAGTGGGGCCTGTCCCAGCTGCTGCAGTGGGGCAGGAGGATACTTGCCCAGATTTTGGGATGTGGCAGGAGGTTGTTTGGCAGAGGATTTGGGAAGGAGCAAAGCTCAGAGAGTCCCTGGCAGTCTCTGCACCCAGAGCTTCCCTGTCCTGTGCCAGGCCCAGGAGTCAGAGCTGCCATTCCCATTTGCACAGGCGAGGGAATTGTTGGGATGAGATTTTCCAGGGTGCCCATGGGGTTTGGCACAACCTTCTCAGGCTGAGCAGGAGCCGCGTGTCCCTCTCCCTCAGGCAGGAAAAATGGGAGTTTTCCTTCAGGGTATGCTCAGGCTCTACCTGAGGTATCTCCCTGGGGAAGGGAACGGATCTGGGAAGGGGCTGGAGCCCTGGGAGAGGCTGAGGGAGCTGGGAAGGGGCTCAGCCTGGAGAAAAGGAGGCTCAGGGGGGCCCTTCTGGCTCTGCACAGCTCCTGACAGGAACGGACAGTTCTTTTCCCAGCTTTAGTTCTGTACGCAATTGTGGGAAGTGGAATTCCAAACAGAGTTTCACTCCCAGTTTTACCAGCTGGCAAAATTCCTTCACTGGATTTCCCTGAGGCTGTGGGCAGCATTTGGAATTTGCAGTGGGATCCCTGATGGCCAGAACATTTCGGCTCAGTGTCCTGTCACCAAAAGCTGCTGTGCTGCTGCAGCCAGCTTCTCCTAGGGAATCACCCTGGGCTTGAGGATGGGGGAGTTTCTCTGGCTGGAGAGGGAGAAGGTGCTGGAAACAGTGAGAGATGGCAGAAATAAAAAAGGTTTTCAAAATTATGTGTCAAGAAAATATCCTGGGTTTATTCTTCAGTGAAGAGAAAAGAAAGTTTGAAACCTCTGCAGAACAAAGCCAGGGTTCATTTCTTTCCTCTGGACAGAACCGGGAGAGCTCCACTGAGGGCAGTTTCCCACCTGATGCTTTAATCCATCCTTAGCCTTGACACAATTTCTTTTCCCAGCCATCCATAGCAGAAATCTTCCAGCAAATAATAACATTTTCTATACTGGATCAATACATTGGCTTGTGCTCATTGATCTGAATAAATAAACTGCCTTACAGGAGCACTGGGACTTTGATTAAAATGTAATGATAAACGTTTTTTGTGTATGTATATATTAGAAGTCCATATTTTTCTGTATTTGTGGGTGGCCACACAATTCCTGAAGAACTGAGGGCCTTAAAGAAGCACATTTGGCAGGCCTGTGCTGCTCTCCAGATCTGCTCATGGACAGGGTGACCTTACCCACGTCTGGCTGGCACAGGGATGGGCCGTGTCCTTTCCTTGGGATACAAAAAGCATCTTTAATGAGTTGCTTGGGAGTGTTCTGCACAGTGCATTAGCCACAACACCCTGATAACTGCACTTAGAAATTTATATTTCTCCCTCAGAGCTCTCAAGCTCTTGGCAAACACAAGAAAGGACAGATCTGAAGGCCCAACTTCAACTCTCCTTTTTGTTCCCGCCCTTCCTAAATCAATAGAGATATAAAAGTTGGAGATGAAAACAAATCATGGCCATGCTGCAGCTTTCAGGGGGAAGCACCGGCTACAAGCAAACAAATCAATAAAACTTTGTATTCTTGGACCCGGGCTTGGGTTTGGTCAATAAATGCTCAGTGCTCTGCAATATTTCACAGCAGCCTGCAGGTTTGTGCTGGGGCCTGGGCTGGGAATTTGGGCAGGGGATGAGATGGGAACTCCACTTTCAACTGTATTGCTCAAATTCAATGTGCTTTGCTTCTGACTGGAGAGTTTTTGCCTCCCCAGCAGGTGGGAGCAGCCAGAGCCCAATTCCAGCACAGTCTCCTGCAGCTTCCTTTGTGCAGTTTGTTCCTCTGAAACAGAAGGACTTCCCTGTTAAGTGTTTCCTTCACAGTTTCAGCTGGGAAGGACATTGATTTCAGCAGGCAAACAGAAAACAAAGCAGGTTTGAAGGTACAAATGCGAGCGGGTGGATTTGGTTCAATCCCACTGAATCCTGTCCTTAATGCTCAGACCCCAGTGAAGAAAAACAAATCCTTCTAAACGCCCAGCAAAACTGTACCTCAGGATTCAGACCCAGGCTGGGAGAGGCTGCTCTGGTCTCTGTAAGAAGGAGGCAGAGCTGGTTGGAACCCAGGCGTGATTCAGATGGAATTTCCTTAAGGAATAACAAAGGAAATTGCACAGGTGGGGCTGCTGGAGGTATTAAAGGTCAGCGTGCCCTGATGATGGAAAAATTCATATTAAGAGAAGAAAAAGGTGTTTTGCCAGGGTTCCCCTGTGGTGCCTGGTACGGCTCCTGGAGGGTCTGGGGGAGGCTGGGCCTGTGCTCATCAGGCAAGGCCAGCCCAGGTCACTCATTAACTCAAGCCCACCTGGGCACTCCAGGCATGGGCAGGCAATCACAGCTTAAGGAGCAGTGAGTTTAATCAGTGGATTTCCCTCCCGAGCTGTCCTAGCCTGATTGGGAATTCCCTCCCTCACCAGGACAGAGGAGTGGGAGCTCAGCTGGGTTTGATCAGCTCCTGCCACTGCCACTATCACCCCAATTCCAGGGACCTGGAGCCCCCGGGGTGTCCCCAGCCCTGCCCTGGGCTGGACGAGCACCGGGGGGCTGCAGACTCCCCTCCCTCCCTTGGGTCCCTCCCCTATAACCACTGCCCTGATGACATCTGTCCCAGGACACAGGGAATAGCTCACACTGCCAGAGGGCAGGGCTGGATGGGAGATTGGGAATTAGGAATTGTTCCCTGGCAGGGTGGGGAGGGGCTGGGCTGGAATTGCCAGAGCAGCTGTGGCTGCCCCTGGATCCCTGGCAGTGCCCAAGGCCAGGCTGGACACTGGGGCTGGGAGCACCTGGGACAGTGGGAGGGGTCCCTGACATGGCAGGGGTGGCAGAAACACAAAACTGAGCCAGTCCTGCTGCTCCTCTGCTGCCCCAGGCCCTGTGACCCCTCCTGCCTGCTCAGCACCTGCCAGCCCCAGCACTGTTTGGGGCACAGCACAAATCCTGGTGTTTTGGGATCTTCCCAGCCAGAGAGAGGCAGAACAGACAGCAAGGAGTGCCTGGGCAAATCCAAAAGGATGTGCTCCTTCCTCACCTCCCTGCCACCTCCTGTGTGCCTCTGAGACCCCAAATAACCCCAGAGGAGCCTTTGTCCCTGTCACTGCCCCTCAGCCACATGGATCAAGCTCAGTGCTTGTTCCTGCCCTTGTTTATGATTTTTATGATCTGCAAATTTGCAGCTCATCACTCAAACTGCCCAAATCCCCTCAGTCAGACAAACACTTTGGATTTATTGTGCTGCACATTTTCAAATGATTGTTTGATTCATATTTCCCCTAATGTTTTTAAAGCTTCATTTTTCTTTTTCAAATTAATGAGAGCTGACAAGAATCACCACCCTCTGCTGTACCCACGGTGATTGATGGGTTTGTTGAAGTCACAGCCCTTCCATGGCCCTTGGAAAATTCCAGAATCTGTGCAGTGACACTTGGATTTTCTTCTGGGAGGGTCACTGCTGAGAGACCTGAGTATGTGAATCCAGGGAAACATGAGGAATATCTGGCTCCCAAGGACCAAGCCAAGGCACACAGCATCTCTCCAAGTGTCCTTTCCCCTTTATTCATTGGAAAGCCAAAGGAGGCAGCTGGGAGCTCCTTCCAGGGCTGCCTCCAAGGCCAAGAATGGATCCCTCTCCCACCTTGAGCAACTGCAGAGTTGCTCTGGTGGAATAGTAAAGTGAAGTCCCACAAAGCATTCCGAAAATGAAGTGAATTAATCTGCTCCATCTGCCAGAGACTCCTCTGGAGCCGCAGAACCACAGAACATTGTAGGGTAGAAAAGACCTCCAGGATCATCGAGTCCAAGCTTTGACCCTTCCCACCTTGTCCAGCAGTCAGTGGCCCCTTCCAAAGGAGGTGATTCTGCCCCAGCTGAGCTTGGCTGAAATGGTGTCCTGGCTTGTAAAATAAGCATGTTTTCTATTTGTCATCTCTTAGAGGTGGGGCAGTTTTCTTATCTCTTCCAAGAACAATGTCTCCCTCCGGGGAGATATCTTCTGTTAATGGGCCATGGAATGACTCACTGCATGACTGGGAAAGTTATATCGGCCCATTGTGAGATGCTCCACCCAGAGGGAGGAGCCAAGCATTCTTATCTGCATAAACTCAGCACTTTTTGAGACACTGCCAGCCACTTTGCTGGATTCTGAGAGAAACAGCTCTCTTCTCTGCTGAATTCCCAGAGGAAGACCAGGCCCAACTACTCCATCACCAGACCTTCAGAGAAAACTACACCCTTCTAGAGATCACCACTTCAGCAGCATTTCATCTGCCCCTCCAGGAGGAGCAGCCACCATTTCACTGGACTATTACCAACACCCTGACTCCTCAGGGTGTCAGGTTTCTGACTCCATCACTAGTTTCGTTTGTACTAGTTACATTTTTTTATTATTATTATTATTATTTTTATTTAGTTTTTCTCCTAGTAAAGAACTGTTATTCCCATTCCCATATCTTTGCCTGAGAGCCTTTTTTTAAATTGTGGTAATTCAGAGGGAGGGGGTTTACCTTTTCCATTTCACAGGAGGCTTTTGCCTTCCTTCACAGACTCCTGTCTTTTCAAAACAAGACAAATGGCAACAGCTCCTGCTAGGGAAGCTGATTCCTCCCCTCTCGCTTCACAAGATTTGGTGGTTGTGAGCTTACATTTGCACGCTTAAAATGAATCCATACCTTACTGCACAGGAACCCCCTCAGAGGGAGGTGTTTTATATATCTGGGCAGATCGAGCTGTGCTTTGTGCAGGAGCAGGGAATCCATCAGCTGATGGGAATGTGGCAGGAGGGGAATGTGACAGTCCCAGTGCTCCTGGATACCCCCTCCTGCACATCCCTGCTGCTCTGGGGCTTCCCAGAGGTGTCCCTTCCCTCCTGTAACATCAGAAAAACAAAACCTGGAGCTTTCCTCTCCCTGGAGCTCCTGCTGCTCCTGGCTCCAAACCTGGTGTGGGCAGGGGAGGGTTGTGAAAAGAGCTCCAGGTGTGGTGGCAGGGAGGAGGAGGAGGCTGCTGCAGAACTCTGCTCATTCCCTGCCTGATCCTGGAGCTGGACGGGCCCTGTGCTGCCAGGGGTGACTGTGACAGGTTCCTGGAGGATGGCTCTGTAATTTATGGGCTGGGAGATGGATCAGAGGGGATAAATCACTTTGGAGCTCTCCATCATACCCCCAGTGCTGATTTGTGGCACTATTATCCTGCCATGATTCATCTGCACTTCCTGGCCCTTCCACCCCCCCCCCAGCACTGGAGCAGGGCCTGGGCAGTGTTTTGGCTGCTGGCTTTGGACACCCCAAATCCTGGTGGGCTTTCCTGGGCCCTGTCCCACTCTCTCATCCCACCTCTCCTATGCATCCTCTGTATCAAGCACAGGGATCAGGAACAGCCAAATTTCCCTTCCCTGGGCTCCAGGAGGTGCCTCCGTGGCCATTCCCAGCCTGTTTGGGCCCTCTGAAGGGCACCACAACCTCCTGCTCCCTCAGCTCCTCCCAGTTCATCTTCACAGACCCAGAGCTTTTCAAGAGCTGCCCACAGATTTGGGGAATGTGACAAATGGGAGGAGAAATGAGTCAATTTCAATAGAAATCACTCAGTGACAGTTCCAGAACTGGGAGTGGAGTCCACACCCCTGACGGATATTGGGTCATACAGGCTGGACTGGTTTTCTGGGACAAAATGAGTGTGGAGTGTCCTGGTGTCAACCCACAATCCCAGGATGGTTTGGAATGGAAAGAACCTTAAATCCCATCCCACCCCTGCCATGGCAGGGACCCCTCCCACTGTCCCAGGTGCTCCAAGCCCCAATGTCCAGCCTGGCCTTGGGCACGGCCAGGGATCCAGGGGCAGCCACAGCTGCTCTGGGAATCCCAGCCCAGCCCCTCCCCACCCTCCCAGGGAACAATTCCCAATCTCCCATCCATCCCTGCCCTCTGGCAGTGGGAGCTATTCCTTGTGTCCTGTTACTTCATCCTTTGGAAATTATCTCTCTCCATCTTTCCTGTCAGCTCCTTCAGGTCCTGGAAGGCCACAATCAGTCACCCTGCTCTGTTTTCCAGGCGAACAGCAGAGCTGCTCCATCCAGCTCTCCCAGCAGAGCTGCTCCATCCCTCTGATTATCCTGGAGCCTCCTCTGGACTGGCTCCTGCAGCTCCAGGTCCTGCTGATGTTGCAATCCCCAGGGCTGGGGCAGAACCCTGTGGCAGCAGCTCTGTGGCCACAGAGAGAAACTCAACTTTCCCAGGCATCGTGCTGGGGAAAGCTGTGAGAAGAGCAGAGAAAAGAGTGAGAAACAATTCTTATCTTCACTTCCTGCACTTGGTGTTGTGAACATGTGGAATGTGTTACAGAGGTTTGTTTACCCAATGGTAATAGGTTTTAATTGAAGGCCCAATCAAGTCCAGCTGTATTGTAACTGTCTATAAAAACAATAAGTTTCTTAATAATAATAGAATAAAGAGATTGATCAGCCTCCTGAGAATCATGGTGTCAGTGCTAATTATTGCCTGGCCCGGGGCCCATTGCAACAACAGAAGCCCAGTCCCTTTGCTGCTGCAATCAGCTCAGGGCATGGGGGATGTTATTTCTTGTCTGTTTTATTCTCAGCCCAGCTCCTCCACGGCAGCCATCAGCTCCGTGCAATGGGACAACACTCCCATCATCCCAAACAGCAAAAGATCCCACAGAATGCTGGGGTTTCACTGAAATAATGCATTTTTAATCTTCGCTGTTATGGGAAGATGTCATTTCTAATGAAAGGTTTCAGTCCTTCCCCAGATAATGCCAGAGCCAAGACCTTAATTTTCAGGAAAATTTGGAAATTAGGGATGAAATTACTCCATTTCAAAATTATTTCTTAAATTCTCTCTTCTGTCTTTCTAACTAAAACAAATTTTTAAAAATCAAATTACATGGCTCAGGAAAATGACAGCAAATTACCTCTCAGGAACTTTCTGTTCAAGTTACTTTCCATCTTGTTTTAGGGACCACAGAAGATTGCACACTGACATTTTAAATCTCAGCTAAATGAAAATTGGCACTTGGATTTGAAATATTGACTGGAATATTTCCCCTGAGCCCTGAATTGCCCTGTGGCTTTTGCTGTTTGCTCTCAGAACAGCACTGACCCCACATTTGTGCACAAGAATGTGAAGCACAGAACCCTCCTCACATGAAGTGCTGAACTTGCAGAGCTGACAGGAATCACGTGTGGAGCTCCCAGCCCAGATCTCCCATGGATCCCAGCTCTCCTGTGCTTATTTCTGGGATTTCCCTTCCCTCTGGAGCCCTTCCCTGCACAGGAACTGCCGGGTGCAGGTGGAACCAGCTGAGCCTGAGATGAAGGATGGCAGAGGAGCCCCTGATGCTCCAGGGGTTCCTGTGCTCACGTTGGTGTCCCTGACCATGTGTGAGGGACACTGGGGTGACACCAGGCTGGCACCAGTCACTCCTGGGGTCCCACAGGGCTCCATCCTCGGCCTGGTGTCTTGGTTTGAACAGACAGGAAGGCAGGAACCTCCCCTGAAATGGAAAATGCAAACCCCCTCCCTCTGAATTATTGTAATTTTGAAATTAAGGGGCTCTCAGGCAAAGATATGGGAATAGGAATAACTGTTCTTTACCAGGAAAATTAAAAATACCAATGCAATAGTGCAACCAAAGCAGTGGCAGAGTCAGAGCAGCCCTGGCAGCCTGTGGGGCAGGGAGGTGGCAGCAGCCCCATCCCAGGGTGGCTCAGCCCTCCTGCAGTGCCAGCTGTGCTTCTGCTGGAGCAGGATCCTGCACAAGGGGGGAGTTTTCCTCTGGAGCTCCAGGGCTGGGGGAGACGGCCCTGGGCTCCTCTGGGAATGCAGTGGGAAGAAAGCTGCTCCTCTGGGAATGCTGTGGGAAGAAAGCTGCTCCTCTGGGAATGCAGGAGGAAGAAAGCTGCTCCTCTGGGAATGCAGGGGGCAAAGGCTGCTGTGCTGTTCCCAGGTCAGATTGTATCCAGGTAGGAATGCTCGGCTCCTCCCCTGGGCGCAGCATCTCCCCATGGATGATGGAATTTTCTCAGCCATGCAGGGACACTCAGTGGCCATGAACAGCAGAGATCTCCTGCAGGGAGGATTGGCTGTGGGAGAGATAAAGAAAGTGCCCAAAGAGCAGCAGAGCCCTGCCCCAGCTCTGCCAGATGGGGATAGAAAACACTTATCTTACAACCCAGGACACCTGTGTTCCTCAGCACTCCATAAATAAGCTGGACATGGGATGGGAGGACACTGAGTAAGTTGGCAAATCTGGGAACTGTTAGCTCCTTCAGGGAGACCTCAACAAACCTGAGCCGGGAAGTCTCTCATTGTGTGGATCAAAGGATGGAAAGTTCTGGGTTCTGCACCTGGGCTGGGACATCCTGGAAGTGCAGACAGAGGGGAGAATGAGGGGTGGGAGAGCAGCACCTGGAAAGGGATCCTGGCTGATGGCATCCCTGAAGGATCCTGGGTGCTGCCAACTCCTGCACGGAATCAGGGAATCCCAGCATGGTTTGAGTTGGAAGGAACCTCAAATCCCACCCAGTGCCACCCCTGCCATGGCAGGGACACCTCCCACTGTTGATTTATTAAAAAAATATGGATATTGATCTAGTACCGATATCCAACTGTGACAGACAAAAACTCTCTAACAATTTAAAGTTAGAAAGTGTGTATTTTATGTTTATTCGACACCGGGCAGCATCCGGGATAGCTCCCAAATACACACCACAGCTTCCAGTCCTTTTATTCATACAAGTATTGAATACACAAAATACAAATACATATTCATAATTTTAGTACATCTCATTCCCCGCTTTGTATGCTAATCACTCCAAAAGCCATTCAGCATGCGTAGTTTGTCCCTTGAAATGGGTCTGTGTCCCTTTCATGGGGAGGGGTCCCAAAATGAGAAAGTAAATGAAGTCTTCCTCGTTCTGACCTTTCTACCTTTTCAATGCAAATGTGACAAATGAACTCTTGGTAGAACTCCCATTCCTTGTCTTCAGTTGGTTTCAGAACAGAGGAGGCCCACAATTGTCTTATGTTCCTAAAAGCTATTTGTCAATTCATATTCTTCATTATAAACCCAGTTAACTAAACATAGTGCTGACAAGCAATCAGTTATTAGTTAACTACTAACTCCTAACTTCATCAAGGCCTACTCATTTATTATTATTATTTTAATTAACTCTAGTAAGGCTTATTTCTAACTAAAATCTTATCTCCTCTAAAATCTCTAAATTCCTTAAAGTTTATGTTTCACTGTCCCAGGTGCTCCAGCCCCAGTGTCAAGCCTGGCCCTGGGCACTGCCAGGGATCCAGGGGCAGCCACAGCTGCTCTGGCAATTCCAGCCCAGCCCCTCCCCACCCTGCCAGGGAACAATTCCCAATTCCCAATCTCCCATCCATCCCTGCCCTCTGGCAGTGGGAGCCATTCCCTGTGTCCTGTCCCTCCAGGCCTTGTCCCCAGTCCCTCTGCAGCTCTCCTGGAGCCCCTTCAGGCCCTGCAGGGGCTCTGAGCTCTCCCTGGAGCTTCTCCTCTCCAGGGGAGCACCCCCAGCTCTCCCAGCCTGGCTCCAGAGTGGCTCCAGCCCTGCAGCAGCTCCATGGGTTCCTCTGGGCTCTCTCCAGGAGCTCCAGGTGCTGCTGCTCTTGGAATCCCCAGACCTGGTGCAGCTCTGCAGGTGGGAATACATTCAAATAGCCAGGTGCTCAGACTCTGTTGCTACCAGGACATCTGCTTTCTCTCTGGTGTTATTCAGTGGAAGGAAGGAATTTTGGATGGAAGAAATCCCTGTCTATTCAGGAAACAATAATTTCCTCTGTAATTATCTCTCCCCCAAGGCTTCTGAAGCATCCAGGTGACTCTGGAGCAGATTTTTCATTTCCCTGCCCAGCACAGGCTCAGAAACCCCAAGTGCAGCAGTTTTGCACTTAAAAACTCCGGTAAAAAATCTCCATATAAATCTGTGAAATAAATATATAAATTTCCAGTCATGCAAAAACACATTCCCTAATTCCTACATAAAAGCAGTTCGTTGTAACAGTTTTATTATAATGGGAACTTGAGGATGCTTCTTGTTTATGGGCTGCAATAACCACATCATAGACAAAATAAATCCTAAGGAGCTGGAGTGTTCAGCACTGGAGTTTATCAGCTGGGGATGGAGTTATTTCAAGTCAGCCACAAACACACTCATCATCCAGTTGTTATGATTATGATGATGCTTTTAATTAAAATGTTAAAGGAGAAATAGGAAAAGCTATGGAAAAACACATGGGTGAAGGTACAAGAAGAAAGACACGATTTTGGTCCTTCCTTTTCCTGTGCATTCCTATTTCCCCCAAAATGCTTTGCAGACATTCTGCTCTCCTTCCTTCCCATCTCCTTCCTTGCAAGGAACGAATCCATGTCTGCGAGGGACCAGTGCTGCTCCTCAGGAACTGAAATGGCTGCAATTGAAGCTGAAGGAGGGCAGTGATGGATGGGATTTTGGGGAGGAATTGTTCCCTGGGAGGGTAGGGAGGGGCTGGGCTGGAATTCCCAGAGCAGCTGTGTCTGCCCCTGGATCCTTGGCAGTGCCCAAGGCCAGGCTGGAGCCACCAGGGACAGTGGGAGGTGTCCCTGCCATGGCAGGGGTGGGATGGGATGGGATTTAAGCTCCCTTCCCTCCCAGTCCAGTCTGCTCATCAACCCTGAGAAGTGTAAACTGTGTTTGCAATCTCTGTGCCAAGAACTGACAGGGTAACAGACAGAAGACTGTCTTGAGAAGAAATTCTTGCTGACTGCTAGTGCAGGATCTGTAGTTGGCCATTTTCTCCTGTTTGTCCCCTTCTAAAGCTACCTTGGCCTTTTATTTGGTATGAAAAGAGTAAGTTTTGCCATGTCACATGCATAACTCTTTTCTAGCCTGAGACTCCTCTTTGATTCTTTCTTCGCACAACAATTCTTCTCTCATTGTTTTTTCCCGGGATAAGTCGAATTGATCCTGTTCCAGTGACTGGAAGTTTCCATGTCTCAGACCTTACCCTTATCCTTTAAGTCCTTTCCTCTCTGCCTGTCCCCTACACCAAGATCCCTGTTCCCTGACAGCAGCTGATGAGTTCCAGGGACCAAACTGTGAGGGACACATCTGGGTGGTTGTTGGAAAGGGACATTTCCCTCTGGCTTTGCATCCTCACAGAACAAATCCCTGGCAGTGCTCACGCTGCCCTCAGGGGCTGCAGAACACCAACAGCCCAGCCCAGGATGAAATGGGAGCTGCAAAAAGGCCTGGATTAACCCAGGAATTGGGCTCAGGACATGGGAGAGTAATTAGCTGCACCAGGGGAAGGCTAGGCTGGAAACTGGGAAGAATTTCTTTCCAGAAGGGGTGGTTGAGCATTGGCAGGGGCTGCCCAGGGAGCTTTGGAGTCCCCATCCATGGAGGTGTTTAAGGAAGGCCTGGAAGTGGCACTCAATGCCATGGGCTGATGACCAGGTGTCCAAGATTGAAGACCAAGAAGTTTCCTATCACCATCCAGGTGCCTCTGGGCAGTTTTTTCCTTATCTCCTGTTAATGGACCCATCAATGTCTCCCACATGGCTCAGAGATAACACTCTCCAGGAGCCCCTTCTGTTTAACGGGTGATTAAGGACACAGCCCGTGACTCAGAATAACATCAGCCCATTGTGAGATGCTCCGCCCAGGGGGAGGAGCCAGGAATTCCCACCTGGATAAATCCGGGGATTTCTAGCCAGAGAGGCAACCTTTCCACAGGTTTCTGAGAAGACACAGCAACCACATCTGCCATCCCAAGAGGACTGCAGCCACTCCAACTTGGACTGCTACCAGCACGCTGGCCAGAGGGCTGTCAGGTTGTATTCTGACTTTGTCAGTGGCCTTCCTTTTGTATCATTGCATGTATTTTTGTCTTTTTCCCTTTTCCCAATAAATTGTATTTCTGACTTGGAATCTCTCACTGGTTTTGCTTTCAAACCAGAGCACCAGGGGGTGTTGGGTCACAGGTTGGACCCAATGATCCCAAAGGTCCTTTCCAACCCTGATAATTCTGGGATTCTGTGTCACTCACCTTTCCAGAGGGGCCATTCCGTGGTGCCTGGCAAGGGGAGCCTCTGGGGCGTTCCAGGCTTAGCTCACAAGGATCTGAGCCACGGAGAGAACATTAATTTATTTGAATTGCAAGAGAATTTGCCCCTTAGCTCCTCCCCTGGGTTCCTGCTCCTTCAGCACAATAACCTGATCCTAATTTGCATGGAGCTTCTCAGAGTTTGTCAGCTCTGTTCCAGTGCAGGAATTTCCCAGCCAAAGGAGCTGTTACTGACACCTCGTTCACTTCGGGAATTGCACCAGGCAATAATTCCAACCCTACTCCTGAGGAAGATGGTCCAAGCCCCAGCTGGGAAGGAGAGCTGCAGCTCGAGGGGTTTTAACCCATTTCCAGCCAGTGACTGCACTGGTTGGTGGTAGCACTCTTTTCTAAGCTCAGTGTGGATCCTGAGCTGGATTTGCTTTGCCTTTTATAAGATCTTTCCTCATAATAAATAATAAAGTAATAAACACGCTAAATACAAGGTTAGGCTGGGTTTTTTTTCTCTGTGAGGGTTGTGAGGCCATGGAATGAAATTCCCAGAGAAGCTGGGGCTGCCCCTGGATCCCTGGCAGTGCCCAAGGCCAGGCTGGACACTTGGGCTGGGAACACCTGGGACAGTGGGAGGGGTCCCTGCCATGGCAGGGGTGGCACGGGATGGGATTTATGGTCACTTCCAGCCCAAACTATTCCAGGATTCCCTGATTATCAATTAGGATTTTAATTAGAATTTTTAGAATTTTTGCTGCTTTGTTGTCCAGGATCACACATTCTTTAGCCCTGTGGAGGTGAAATTAATGAAAAGGAGCAGAGGTAGAGGATGGGATGGAACAGAACAATCCCAAATCCAGAAAATGCCAGACAAAGTAGGTTCAGTCCAACATAAAACACATTTAAAGCCATGTTAAAACTGCATTTTTAAGAATTGCTCATCCAGGACAGGCTGCAGCAGCAGTGGATAAACCACTCTTTCCTACATTTCAGCAATCTTTAACTTCTCTGCTGAGCCCACAGTGATGTTTTGGGAGGAGGAGAAGGTTGCAGGCAAAACAAGGATGATTCAGAAGCTGGGAGGCCTGGAGGGCTCAGTCCTGTGTCAGCACCGAGCAGCAGAGAGGAGACTTTTTACAAGGGGGATGACGGGTCACTGGCTTTGGCTTCAGAGATTTGAGAAGCAGCAACAATGATAACAAAAAAATAGCCCCAGGTTCTGAGCCTTGTGAAACTGAATTCAGCTCTGCCTCAGCTGGGCTGGGATTTCACTCTGTCCTGTAGCTGGGATTTAATAAAGCATCGGCTGGAGCACAGACCCAGGACACAGCTGAGCATTGGCACAGAGATCTGTTTGTTGTCTAGGTCTGAGCAGGACCTGGAGCCCCACAGGCTGCGCTTGGTTTGTGTCCCCCAGCTGAGGGTCAGCAGCAGGAGCTCATCCCAATGTTCCTCTTGGCTTGGAAATAAAATAAAACAAAAGCACCCTGCTCACGCAGGCAGAGAGCCTCACCCCCGTGCTGGGCCACGTGCATGTGGAACTGGGAGCCAACATAAAATGTGTCATCTCCTGGCTGGAAAAAATATCCCTGTTCTTATTTCTAAGTCAGTAGCTCCAATGAAATTGTTGCTGTTATTTATCTTGTAAACATCGTCTCCAATCCACCACTGTCAGCTCCCACGATTCTCCTACAAGCCTCCTGATAATGATCCATATCATCATCCCCCGCTCCTCCTCATCTCTCTGTGTCCAGGGAAGTCACAGCTTTACTCTGCAACACATCAGCTCCTCACAGCCCGCCCAGAGCAGCAGATAAAATTATACAGGTGACCAGACAGCAGGAGGCGAAGAAGAAAAATATGAAATGTCATGGAAAGAATCAAATAAAATGAAAAATAAGCTCATAATTTACTGTGAGGGTGGGGAGGGGCTGGAACTGTGCCCAGAGCAGCTGTGGCTGTCCCTGGATCCCAGGAGGTGTCCCAGGCCAGGCTGGACAGGGCTTGGAGCAGCCTGGGACAGTGGGAGGTGTCCCTGCCCATGGCAGGGAGTGGAACAAGACTGTCTTTAAAGTCCCCTCTGACCCAAAGCATCCTATGATTATATGATTTGTTAAAGCAACTTTGGGGATGAATTTTGAATGCATTCAGAAGATGGAGCTGCCCCTCCAGAATTTATCCCAAAATTCGTCCTTACATATCTGACCCCTTGGGGCTGGGGAGGCCACTGGGCTGGGAGTGTTTCTCTCACGCTGCTGCTCAAGTTGGGCTTCAAACAGGGTGGCCCTGCAGGTCCCTGCTGTGGGGGTGATGAATCAGCATCCAAAATCCATCCAAATCCACCCAAAACACAGCACTGGCAGAGCAGGCTGGTGAACAACCGCCCAGGGTTCTGTTCTCAGTGCTTTTGGACATGACACCCTGCTGCTGAACAACTGTCTGCAGTTTTAAACACATTTCACCAAGCCAGGGAGCTTTTTGTGCAGACCAGTCCAAAACGAGAGCTGTTAATTAAGCAAATAAGCACTGAAGTCAGCAGTGATGCCAACATTCCTCCTAATCCCCAGGGATATGGTTGGAAAAATCACCCAGAGCAGGGGCAGAAGGTCTGAATGATCAGAAGCAGCTGCTCAGCTCCCGTTTAATCACTTCAACCCATCTCGGGGAGGAGCACAGAGGAGGAGCAGGAAGGTTCTCTGCTTCTCTGCTAATTCCTGGGATGAGAGGCAGTAGGAGGGGATTTATCACCCCGTGAGCACTCAATGGGCATGAATAAAGGGAGGAAGAAATGAGTGGCAGCTTGTCCAGAGTTTGGCACAGAGGAGGAGACAGAGCAGCAAAGTTGTTAATCTTGAGCTCAGCTCCTGAGCCACGGGCACAGCCAACGTGGCACTGCCACTTGGCTGCCCACCAAAGGAAGTCAGCATTAAACAGGAGTTCTTTTCCTGATGGATGCATTCCTGAGAGTGGAGAGTCATAAAAGAGAAAAATAGACTGGTTGTGCTCGGGTAGCAACAACCTGTGCAGTCATTATCATCAGCTGCCCCTGTGGATCAGGATTCTGTGTCTGTGCGAGGCACTTTCCGTGGTAATTTATCAGCACGTGGATTTATGGACTCCACAAATGCTGTCTGGGGCGTTGTTTTCCCCTCCAGTTCCCCAGAAATGCCTCTATTTAGGTTTTGGCAGATTGCTGCTCCTCTGTGGCTCCAGTGGCTGGGAACAGAGGCCTGGGCTGCCAGCAGGGCAAGGGAATGCTGAGCCCAGGGGTGGCAGTGGCTCTCAGGAGCTCCTACTGCTGGCCTTGTCTCTGAGGTGGCTCAAAGGACCCCCTCCCACCTCTTCTCATTTCCAAGGCTGGGAAGTTCTTGTAGACAAACACCTCCTCCCACCCCTGGATTCCCTGGTACCTCCACAGCTGCATTTTTAAATCACAGAATCCCAGAATGGTTTGGACTGGAAAGGACCTTAAATCCCCTCCAGTGCCACCCTGCCATGGGCAGGGACACCTCCCACGGGCAGGGATCCCTCCCACTGTCCCAGGTGCTCCCAGCCCCAGTGTCCAGCCTGGCCTTGGGCACTGCCAGGGATCCAGGGGCAGCCACAGCTGCTCTGGCAATTCCAGCCCAGCCTCTCCCCACCCTGCCAGGGAACAATTCCCAATTCCCAATCTCCCATCCAGCCCTGCCTTCTGGCAGTGGGAGCCATTCCCTGTGTCCTGTCCCTCCAGGCCCTTTCCCAAAGTCTTTCTCCACCTTCCCTGTCAGCTCTTTGAGGTCAGGTTACCCTGGAGCCTTCTTTTCACCAGGCTGAACAATCCCATCTCTCCCAGCAGAGCTGCTCCATCCCTCTGATCATCCTGGAGCCTCCTCTGGATTGGCTCCAGCAGCTCCAGGTCCTGCTGATGTTGAAATTCCTGAGGCTGGGGCAGCTCTGCAGGTGGGGCAGAACCCCAATCCCTTTCCTGCTGCCCATGCTGTGGGGTCAGCCAGGGCTGGAATATTTTCAGCCTGGAGTGTGGTCAGCACTGAAGCACTTCACAGTGGATGCATTCCTGGGAAGTCCATGGCTCAGTTCATTTGCACACCCAGAAGAGTCCCTGGGGCATTCTGTGATCCTGAACAAAGAGGGGAACAGAGTGTGCCCAGGCCAGCACGGCTCAGCAGTTGTGCAAACCCAGGCAGAATCCGCAGGAAACAGAAAGGAGACGAAAAGCAATGTTTGTGCAACAGAAATGCACAAAAACAACGGGAAGTGAACATTGTTCTGATGCTTCAACAAGTATGTTCTCCAGAAAGACATTCTTTTTCCTGGCTATTGAAGGGAAGGAGCTGAAATCACTGGAAATAATCCAGCTCCCCGAACACTGTGAATAAAAATCCCATATGTACAATGTGTGCTTTGTACAGATGGCAGTGTGAGAAGAGATGAGAGACTTGAGGAACAAAAATATCAGCCTCAAATCACCTGATTCTGGGTGATTTCCCCAGCTCCACGTCCCTTTCAGCCCTTTTTGTTCCCATGGGACAGTTTTTACTGGTGAACTCCAGTGCAGAACAGTGTAGTGTGACAGGGCAGAGGTTTCTTGTCCCCTCTGTGCATCCACAGGCTCATGTAGGCAGGTGAAATTAATTTCCTCCTTTGCCATTCTCAGAGAATTCTTCATCTCCAAGTCAATTCTCAGTGCATTTAGAATCAAGGCTGCAGGTAGATTGGGTAAAAAATTAAAGTTAAGCTCTGCAGAAGGGACATTTACATGCAGCAGTGGTAAAAGAGGGCAGATATATTTTAAAAATTAATTGTATCATAAATTAATGAGTTAATTAATGACCACACTTAGCATTCTGCTTTCAGCATGTGTGATGATGGTGCGTTTTTTTACAAGAAACTCAAAAACTCTTCAGCTGTTTGAGAGGTTGTGGTGAGGGAAAAAGAGCTCAGGGTAGGGAACAAAATGTGGGGAAATCTCATAAGCCTCAAATCTCACAGGCCGCAAATCTTCAACTCCTCAAATCTTCAACTCCTCAAACAACTGCTTTTTTTTTTTTTTTTAACAGGTAGAGACAAAAAGATTTGTTCTACAAATACATGCTTGTGGTCAAATGATGAGTGCAGTTTAACATGCCTGGTTGCAGACAAGGGCTTGTGCTGCGTCCCTAAATCTCAGCCCTTCCATGCCATTTCCTGTCATTCCAGCATTCTCCAACAATTCCTCATGAAATTTTCATCCCCCTTGCTGCAGGTAAATAATTAATGGCACCAGAGGCAGGCGGTCAGCGGCCCTGCAGGGGAGGGGATCCAGAGCAGGACAGGCTCAGGGGATGGAAACCAGCAGTGCTGAACCACTGCCAGCATTGTCCTGACTCCCTGCACTGACAGAGCAGGGAACAGCTCTGGAGATCCATGTTTTCCAGGAGGTGATCTCCGCAGGAGCCACTGGGGATCTGCAGGAGGGTTTGGAGCCAAAGCTGAGCTGAGCTCAGGTAGAGATCCCCCCTCAGGAAAGATTTCCTTTTATCAGGGAATTGCCCAAGTTTGGGCTGTGACAAGAGGCAGCCAAACTCCATCTCATTTATCTCTGCCCTCAGCCCCTGATTCCAGCTCTTATCCTGCAGGAATCAGCAGAGATCTTCCTAGGAGATATCTCGGACTCCTACCTGTGGATTTCAAGGCGTGATTCCCGATTTTCCCCAGCCCAAACAAGCAGTGACTCAGAGTTTGTTTTGGGAAAAGCTCTTTGATCCATGTTCCTTCCAGGGTGGATTTTCATTTTGCCCTAAAAATCAATGCACAGAAAGCCAATCCATGGCCTCCCACCACACAGTCCTATCAAAGGCCTCATGATTTAAAAAAGAGGGGAAAAAAGGAAAGGAAAAGAGGGATAACAGGGAACAGAAGAGCTTTTGCTCTTCACCCCATGGAGTAGCTGTTCCCAAGTCAGCGCTCTCTCATTTCAATTCAGGTACTCTGGGCACAAAGCAGAAGCCATCTGGATTAAGCTGAGGAAAAATTGGGATTCCTCCTCTGTGGCAAATCTCTGTGGCTCAGTCCTTTATTTTCATTGAAACTGGGGAGGGAAGGGAATGTTTGTTACTGAACTGAAGCTTCAGAAGTTTCAACGAGACATTTTTGAAGTGAAGGGAACAGATTGACACATTTTGAGCTGAAAGATTTCACTGCTTTTTGCTGAGCTGCTCTCAAACATCCCCTCAATTCTGGGCTGGATTTTCCCCTTTGTGGTGCAGTGTCACATCACAGCTGAAGATTTGTCACCAGTTCTGGAAGAATCCTGAAAAAACGTACCAGGAATTACTGAACAAGGAAATAGTCCATGGGTCCTCATTCACAGAAGTGGCTTTTAAAGGAAAAAAGCTGATTTTTTCCCCATTTTAATGGAAAGTTGCATGTTCAACACAAGACTGAGCTCTTCCTTGTGACTGCTGTTTGAGTTAGATGATGTTTCATGGAATTGTTCAGGCTGGAAAAACCCTCTGAGCTCATTGAGTCTAACTTTTAACCCAGCACTGCCAAGGCCTCCTCTGACCATGTCCCCAAGTGCCACATCCACAGATTTTTAAATCCCTCCAGGCACGGGGACTCAACCACTGTCCTGGAGAGCTGTGCCAGGGCTGGACAATTCTTTCAATGAAGAAATTTTCCTGATATCCGACCTGATTCTCTCTTGACACAACCTGAGGCTCTTTCTTCTTGTCCTGTCCCTTGTACTTAGCACTTGACCAGAGAAAAATCAAAAAAATCCCGATTCCAAAAGCCAGGTCCCTGCTCTGAAGTGGGAAAGGATTTGCAACTTTGATGCAGAGAACTTGTGGGAATCAGGGCATCCCTCTGGCTGCCCTGGCGGGTCTGGGACCCTGGCAGGGGTCAGGAACCCCCCTGGACAGAGCCCCAAGAGACACTGTCTGTGATCTCTGACCATGGAAAAGAGTTTTCAATCTTACAGGATGAATTACAAGCTCTGAGTGTTTGATATAAGGAATAATTAAGTATGGCACGGGTGCAAAAAGTAGAATTTTAGGATTCTAGATAAGGGGTTCAAAGGGGACAAGATGGAGGAAATTGGGTGTGTCTTGTCCTTTTTCTCCTTCTTCATGCCCTCCATGTTTCACTGTGGTGTTGGCATTTTTCTGTTGGTTCAGGCTGGGGACACACTGTTCAACATAGGTGACAGATATTGGCACATTATTGTAAATCCAGCACAGGTAGTTTCTGGTATTTAATGTTTCTACCATCCCACTGGGGGCAGAGCCCCACACGCTGCCCTGCAGGACAGAGCTGCGGCAGGGCAGCAGAACATGTTAGAGATAAACAGAATAAACAACCTTGAAAACAGCACAGACGAATTATGGCTTCTGCTTTGGCAGCGGGGCAGAAAGACAGAGACTTTCTACAATCTCGGAATCACCAATACCTCAGATTCCGACAAGAACTGACCAAGGTGCATCAAAGGAGTCAAGCCCAGCTCTGTAGAACACGCTCAGAACTTACAGAGACCAGGCCCTGTGCCCGGGTGACTTTCCCAAGGTCAGAACAGGAGCCAGAACCGAGGGATCCCTTTATGCCCTTGTTTAATCAAAGTTATTAAATTTAAGTGTGAATTCTACCACCTCTTTAATCCTTCTTCACAATAAGAAGCCCTATTAAATCCTTCATGTGCCTGCTTTAATTACAACCTATCAAAGCTGGGATCAATTCTGGGTGGTAAATATGGAGCGCGGGGTTCTGGGGCAGGATGAGATCACACCTCTTAAAATGCAAATGGAGGCTGAGGCATTAAACCTGTAATAAAGCTCAATTAATCTTTCCCCCTTAAAACATACACAAAATATTTAATCTCAGTCTAAACTTGGGGGCTGTTTGAATCAGAGCCAGCAAAGGCAGCTTTGGTCATAGGGAGCTGAGATGTTTTATCCTTTAATTTCCACAAATTTAGGGTGGATGTGTGGGGAGGGGCTTGGGGAGCAGATCCATTAGTTTTGAACGAAAGTGATGATTTTGGGAGGATTATATCTATTAAAATATCCCATTATCTCATGGAGCTTTTAAAATCCCCTACCTGAAGAGGCATCCACAGGAAAATGAGAGTTACCTGAGCGAGGACACAGCAGCCATCCCTGTTGCGGGCTGGGAGAGGGAAATCCTCGGATTTAAGTGATGTACAGCTCTTTTGTGCCTGCCAGGGCTGAGAGGAGGCACAGCTGTAAATCAGAGGGTAATTATAGCAGGGACGCTCTTGTAGTCTCACAGCACAGGAAGAGCAAAGGATGCTCCTGTGCCTTTCCCACCTCCCAGGGCAGCAGCAGAGAGCTCAAGGTGGTTTCTAAACATCCTGTGCTGGGTATTCCAACCCATCTCCTCCTCCTGGAGCACCAAATTGTTCCCAGGCAACACCTCCAGCGTGTTCCTCCTGCAGCAGGGGGGATAAAAGCATTCAGTTGACATTAACACGATAAAAACATTCAGTGGTTGTGTTCACACTCAGCTCGTGTTTGCTCCTTCCCAGCACCACGGGCAGCACTCGTGGATTCCATTAGCGAGTTTGTGTTTGCTGCTCCTGAGCAATGCAGAGGGAAATAGAAATGCCAGTGCTGGGAGTGTTAATAAACAGGCATTTGGGGATAATGAAGATATTTCATTTGATGAAAGAGAAACGTTCCATGCCAGTTGCGTGTTTTTAAAGGAATATTTATGTTGGGAAATAAAGATACCTCTAAACAAAAAGTCACTCGGAATGCAAACACAAATATTCTGCTTTGGCAATGTGGGAACAGGATCCTGATATATTATTGAAGCAGCCTAGGTATTTCTTTTCCCTGCCTGAAATATGAATACACAAAATCCAGCACGCTCATGTGGAACACTGTGCTGTAAAAAACTGCCTGGGTTTGGCTGGAAAAACGTTCCATTGGAAGATTACAGAGCGAGTTCATGTGAACAGAGTGCGGAGGGGGATTAAACCCGCCCCGAGGTTTGGACACTGCTCAGGTGCCTGTGTTGACACTGGATGCTCTGCAGGGGAGAGATACGGGTTTATTATCAGTGTTACTCAGCTCTGATAACAGGCTCAGCCCTGCAGGGAATATCAATGGAGCTGCACAGCTGGGCAAATAACGACAATATTTGTGTTCATGTCATTTTTGATGAGAAACCTTGGCCAAAAGCCCAATGAAATTTAGTTGTAATGAATTACTGGATAATTCAACAAATGAAGTCAGAACAGGCGGAAAACAGACGGAGGACAAGGCTCCAGCACCTCCCAGGCTGCTGTGAGCAGCAGCAAACGTGGGTGGGAAATGTCACCAGGACAGCTGGACAGACCTTGGTGACTCCCCGCAGCTCTAGGGGCATTAATGGGAGTGCTGAACTGGAATCCTGGAATACAGGATGTTAAATTCATGGAATGGGTGAGGCTGGAAGGACCCCATGGGGTCCCTGGTGCCACTCCCTGCTCCAGCAGGGCTATCCCAGAGCTCAGGGCACAGCAGGGTGTCCATGTGGCTCTGGAATGTCCCAGGGAGGAGATTCCAGCCCCTCTCTGGGAACCATCCATACACCAGGAACATTTGCTCTGTTCCTAAAACCTCTTTCTTTTTGCTTGGTTTTGGCTGGAAAGCCCAAACTGCCTGAAATGCCCCAGAAAGACACGAGGTTGGTACAAAGTATTTTGCACTGATTCCAAGGGCAGCTGATTATCTCTGCCAGCAGAATCACCTGGGGAAGGCATGGGGGGTGCAGCGTGAGCTCCCACAAGGGCCAGAGATGTAAACAGACTTGTGTCACCTCCAGGCTGTAGTTTCTCTCCGAGCAAGCCTGAACAGATTGATTTCAAGGTCCCCTTCAGCAGAACTTAATCAATTTGGAGGGGATTTAGCCGAGCATATGGATGATCATGTGGCTGGCACTGCTCCCTCCCCTCAGATGGTGACAGGAGTTTCAATCACAGCCACCAGTGGCACCCAGCTTGGAACACAAAAGCCTTTAATGCATTTGGAGCAGTAATTCCTCCTACCTGGCGCCTGGGATGGGGTGAGAATATGGGCTGTGCTTCCAGAGAGTGCCTCAGAACCTCTGCTTCCCCTTGGACTGTTCTGAATTCCTCCAGAGGGAAATGCTCGATGTTTATCCAGGCGGAAATTCCTCAGGTGGGCATCCAAAAAGGGTGGTTTGAGTTTAGAAGATCACTGAGAGAGGCTGCTTGAAGGGTGAACGTGTTCCAATCCCCAAGTGATTCCTGCTTGGAGAAGCAACAGGGAATGGAGAAAACAAGGATGGATCCACCTCCATCAATTCAGGATGTAGTCCTGGCTGAGGAGCCTCTGGCTGCCCTGGACACTGCAGGTCCTGTGAGAGACCTGAAGTATTGCTGGTGGGGGAATATGTACAAAGCACACATGGGAGGGGGACTGCAGAGCTCCAGGATGTGCTGGAATTGTCACTGTGGAGAAACTCCTCCTATTTTAGGAACGTGAATTGAGACCCCAGGGGCAGCATAAATCTGAGCTGATTCCTCCCAGGACCCTGGAGTGGGAGCAGCAGAGGTGTCTTGGTTTGAACAGATGGGTGTCTGCTACGGCAGGCAGGAGCCTCCCCTGAAATGGAACATGCAAACCCCCTCCCTCTGAATTAATATAATTTTAGAATTAAGGGGCTCTCAGGCAAAGATAGAGGAGCAGGAATAACAGTTCTTTACCAGAAAAAATAAAAATACCAATGCAATAGGGCAACGAAAGCAGTGGCAGGGTCAGAGTAGGCCCTGGCAGCCTGTGGGGCAGGGAGGTGGCAGCAGCCCCATCCCAGGGTGGCTCAGCCCTCCTGCAGTGCCAGCTGTGCTTCTGCTGGAGCAGGATCCTGCACAAGGGGGGAGTTTTCCTCTGGAGCTCCAGGGCTGGGGGAGATGTGCCTGGGCTCCTCTGGGAATGCAGTGGGAAGAAAGCTGCTCCTCTGGGAATGCAGGGGGCAAAGGCTGCTGTGCTGTTCCCAGGTCAGATTGTATCCAGGTAGGAATGCTCGGCTCCTCCCCTGGGCGCAGCATCTCCCCATGGATGATGGAATTTTCTCAGCCATGCAGGGACACTCAGTGGCCATGAACAGCAGAGATCTCCTGGAGGGAGGATTGGCTGTGGGAGAGATAAAGAAAAGTGCCCAAAGAAGAGCAGAGCCCTGCCCCAGCTCTGACAGATGGGACAGAACACACACCCAATTTCCAGCCTGAGACAAGAGGGAATGACAAGTCCAGTGTGAGAGATCCCATCTCTGGTGGTGCTGCTGGAGAAAAAACTTGGTTTGTAGGGAGGTGCAGAATTGACAGCGCAGGTAGTGGGAAAAAACCCTTTGGGAATGAAATCCCAGCTTTTCCCGACTCGTTGGGAGCTGGGATCAAGGGGATGGGATTTCCTTCCCTCCAGGAGGGCTGCTGGGCTTCCAGCACCCCCTTGCCCCCCTGGAAGCACCTGAGGGAGGGATGGCTCAGTCTGGAATTCCAGGGACCTCAATTAACCTTGCAGCTTTGCAAAGCCTTTGGAATTCTTTCCTGATTAACTGAAGGCTCTTTGCAGCTCTGCCCTGGCAAAAATGGCTGCAAAATGAGATAACCAGAGGCTGAAGGAGTAGTGGTGCTTATTGATTTTTTTTAAACAAGTAGTGGCTCTTTTCCCAAAAATATGACGAAAATATGGATTATTTAAAATGGTTGCTAAATTTCTTATGTCTTTTTTCTTTGAGTAATTATTTAGTATTCCACTGACACTTTTTGTTTACTTATAACAAAATTTTCATTAAATGTAAAATCTTTAGTGATTATTTCAGTATCTTCATACAATTATCAATGAAAATGTTCACAGACACTTCAAATAAAGTGAAAAAATGTCTTCATTTTAAAAGATGCCATATAGGAAAAGCTCAGAACTATTTGTTCAATTATTTGCTGTGTCTCTCTCGGGTAAAAAAAATATCCACTTACAATAACAACAACAGAAAAAAACAACTTGTGAGTAATGCTGGAGTCAGCAAATGGGCTTTCAAAAACATCTCAGAATTTCCCAGATTCATTCATTTATCACTACAATGTGGGGGAGATGAGAATGAGGAAGAGATCCAGCATGGAGCTGCAAGCAGAGCATTGGTATGGGGAGCATCTGGGCACAAGTTCCAGCTGCAGAACAGAAATGGGAAATGGAGAATTTCAGGGCAAAAATCCATCCTCCAGTGGGGAGGCTGCAGCAGGGAAAAGGGAAATCCGGGGACAACACTGCCTGTTACAGTGAGCTCATGGGCATTCTGTTTCCCCTTCCCCGGGACCCTGTGACTCTGATCAAGATAACCCTGGACCTTCCTTTCTGCCCCAACGGGGTTGGCGGAGAGCCAGGGAAGCCCACCCTGTCCAAAATCTATATCGACCCCTGGCATTTCCTGTTCGTCCTCTTTTGCCCCGCTCTGCACAAGGACATCACAGAATAAAGAGAGCTGTACCAATTTATCTTGGGGTAAGAGCCTCTTTTGGAAATCTTTGCCATCTCCTGATATTCCTCCCCTCACAGCCTCTGATCTCTGAGCTAGCCTGATTATTCGGGGGGCTGTGTGAGGGGGGGAACCACAACTGCCCTGACCCCACTGTCCCTGAAGGGGATGGTCAGGGAGCCCCACAGCCCCACCAGTTACCCTCTGTCTCTCTCTCCCTCCTCCAAATTTTTTTTTTTTCCCCAGTGTTTCCCTGAATCCCAGATGGATTTGGGCTGTTCCTGGTGCCACACCTCCACTACTCCCCTACTCCCCACAATTGCAATTTGCAATGCCTGCTGCTGTTGCAGCCCTTGGAAGCCCTGAGAGAGACTAGCCTGGCCCCAGTGCTTTGTAGTTCAGGATGAACCCAGGCACAGTTTCCTTCCAGGACCTCTGGAGCACTCCATGGAGCTCAGGGCTGAGCAATCAATTCCAGCACTGGCTGGAATGGCCGTGGCTGACACCATCAATGAGAAATATTCCAGCTTTTGCCACGGAATTGCACTTTGTGATGTCATTCTCAGCTCTTCCCAGCCCCGTGAGCTGAAAACTGAAAATGAGATGGAGCTGCTCTGTTGGCACCAGGAAATGAAAACAAGAATGGAACAGGAAAGCAAAGCTCCTCTGCCTGTCTGGGGGGGGACTTGTAGTCCCCCTCCTGCACTGTTAATTAAAACATGAACCCCACTCCAGACCTGAGAATCCCATTTCCATTCTGGTGAGTTCTCATCACACATTTCAGGAAGGGAGAGCGGATTCATTCTGGGAGCAGCCGAGGGTGTTGATGGCAGCTCTGCCAGCCTGGGACGCGTCCCTGCCCTGTCCCCTCCCAGCACTCAGGGCAGGACTCTCCCTGTGACACCCACGGGCTCAGGGCCTGTGTGCTGGGCTGGTCCCTCATGGCAGGTGGGACAAGGGGCTCAGGGGGGGCCTGTGTTGCTCCTTTCCACCACCTGAGCAGAAGGGTGGGAGCTGAAATACCCTGGAGAGCTGAGAAATCCCAGGAGAGCTGTGGGCATCAACCTTTCCATGCTGTGGGGCTGCACCAGTTCCAGTCCAGCAGCAGCCAGGCCTGGCTGTGGGGAGCCCATCAGTCTCTAGAAACTGTGCTGGGCTCAGTCCCTGCTCCCAGAATCTAGACTGGATTGTGACTGTTTGGGAATTTCAGTTTCCTCTCCCAGAATGGCTGGATTGGCTGGTGATTGTTTGGGAATTTCAGTCCCTGCTCCCAGAATTGCTGGAATGGCTAGTGACTGTTTGGGAATTTCAGCCCTGTCATCAGGCATGAGCCAAATTACAAAGAGAGCCTGGTGCAAAGAGTCTGAGTCAGCCTCAGCATCCCCAGCGTCTCATTCACTGCCAGCTCCAGCCTCTCCAGGCAGAATTGCGACAAACCTGACGTGGGCACTGGGCTGGAGTTCTCACAGTGACATTCATTAACAGTATCGTGGTGACAGATCTTCAAGAGTCCGTAAGTGCTGGTAAACATCTTTCTCCCCAGTTCAGAGCTGCACTCCCACCCCGAGGACTAATCCAAGGTCGTGCATCACAAAATTGAGAGAGAACAAGCAAAAAGCACTCCTCAAGTCTGCCAGACAAATTCCTTCTTGTCGGGACCATCTACAGCAGCTGTGCCAAAAGAGATTGTTTGGAATGGCCTGGATATGTCCAAGTGCTGGAGTGCTGAGTGCCCCTGGCCACGTTTCCCTGCTGCCCCGAGGCATCTGTCAGCAGCGCTGTTAATCACAGCCCAGATAATGGCTCGGATAATGGCTCGCAGCTCCGAGTTACCCTGCGCTCCCTGTTTATTTACTGTGCGTTTGAGCAGAGACAGGGCGGCCGCTCCTCGGCTCTGGAGATCACTTCTGATTTCCCCAATGAGCAATTTCCCTGACTAGCACCCCAGCAGCATCATTCCATCCCATCCCATCCCATCCCATCCCATCCCATCCCATCCCATCCCATCCCATCCCATCCCATCCCATCCCATCCCATCCCATCCCATCCCGGGGCATTTCCTTGGAGCACAGGTATTCGGACACCGGGAATGTGCCAGGCTGCTCTGCAAAACTCCTGACTCCTGTGTGAGTGAACCCAAAGGCTCCTGTGTGGAAAGGCTCCACCAGCAAACCCAGGTAATTGGGACATGCTTTCTTATTCCAGCAGTAAATCTCTTGGGAATTACACTTGTGCTAATTACACTTGTGCAAATTAAACTTGTGCAAATTGCACTCGTGGAAGCCCGAGCATGTGACACACTCACATTCCAGGTGGCGAATCCTGGAGTCTGTCCCTTATGTTCCAGTTGCAGTGGGTAGGACTCCATCAATCCCTGGCTTGTGGTGCCATCTGGGAGCACTGGGATTTCCCTCTCCATTAAAGCTGCCTCAGAGCTCTCCTGGCTCTGCCTGGTCCCATCTCTGCTCCTCAGTTCCGAGGCACAGGCTGGCACAGGACGAGGCAGAGCAGAGCAAACAGCTAAAGAGGCTCTGTCAGCTCATGGCGGGGGAGAAAAGCCACAAACCTCAAGTGATGAATCCCATTGATGGCCTTGTCATTTATAGGACAGGGGAAAATGGCTTCAAATTCCTGAGGGCAGGGATGGATGGGATCTTGGGAATTGGGAATTGTTTCCTGGGAGGGTGGGGAGGGGCTGGGCTGGAATTCCCAGAGCAGCTGGGGCTGCCCCTGGATCCCTGGCAGTGTCCCAGGCCAGGCTGGACACTGGAGCTGGGAGCTCCTGGGACAGTGGGAGGTGTCCCTGCCATGGCAGGGGTGGCACTGGATGGCTTTAGGGTCCCTTCCCACCCAAACCATTCCATGATTTTGTGATTCCTCTGGAGCCTTTTAAAGACCAGTGACAACATTTGCTCCACATGAGACCAAAAGCCAGGCCAGCCCTGCAGTGTGTTGGCAAATCCATTCTCAGATTTGCTGCAGCACTGGAAAAGAGCAACAACAACAACAAAAGGCAAAACAAAAACAGAGCTGAAAAAACTCCATGACTCACTTAAAAAAATATCCCCAAATAAACAAGGGAAGCTTTAATTTTTGTAGCAGCATGTTTAATTAGTTTAATTTATCTGGGAATTTGGTTTGTTTGGTTTAGGCATAGTAAACACTGTGGGCTGCTGTTAATTCAAGATCTACAGCCTGTCCCCAGCAGTGCTGGGATGGGCTCACTGCTCTCCTGCCCTCTGAGTTTCCTCCTGGAGAGCCAAACCTGGCTAATTCCTGATTTGGGCTTCTGGAAAACTCAGCATGGTGAAACCTTTCACCTCTGCAGTTCTCCTCTGGACAGTGAGAATAAAAAACAAATTAAAAGTGCCAGGAGAGGCAGGATGTGCAGGTGAGCCCCCGTGAAGCACAAGGACAACGGGCTGGGGTTGGGATCCAGCCCTTTTTTGGAGAAGGGCTTTGCAGCCCTGCCCTGGCTGGACTTTGCCAGCTCTGAGTCATTATCTTGCCAAACTCTCAGTCCCTGTTTGCTCCGAGGAGCTGCTGATCGGACCTGACGGGATTCAACAGCTCCATTACAAAGGATAAAGGATTGTCTTTAGCAGGAGAGAGAGACAGGAAGAGACAGAAACGAGAGTCTTTAACCAGAACCCTGAATTAACCTTCCCAAAAGGGAATCCATGTGGACTGTGGCTTTTATTTATAAACCTCCTCCTTCCTCCAGGCCTTTTCTGCTCACATGGAGAAGAAAAGCCATGGAGAAAGGCAGGATTTTGAGGATATCTTGGCTGAGGGGATCTGCTTGGCTGTACCAGAGAGCCCAAATAATGAGAATTAATTAAACCCTGAAGCACAAATTGGCAAATGCAGCTCTTGTCCCACAAAACAAAGGAGAAATCTCATCAACATCTGTAGAAGGTGCCCCTGCTGAGCACCAAGCAGCCTGAAGTCTCTTCTCAGGACTTTTGCAAATAGAGGGATTATTTCCCTTTTATTGTATTAGAAGGGAGGTGGAAGGGTGAGCAATTGAGAAACTTCATTATGTACTGAAAGAGGAAATGATTCCAAGAAAAATTTATTTCTCCATATGGGAAAAGCAGAGCTATTTGAGACTCACACTGTGTTCTTCTTCCCCTGCCACTTGCGAAGGCTTTTCATTCCACTTGTACTTCATGTTTCAAGTGGATTATTTCCTTCCGTTGATAAGGGGATAATTCAGTTAGGCCTTGCAGATAGTTATTTCTTTGCTCAGAAGGATATTTTGCATGCAAGGATCAATTTTTTCTCTTTTTTTTTTTTTTTTAAACACCACCTAGAGCCTGTGGAAATGAGATATATTAGCAAGGGCTGAGTGGCTGATCACAGGGAGAGCGAGGGGCAAATTAAACCGTGCTGGGAGGAAAGCAGTGCTTTGCCCAGGAAAGAGGACTTGGGGAAGTCAGTGTGTAACAAAGTCACATTCTGTCACTTTGGGCAGCTCCCCTGGGTCCCTGAATCCTTGCTGCTTCTCAGGCAATGCTGCTTTGAAACCAAGGAAACAGTGCAGGAGAAAGAGCCCAAAAATCCCCTGCACTTCCCTTCTCCCAGGATTTTGGCTGCTGGACTGGCTGCCCTGTGGGATGAGATGCCAAAGTGGGGTGGAACAAATGTCACCCAGCACTGGGGCCAAAAGTGCTCCTGTCACTCTGTGAGCATCCTGTGGGGATGTCACGGGAGCAGGGCCTGGTTCTGCTGGTTTGGATCCCTGGGAAGGTGGAGGGAAGTGCTGGCACCAGGCGGCACCTGAACAGCAGCCAGGGGTGCAGGTGTGGGTCTGGACCCCTCGATCTGCACTGGGGGATCAGACCCCAGGGCAGGGCTGGCTTCTGGCCAGTTAAGGATCAGGTCAGGCCCTTTTCCCAGGCACAGTTTGGATACAGGCACAGCTTTGGAGCCAGTTTAACCCCCTGGCATTTACAGTCAAGGCCAGAGCTCAGCCTGGGCCCCTCAGGGCGATGGGCACAGACAGTGGCAGCTCCCTGGGCACATCTGGGGCCCTGGGCGGGTTTATCTGAGGGCTAAAGCGCAGATTTGGCAAGGTGGCTGGCAAAGTGTTTCCATGGCCACTGTCCCCAGAGCCGGAGCCCCACTGCCTGCTGCAAACCCTCCAGGCGTGGCCCAGAGGAGAATCCCGGAGGAATCAGCTCAGCCTGGTCCTGGCGCGCTGCTCGGGGGCTGACGTGACACAGCCAGCAGCAGTTTGTCCCTGAGCCGGGCCAGGTGTCCCAGCTCCATGGTTCAGGGCAGCCCTGCGGCCTGCGGCACGAGGGGACAGCGGGGGTGGCCCTGTGACAGCAGGACTGTGGCACCGCCACCACCGCATTGCCCAGGGTTTCCTGGAGTGCCAGCCAGGCCTCACGGCTTGCTCAGCCACGTGGCTCTGTCGAGCGGTGTTTTTGGGAGAGCAGAGCTCGTTAATGGCTCCTTCCCTGGGAGGAACAGCAGGGCCTGAGCAGCACAGAGGGCTCGGGGCTGTTTGTTACAGACACCCCCTTACGGCGTGCCAGAACCACTCCAGTGTCCATTGCTGGGGTCACTCACCCCCTGTGGCACCACAGGGAGGGAGGACTGACATTCGCACCTCACAGTTTAAATGCTCCACATCCTCTGCGTTTTTCTGTTGCTGTTGCTGCATCAAGTTTTGAGCCTGTTTTGTAGAAGGCTTCAATTAAACACCTCTAAGGACAATCTCTTGTTAGTATGAGACTGCTGCTGTCGTTCTCTTCAGCCCCTCCTGGCTACTTCTCTCTCGATTTGGGTGAATTACAGGAGGTTTTCTGAGCTGCATTCAAATGATGTTGGGTTCAGAGCAGCGCTCCATGTGAGGCAGGGAAGAGCTGTGGCCTGGAATGTTAATGTGGGATGGCAGCTCCACAGGAGGCACTCACAGTGTGCTCTGCCCGACCTGGGATTGCACCCTGGCTCATCCCCCTGCCCTCAAACTGCCTCCTGAGGACACTCTGCAGGTCACTCAGGACATGGAAGATGTCCCTGTCCTCTGGGACACACCAGAGAATTTTTCCTCACTCCCTGAACTCTTAAAAACATTCCTGGCTCTGTGTGAGGTGCTCAGCTCTTCCCAGGTGAGGCAGCAAATCCGTGTCAGGAAAGGCGGCCCCAGCTGTGCAGGGCAAGGAAAAGTAAATCCCCAGTAAAGCCTTTGAAACTGGGAAGTCTGGGACATTTTCAGGGAGTTCCCAGTCTCCTCACAGGGTGTTTCATGGAATCCTGGAATGGTTTGGGTTGGAAGGGGCTGTAAAACCCATCCAGTTCCTGGGCAGGGACACCTTCCACTGGTCAGGGTTGCTAAGGGTGGTCTGGAACAGATTTAATCCCATCGCGAGCACCCAAACCAAACACTGAGAAAGATCCTTTGTAATGAGTGTTTGTTGCTTGAGGAGGTACAAATTGAGCAAAAAAAAAAAAAGAATGTTAAAAATAAAAAAATCTGTTAAAAATTATTCTCTCCTACCACCTAAGAGGGACTGGCTAGATTTGTACAGCTCTCAAGGTTTGGGAGAAGCTCCTGTGTCCCTAAATCTCCCTCACCAATGGAATTAACAATGCAGAGGCATCACCCTGGGTCCTGCTCTCCCTTCCTCACCTGTGGGGGAATTCTTGGCTGTGTGGGTGTTTCAGAGGGACCCAAAGCCCCTGAAAGCTGAGCTTGGGCAGGCTCCAAGCGTGTTCCACAGAATGGCATTCATTAGTCTATTTGACATAAATACTGTTTTCAGGTAAATGTGTTTAACTTAATGAGGCATTTATTTGCAGTAAGAACTCTTTAAGAAGCTCTGTTTTCTTCTAGTGAGCTGAGCTGACGAGGGGATTAATAACAGGCTTGAACAAGCAGGCTAAGAAAATAAATCTACCAAAGACCTCTGTGCAGGTTGTGAAGGATGCTTGGATTGATCCCAGTAAAGGCAAGCATTTCTGACAGGATGGAGAGAAATAAAGCACATTCTCCTTGCCTGCACATCTCCCTCGTTCCTGGCAGGGGCTATCTGCTGCCCTGCTGCATCTCTCCCAACCTCAGGAAATGTCTGGCCCAAGTACAGCCAGCAGCAGGACAAGGTTTCTCGGAAGCCAGAGGGATTCAGGACTATTGAAAGGAGCAAGGCCTTCCTAGCAACAGAAAGATTTTTCCCAGCCCTTCCCCAAGCAAAGGAATTGGGCTATTCCCAATGCACAGGGACAGACCCCGCATCCCTTCCCAGCACAGGGCTGCTACCTGGCCTCGTGCACCACAGAGTTCCAGACCCACCTGGCCCAGCCCTGTGCTCCAGGATGGCCCTGCTGGAGCAGGGAGGAAGGATCAGTGACCCTGGCTGGTCCATTCCTGCCCAGCCCATTCCATGGTTCCACGGTTCTGTTTTCTGTGATGTCGTTGCCCAAATAACAACATTAACACCTCCAGACTGGAAGGGTTTTCCTATTCCTTTAATGGATAAACAAGGAGATGAGAAACACACATGGACAAAATTCATGGACTGAACTGCCCCACCAGGACATCTCCTGCTGGGTCTTTTGGGAAATCCAGACCTTTGCAGGAGTCCAGACAAGAGTGGTTAAAAAGGTACCAAAACTTGGAAGACATTGCAGAGGCCTGGCCTCAAACTGAGGATCTTTGTGGCTGGTACTGAGAAGGGGAGGGAAGGTGCAGCCAAACTGCCCCTTAGGAGATCTCACAGTGCTGCTTTCCTCTGTTTCCTGTTAATTGCCCTGCTCAGTGTGTAAATTTTCCTCCCTTAAAATGTCAGTTTATGTGGAGAGGAACGAGCACAGTGAGGCTGCTTGAGTGTGCACTGGACATCCAAAGGCTCCCACAGGAGACCATCAATATTAACACAGGAATATGACAGAGATACAGAAACTCCTTGTCCTAAATCGACTCTCAGATAATTTGCCAAATGCAAAAATCATTGAGGTTAATCTGCCATGGGAAAATGTCATCTTTTCTTCCTTACTGAGGCAAAGATTCATCCCTCTTTTGGGAATGGTCACCCTGAGGGGTCGCAGGGCAAAGCCCCCCCACTGCAGGACTCATCTGAACCCCAAGTGACAGTGAAACATCTGCAGCAGAAGAAATGCCCTGTCCACCGAGGTGCCCTTAACTTGTTTGATGACATCCTGGGAGGAAAGGCTGGAGAAGAGAATCTTTGGGGCGACCCCACTGTGGCCTCCCAGGGCCTGAAGGGGCTCCAGGAGAGCTGCAGAGGGACTGGGGACAAGGCCTGGAGGGACAGGACACAGGGAATGGCTCCCAGTGCCAGAGGGCAGGGCTGGATGGGAGATTGGGAATTGGGAATTGTTCCCTGGCAGGGTGGGGAGGGGCTGGGCTGGAATTGCCAGAGCAGCTGTGGCTGCCCCTGGATCCCTGGCAGTGCCCAAGGCCAGGCTGGACACTGGGGCTGGAGCACCTGGGACAGTGGGAGGGGTCCCTGCCATGGCAGGGGTGGCACTGGGTGGGATTTAAGGTCCTTTCCAGCCCAAACCATCCTGGGATTTTGTGACTGAGAACAGAGCCCTGGAGGTACCAGAGAATCCAAGGGTGGACCTTGTGGGATGTGCTGCCTACAGGAGACTGTGGGAGAGGTGGCAACAAAAGGAGAAAAAAAGTGCTTGGGGAAGATTTGCTGGTACCTCAGCAGGTACAAAACAGCTGCATGAGAAACTTCCTGTGCTTTCTCACGCATTCAAACTCCCCCTCATGTCAGGAGATCAGAGTTCACCTCTGCCACCAGTCCTGTGTTCACCTCTCACCTGGGGTCATACCAGGACAGTTCTGGCTTGACCTCCCTTCCCTCTTCCCAGATTTACAGACTTCAGATTCCTCTAAAATAAAGGGAAATATCAGAAACTCCCTATCTGTGTTTGGTCCCTGGCACTCACCTTTTCCCTGACCTACCTGAATCCAAGTTATTTTCCACCTCAGAGTGCAGCTTTCAGCAAAGCAGCTCCCTGAGACCTCTCTCTTCATTACCTTCCTGTTGCTAATTAGATTTCTGCAGGTTTCTTTCTGCTCAGCAACCCTTAAACATCAACTTGCACATCTTTTGGTCCCTCCTGAGAACCTGTTGGCCACCAGGACTCAGTCTGGTGGGTCTGGAAACATTTCAAACACTGCAGCATGGCCAGGAGTCCATCTGTCAAGTGAGCATCTGTGGCTCACAATTCCAGCCGGTTTGTCCACAGAATATGGGAAATTTAAAATGTGCTGCTGCTTTTTCAGAGCAAGGACAGGGTAAAGCCTTCCCTGATCACCTGAAATATGGCTGGAGCTGTCACATATCAGGGATGGATCAATGCAGGACTCCCTGAATGTTGGGTGGGACAGTTCATGGATTGATGGGATTTGCATTAGAGAGCTATAAAGCACTTCAGGGAGGAGGAATGGAAATTCTGCTACCAAAAAAGAATAAAACATGCTTGAGAAACCTTTTAGTCTTTCTTGGATGCTGTCCAGCTGAGAATCCCAGTGTTTTTTATGGAGCAAGGCTCTGTCTGACAGAGCTGCACCAATCAATGGGAGTCAAACTGCTGCTGGGAGCCCAGCGGGGCTTTGGTACCACAACAACCTCAGGATTGGGGGAATTCCTGAAATTTAACACAGACAGGCCACAGGACTGGGGAATTCCTGAAATTTAACACAGAATGGACCACAGGATTTGGGATATTTCTGAAATTTAACACAGAATGGGCCACAGGATTTGGGATATTTCTGAAATTTATCACAGAGAGGCCACAGAAAGAGGGCACATCTTCAATTTACCACAGGAGGAGAGCCTATGTCTTCATGTGACCCTGGCTCAAGCTCCTGGTGCAGGGCTTTGCTCACCCAAAGCAGCCCCTGCTGAGGTCAGAGTGGGCTCTGCTGGGGCCCTGCTCAGCCCCAAAGGTTTGATCCCCCAGAGAAAAGCAGGTGAAACATCCTAGGGGGAGTTACAAGTGCTCTGTGGTCACCACAAATCAGAGTTGAGATTCTTACAGCACCCCCAGTGCTTCAAAATACCCATTTGAAAGCTCAGACCCCCTCCCTGTGCTGGTTGTTTGTAGCAAATGGGGCTGTACCTGTATAAATCAGCATAACGCACATTTAGGCAATTTTACCCAGGATTGTGGGAAAGAAAGCATTAATTCAGCAATGGATATTAATGATGGAAAAGAAGCAGCTCCTATTTGCTGCCTCAGTTGCAGACAAAATGCAATTCCTTGCAATGATATTACTCTGGATTACACGCTGAAGCACATTAACATATCCCCCAGTGTTTTGTGATCTCATAATGAAACTTCTATTACCAATCATCCATGAAAGAGATGCTATTGTGGGGAAAAAACCCTGGCAGAGACTCCAGGCTGAGAGAGCAGCACCAGCAGAGTTGGAGCTGCCACGTCTCACTGGCAGCTTTTGGTGGGGTCACCACAGGACACGCAGGTAGGACAGGGAAAATTCACCCCCTCCCCTCGGGGGTCTCTTGCTCAGGGGGTGCTGGGAGAGGCTTTGCCTCTGCCTCCCTGTGCTGCAGCAGCTCTGGGATGTCTCTAAATGGAGGGATTGGTGATCATCCCTCTGGACTGGGATATTTGCACTCTTCCAGGTCCATCTGCAGCAGGGGAGCAGCTCCTGCCCTGCTGGGTAGCAGCTCATCCTGCTTTTGGTGAGCAAAGTCCTGCACCAGGAGCTTGAGGCAGGGTCACATGAAGACATAGGCTCTCCTCCTGTGGTAAATTGAAGATGTGCCCTCCTTCTGTGGCCTCTCTGTGATAAATATCAGAAATATCCCCAATCCTGTGGCCCATTCTGTATTAAATTTCAGAAATGCCCCAGTCCTGCGGCCTGTCTGTGTTAAATTTCAGAATCCCATGCAGAGAACAGGGGATTGGGACAGACAGTGGGGCTTTCATTGGTTTGGGACTGAGCTTCAAGTTCAACACCTGGGCACTGCTCTGCACCTGCCTGTGGTGGAGCTCAAGAGTGCAGGGACAAGTCATTGTGACATAAAAGACAGCTGTAACTGGCAGGGAAAGGAGCTCGGTTCAGCCAGAGCTGTTCTCCTTGAAATGTGCTGTGATGCCTTGAATTACACCCATTTCAGCTGGCTTTAATAAGAATCTTACTGCAGGTTAAACAAATACCAAAGGATCACTGCAGACAAGAATGAACTGCATTGTTAGAACTGTTCTGGAGAAGATAATTACCTCTTACATTGTAAACCTCACACTTTTTCTTTTTTTAATAATCATTGTTTAAATACATTTACTGCCTTATTAAAAATTAACCTTTGAGAAGCATAATGTACTGTAGAACACTTGCATGTTTGGAAACCCAGAAGGTGGGGTTTCCAAACCCCAAATCTGCAAGTTAATGAGTCTGATTCTTCTCAGGTCTTGGCCAGAGCCTCTCTCCTTGATCTGGGTAATTTGACTTTCTCTTTTGCAATGAGCAGCACCAGAAGCTCTGAGCAGAAGCCCTGATTCTGTGATCCTTCCAAAAACCAGGTTGGGACTTCCCAGTGGAAAGCCATGGTCGGCAGGAGCAGGGACAGGAGGGGGTTGGGGACAGCTCCACACCCCTGGTCAGCAGGAGCAGGGGCAGGAAGGGGTTGGGCACAGCTCCACACCCCTGGTCAGCAGGAGCAGGGGCAGGAAGGGGTTGGGCATGGCTCCACACTGGGTGCTCCCCACCTGGAGGCAGGAGCAGAGAAGGTTCCAGCCCATGAGGAATTGCAGCATTAAAGGATCCCTGGGCAGTCACGGGAGGGGTCACAGGGGTCTCTGAGGAGGCTGTTTTCCTCTCTGGAACCTGGAACATCCAATGGTAACTTTGTGCTCAGCTGTGCCCCAGACCTGCCCAGGCAATGAGCTGATCCCTTCTAACAGTGCCCCCTGTACTGGGTACAATCCCCTGCAACCAGCCCAGGGTGTCACATCCTGATGCTAACCCACCCTGAGATATCCATGATCATGAAAAGAGCCAATCCTCCCCTCTGAAGGGAAGGTCTCCCTCCAGGGACTTGTCTTAATTCCCTCAGTTTCCTGGAGGCTGGTGTGGCTGGCACAGCAATTCCCTCCCAGGGGCACTGCCTGGGCCACTGCAGCCCTCAGACCCGAAGCCCTGGAAGGTGACAAAACATCTCCAACTCCATGGGAAGGTGGGACCATGGATTTCCCCTGCAGGATCCATGTTCAGCACGAGGTAAACATGCCAGCAGTGACTGGACTCTGAACATTCCTGCTTGGAGGAGGCTGTCCCATGCCATGCAAACGCTGAGTAGTTTTTAATGAAACCCATTTTTGCCTCAAAACTACAATTATATTAACAGCAGTTAATTATCACCTGTCAAACTGAGCTCAGGCTGCTGTGGGGGTTTGGCTCTCCCAGAGTTCTGTAGAGCTGAATTCCTCAGGGCAGGATGAGGAGCCCTTTTTGTTGAGAGCTGTTGGTGATTGAACTGCTCTCGTGGCTCCTGGGATGGCAGTGAGCTTTGATTTCCTGGGAGATGACAGACTCAGTGCTCCTGAAGAGGCTCATCTGGAGATCAGGCAGCACAATGGTGAATATATCCTAATGACTGTTTACACTGTGCTCTCACATCGCTCAGACACATTTTCTCCTCAGGTATTTCATAAAATGTTTGTAGTTGTGGCTCTGTGCTTTATGTGCTGAGGCATCTGGATGTCTCAGAGCTGTGTTTGAGGGAACAGCTTTTGCTACACCCAAGCTTTCTTCACTTCTTCCAGAGGAGGACAGAGATCCTCAGAACATTTCACCTTAGATCTGTTGCAAATTCAATTTCTATCCTTTGAATGAGAACCTGAGTTTGGGTGTTCCTCCTGACACTGCTCACATTTCATAAACAGCCTTTTAAACTACTTTTCTCCTGGTTTTGGGGAAAAGTGAATATGGAAAACTGGTAAAAGCATAATTGTTCTTCACCAGGGGAGGGGTGACTGTGGAAGGAGGAAAGTAAAGGGATGGGAAAGGGAAAGGGAAAGGGAAAGGGAAAGGGAAAGGGAAAGGGAAAGGGAAAGGGAAAGGGAAAGGGAAAGGGAAAGGGAAAGGGAAAGGGAAAGGGAAAGGGAAAGGGAAAGGGAAAGGGAAAGGGAAAGGGAAAGGGAAGGAAACTCTCCATTAAGGACATTCCCCACTGGCAGAGCAGACATTTCCCACGTGGATGTGCTGAGCTCTAGGTCAGTGTGATGTCCCCACATCTGCTCTGACCCCAAAACCACTTCTGGTGCTTCTCACCGAGCAGGAGATCAGCACCACGAGCTCTGCAGCAGCTGATGTGTCCTGCACCCCACCCGGCAATAAAGGCAGAAGAAACACATAAAATATCGCACAGTTACATTACAGACTCTGCAAATCACCCTTATCCTGCCGGAGTGCACCCAGTGGAGAATATTTTCTCTTTCCTTTGGCAGCCTTTCTTTCTTGCTGCCCACAGCTCCCTTTGTCCAACTGCATCCATTGAAATGAAGGATTTTTGCAGCTCGCATCTGCTAAGTACCTGCTCATTAACCAGCTGACAGTCCCACTCTGCTCGGGCACAAATTTCTTTATCTGCCGTGATTAAAGGGAGCAGCACTTGGGAGACGCACCCATAAATTCTTGCATTCATTTGAGTTCGTGAGCACAATGGACAGACCTCGGCTGAGGCTGGCACAATAAAACTGCCACCAGGTATTGATGGAAGTGTCATCCCCCTTCAGCACTGCTCAAAGGCGCTGTATCTGTGTTAGCACAGCCACCGATAAATGCAGGAGTTAGGGGGGGACGTTTAGGGACGGAAATTCATTGTTGGGAACTGAAATCCATTGTTGGGAACTGAAATCCATTGTTAGGGACTGCAATGCTTTGTCAGGGACTGAAATCCATTCTCCTTCAGCTGCGGAGGGGAATCAGGACCTGCCTGCCCCGATCTCTGGCACTGCCCAGACCCACAGCTCCTCCACGGGCTGTTTGTTGTCCCCCCAGCCATGCTGAGCGTGGTGCCACCACAGCCGGGGTGACCCCAGGTGATCCTCTGGTGCCAGCGCTGAGCGCCCGCAGCCCCTGGCAGTGCCCGGGCCGAGCTGGGCACAGCGAGGCCACTGGAGCAGTCTGGGAGATTTCCTTGGGGACAAAAAGAGGGATATCAGTGCCTGTGGGGCCAGCTCGGGCAGCACTGGGTGAGCCTCGTGGTCACTGCCAGGGGTGTCTCCTTTCTTTGTTCCTGCTGGGTTTCCAGGGACTGCACAGGGAATTAAACCTGCACAGAGAATTAAACCTCCACAAGGAGTTAAACCTGCACCCAACTTGACAGCTCCAGAGGAGACTCCAAACCCTCCTCTTGGAGAAGCAGTGAGATCCATGGAATCATGGAATTGTTTAAAGTCCCCAAGTCCAACCACCCACCCAGACCCACCACCATGGTCACCACTGACCGTGTCCCCAAGTGCCACACCCCCGTTGTTTGAGCACTCCCAGGGATGGAACTCCACCAATTCCCTGCACAGTCTGTCCCAGTGGTTCCCAACCATTCTGTGAGGAAATATTCCCTCATATCTCATCTGCGTCTCCCCTGGAGCACCTTGAGGCCGCTCCCTGCCATCCTGGGCTGCTGCATTTCCTTTGCTGAGCCCTGGATGAGCCAGGGGGCTCCAAGCAGCCCATGGCCAAGGCTGGGAACTCGGAGCAGCTCCTGGTGCTATCCAAGCATTCGTCACTCATGGAGAGGTTGGAGCAGCCCCTCACACACCCAGATGTTTTTCTGGCTGTTTCTGTTCATGGACAACTCATTTAGGACAAACTTCCTGTGTGAGAACTTCCCCTCCAGACTAGAGGTGTCCACACTAAACAAGGACATAGTGGGAAGAAAAATAGGAGAGAAACTGAGCAGCATGAGAATGAAAAGCACTGAACTCCAGGCAGCTCGTGCTTATTTTTCATAATTCCAGATCAATGCCAGCATCTCCAATTTTCTGCATTGTGCTGTAATTTCCCTTAATGCTGAATTAGGTCCTAATCATTTGTATAATTTAAAATATTATTTCTTTGGGTGAGCGCAAAAGGTTCTGCATGGTATTTTGTTGTTGTTTTTTTTTTTTTTTTTCCCTGGAATGGTTTTATGAAAATTATGCCTTTATAGGAGCATCCTTTACTTTAAAAAGGAGGGGAGGAACATTATTACTTACACAGAGGGCTAATGGGAGTGTAGCCATTCAGGCAATTTACTTTTTAACTGAGGATTATATTAAATACTTTCATTGTGGTGCCCAGTCCCAATCACTCCTCCACACCTGCTCTCCCACAGGTGTTGGCACTGAAGTTTTGTTCCAGTCACTTCTCCCAGCTAAAATAAAGCCCTCCAAGAGCAGTCATCACCACATCAAGCGAAATTCTCTGCCTGGAAACTGTTGTAATTGCAAATCCCACGGCCTCTGAGAAACCAGCCCTGCATTCCTGCAGATGTTCTGCCCAGACAGTGAATCATGATTTTAAAGGGTTAAGATTTTAGCTGAGGGTTAGAATAAATTAATATTGATGTTAGATACACCAGTGATAGGTTAATGATTACTAGATGTTTCAGCTGAAGTTAATTGTTATATCATGAGCTTATTTATAGAAGGAAGTGGAGCAAGTGAACCATGATAGGAATATACTGAACCCAGTAGAACAAAGCCCAGCACCTGGGTTCTGTGTGAATCCAGCAGGAAGCAGGGGTCCTTGGATCGTGCCAGAGGGTCACAGAGACCTGACAAAGACCTTCCTGACTTCATCCCTGGGACCACTGACCCAGTTCAAGACCACCGACCCAACTCAAGAGAAGAACTGCACATGTGTGAAGGACCAATAACCTCATTTTGATACAAATCAGGCATGGGAGGTGCTGCAGTTGTGAATATGTATTATTTTGGGAAATAAATAGAAGGCAAAAATCCTTGTACAGTGCAGTCACACATTTCAGTGATGACCCCCACGGTGATGGTGCAATAAAGGTACTACTTTCTAACAGTGACCAGTCGGAGAGTCTTTGTCCGTGATTTTCGGTTTTAGTGATTCAATTGGCGAGCCAGGCAGGAGCTGGGGATGTCCCAGAGCTGCCTCTGAGCAGGGGCTGCACGCTGGGTTTCACCCCCAGGGGCTGTGGATAACCAGAAATGGGTGAGGCTTTGCACAGCCACCATCACCAGAGCAGCACAGAGAGCTCTGCAAATGCCAGCTCGGAGTGGGCTCCGAGGATGGGGGCTGCGGGAAGTTTTCCATTTATCAATCCCAGGCATTGTTCAGTGAATTCCTTAGCACTGCCACTATTTAGTTCCCCTAGCGTGTCACTTCATTCTGCTCCAGAAGAAGTGAAAGAGGCTCCTGCAGGTTGGAGCCACCAGGAATGAAGTATCCACTCTGGTTTTCCCTGCCTTTAATGCACATGGATTGAAGAAATGGGGAAAATCCCGCCAAGGATGGGCCTTACCCAACCTGCTGCTGAAAGGAGATGTTCCTGCCCCAGGGATGTGCTGAGGTGTGCCTTCTGCGCTGAAATCCAGGATTTCTCATCCCCAGAGCTTCAGGAAGCCCCTGCCCAGCACTGTTGGACTCTCAGAAGCAGCTCTGGAGGTGGCACCTCCTGGTTTGAGGCCGTGACTCAGCCTGGCAAGGTGTGGGAGCTGGGAAGGAGCTCATCCATGAACCTACAGCATCCCACCCACCCTGGTATTCCAAGAGAAAAGGGATGTCCCTCACCTGCCCTAAGCTCTCCCTGGAGCTGTTCAAGGCACCTCAGACATGCAGCTAAATGCCCAATCCCTCCTCCTTTGGAATTAAGAGCATTTTCCCCCATTTTACAAGTTTGGGAACAGCCGCAGAAATCATGGGAATTGGATCCCCCACCTTTTTCTTCTTCTGGGGCATGATTTCTTCTCCACAGCTCAGCAGACAATTTTTTTTTTTTTTAATAAAGGGTAAACAAAATGCTGAGAGAGGATAAAAATCCCCCAGGAGTGAGCCCAAGCAGGGCACCAAACATCTCTGATTACATTTGGGCTGCGGATAAACTCCAACCTCATTTCTTATCTGGAAAGTTGCACTAATCCACCTTGGAGCCAACAATTCCAGAGGGGTAAGACCCTGGAATCAAAGGCACTCTGAGGATTTACACCAGCTGAAACCCACAGCAGACATGAGGTAATTGCAGTGAGAAGGAAATCAAAGAAATGCCTCTTTTTTAGTTTTTGTGCTGACAACTTTAAAACCACGCTTTTCATGTGTGAAATGGAAGATTTGTATAATTGCTCATCCTTTGAACTCGGGTTTATTAAAACTGTGACATGCACATTAAAATGAGATTATAGAGGGAGGGAGGAGAAACACAGAGGGAGTAATTGCCACACAATGCAGGGACTGGGCAGAGGAACAGCCGGGCTTGGTGGCAGGGCTGCCGAGCAGGACATGCAGGGCTGGGTTAAAGTTCCTCTAAGGGCACAAAGAAGTTTGAGGTTTTAGTGTTGGGTTGCTGCCTCAGCCCCTGCCAACACCCTCCATGCCAGAGGAGCCAGAGCCCATCCTGAGCCCACGTTTTTGGGGTGTTTGGTGCAGTCAGCTCCCAGTTACAGACCTGGGAACAGCCTGTGAGGCTTCCAAGGCCAAAATTCAGGAGTCACTGCACCTGGCCAGGGGTGTCGTGGTGACAAGGGGATATCACCACAGCCCAGCCCCCGGTGACAGGGGCTCAGGGATGTCCCCACAGCCCCTGGTGTCACCACAGCAGGTCCAGGGATGTCCCCACAGCCCCTGGTGACAGCACAGCAGGCCCAGGGATGTCCCCACAGCCCAGCCCCGGGTGACAAGGGCTCAGGGATGTCCCCACAGCCCCTGGTGACAGCACAGCTGACCCAGGGATGTCCCCACAGCCCAGCCCAGCTCAGCAGCTGCTCCCAGAACTCCCTGACTCCACCAAGGCTGGGAAGCTGGGAACCAGCTCTGGCTGGGAGCAGCTCAGCAGGGCTGGGAGATGAGGAGCTGGAGAAGGGTAAGGACCAGGCTCCAGGCACAGCTGAACCTGCTCTGTGTGTCTGCCTGTGTGTCTGTGTCTGTCTGTCTGTCTGTCTGCAGCCGCAGCCCCACGGGGAGCAGGTCCTGCCCCTTCCCAGGACATGGAACATTTTTGGGCCCCTCAGGGCCATGCAGAGAGTGCAGTTCTTTTAGAGGCTGGGTCTGGGTCTCTCCAAGGGCACCCACAGCTGAGGGCTCCCTGGGGCAGCTCTGGACCCTTCACAAAAAGGACCTGGAGGGGCTGGAGTGAGTCCAGGGAAGGGAACAGAGCTGGGGAAGGGGCTGGAGCCCCAGGAGGGGCTGAGGGAGCTGGGGAAGGGCTCAGCCTGGAGAAAAAGTCTCAGTGGAACCTTGTGGCTCTGCACAACTCCTGACAGGAGGGGACAGCCGGGATGGATGGGGATCAGGCTTGGGATCCCACCCAAAACCTCAGTCCTGGCCCCACAGCTGCTTCCTAGTGAGGAATAAAAAGATGCAAGGTAAATTTGGTGCAAGCAAAAGAAATCGTGGCGGGGTTGTTTGGGCTTTGGGCTCTTTGCTGCAGTGACTGTCAGTGCTGAGGGCGTTTTTGCAATGCCTGGAAGGATCAGCTGGGAATGGTGCTGGGACAGGCCAGGCCATTGATGCAGTCATCCTCGTTATTGCTGCACAGAATGAGATGGAGGCAGAAAAGGGAGAAAAAAGTGTTTAAACTGACAAGCTCTTTCTTTAATTTTAAGTCGCTCTAAATCCCATCTCTCTGGATTTACATGGCTTATGAACAGCGTGTGCCAGGGAGCAGAACAAAAGCATTAAACACTGGGGATAAATCCTGATTTATCCCCAGCAGGATGAATCCTGCTGCTGGGCTGGCAGGGCTGGAGCCCCGTGGCACCTCTGAAAGCCAAAATGGGGAAAGGCTCCATGGAAAAATGGGGAGGAAAAGCCAGCCCCCGCTGCAAGGCAGAGCAGCTGGCAGCCCTTTATTGTGGGAAATCCAGGACTCCTGCACAACTGGCCAGTATGGTCCAGCAGAAGCCTTTATTGTTTACATTACACACACATAGATTCTACAAACTACTCAGATCACACTTCTCGACTGGTGCCTGTGTCTTGCTCCCTCGTTCTCTGCCTGCATTTCTCACAGTATGTGATTGGCTACGCCCAGGTGTTTCACAGCCCTCTGTTATCCAGTTCTTGTGCTCTTGCTATTCGGTTTCTCAGCCTCTTCTTTCTTAATTTAGCACAATTTATGTTCCAATAGCCTTGATGAATTCCTGAGGCTTTGAAAACAACCTTAGAAGCAGGCTGGCTGCTGCACACTATGGCCTTACCCCTGCAAATACACACGAACAGCCCTTCAGGGGAGGGGTCTCCGTGTCCTCTGGGACACCCCTCCCTCCTTTCCCAGCTCGGAGCTGCTGGGATGTGCTGGGGCGGCTCTGCCGAGTCCAGGCAGAGTGATGACAGTGGGAGGCAGAGAGGGAAAGGAGGAATGGTGAAGGCAGTGCTGGTGCAGAGCTGCCAAGTGGTCCCAAAGCCACAGCTGGGCCAGGAAAAGGAGGGAGACACAGGGGAATTCAGCCCGGAGCAGAGAAAGCTCTGGGGTGACCCCATTGTGGCCTCCCAATGCCTGAAGGAGCCACGGGGAAGGTGGATAAAGACTTTGGGAAAGGGCCTGGAGGGACAGGACACAGGGAATGGCTCCCAGTGCCAGAGGGCAGGGCTGGATGGGAGATTGGGAATTGGGAATTGTTCCCTGGGAGGGTGGGAAGGGGCTGGGCTGGAATTCCCAGAGCAGCTGTGGCTGCCCCTGGATCCCTGGCAGTGCCCAAGGCCAGGCTGGAGCCACCAGGGACAGCGGGAGGTGTCCCTGCCATGGCACGGATGGGCTTTAAGATCCCTCCCAACCCAAACCACTCTGTCACCCTGGGATTCTCAATTATCCATTCAGGATAACAGAAATATCTGATCGATTTTGCCCCCACATCAGCTCTCCTGAAGACCAATTTCCATTTTCAAATCCCTTGGGTTGAGTCTCCCCCTCCCACTTTGCCCAAGTGCTAAGCTGCAGCCGGCAGGGTCCTCTCCTTATCACGAGAGGTGTGGGGGCACCAGGCACCCAACATTCCCAGGTGGTGCTTGAGGGGTGTGGAAGTTGTAGCATGACAGAAACTGTTCCTGGGTTTCCCTCCTTGTCTTGCAATTCCAGCCACAGCTCAATTTCCCAGGAAGAACTTTTTGCTTCCTTCCAGCCCCAGCTGATGACAGACACAGAACCAAAGCCTCTGTTTGTGTCAGTGGCTCACAAAAGACCCTGATCTTTGGGTTTTTTATCCCAAAATGAACACAGAAACCAACACCAGGATGTTTGCTGCACCCTGGATCTTTACCTTTCATCAAATAATACCATTAATTTCATTCATTAATATCACTGATCATATTCCACCAAGCAGAAGACTTTTCTTACTGAAATTGTCCTGCAAAGTGGCATTTCACAAACAGAAAAGCACCTGGAATAAAATGGAAATGGAGAGGGAGAAACCCCACCCCAGCACATCCCAAACTTCTCCAAAACTCTTCCTGAGGGACCTCCCAATGTGGCACTATTTTTCTATTTATGCAGCACACGGAGGGCTCCCCTGACTCGGAGGGATTTCAGAGGGATTATTTGGAATCCAATTCCCTGGGACATCCAGCAGCCAGCCAGGAACGGGGCAGGGCTCTGTGGGAGGCCCCTCACTGCACCTGGGAAAAGTGGCAAAACCAAAGCTCATTCTGCCCTGGCATCAATTTCCTCTTTGTTCTCTTCCTAGACATTTCTCCTGTCAAATAAAGAATATTCTGTGCATTCATCTCACAGGTGATTTAGGACATTTTTGGGAGCATCATTTTCTCTGTGCTACAATTTGGTGCTTCTTTGTTATATTTTCTTTTCTTCTATGTCAGATAATTTTGTGTGTGTTTTGTGCATCTTTTATGTGGCTGGGGAGATGCTGGAGGAGCTTCTCTGCCGAGGAAGGGCTGAGGGAGCTGGGGCTGTCCCCTGAGAGGGGCACAAATCCCTTCAGTGGTGCCCAGCGACAGCACCAGGGGCACGAACTGAAACATGGCATGTTCCAGCTGAAAATGAGGGAAAATCCCTTTATTTAGAGGTAGCCTTGGAATAGGCTGCCTGGAGAAGGAGTGGAGCCACCTCAGAGCCCTCGTGCTGCAGGTAGGGATGGACTGGGACCAGGGGATTCCAGCCCGATCCAGTCTGGAATTCTGTGCCATGTGCACATTTCACACTCCATTCTCACCAATGCTGTCATTAGTGCTGTTATTTGACAGATATTTTCTTCTTCTTTAACCCTTTTGCCCTGAACATGGACTATAAAAATAAGCTTTGTAATTTTCCCTGTCCTTTTTTTTCCATGTAAAGTTGTTCTGAGAAGGAAAATCATTGTTATTATGACTAAATGTCCTTGCTCTTTTTGTGTTAAAAAAAAAATCAAGTCTTTAACAATAGCAGGGAGGGTGGAAAGAGGGAAAAATTACATTACTCTGCAAAGAGGCTTTGGTATTTTAACACACTGATTTTCCAGGAGAAAAGCTTTGGGGATCATATCAAATGAATTTTGCCATCAGAGTAAGAGATTTATCTTCAGATGGGGAAAATAAATTTTAATTTGACAGAGGGCTTCAAGGGACTGTGACAGAACCCCAGAACTCATTTTGCTGGCAGGGATGATCAGGAATTGCAGAAAAATACATTTCTGCACGAAAACACTGCTGGGGAGCTTTGAGCATATCCAGGAGTTGGTGAAGTGACATTTTCCTGCTGGTGAAACTCTGGATCATCATTCCTGGTTGGAATGCCCTGTTCAAACATGGGGAACAGTAACAGGAGAGTCCTTTTACACAGGGATGAACATTAGAAGGCACCAAAACTTTTTGGCACCATCAAGAAGTGGTTTGGAGGTGGTTTGGGTTTTCCCCCGCCCCCAGGGGTGGGTTTGGAGGTGGGCAGAGGAGAAGGGAGTGTCCCCCTTTCCCAGTGTCTTGCTGGAAATTAAGGACACTTCTCCGGGCTGCTGCTGCCCTGGGGACAGGGACAGGTCCCCTCCCTGTTTCAATAAGTGTTGGCAGTTCCAGAAACCTGGGACAGAAATTCCCCTTCCAGCTGGGTCCATCCCTCTCTAGAACTGATGTTTTCTTTGCTGCTTTCCCCCAGTTTCAGTTTTCCCCATCTCTCCCTTTTCCCTGCATTTTTGAGTGCTTCAAAGCTGACTGAGTTCATTCTGTGCTTCTGCTCCCAACTCATTTGGAGAGAGAATGAGAAGAGCGTGGGTTCATTTGCTGAATCTTTTTAACAAACTTCTCCTTGCTTTGAGGAGTTGTGAGTGATAAATCACAGCCTCCATCATTGTGGGTTCTGACAGCAACATGGAAATATTTTTAAACAAAGGAATCAAAAATTACATCTTTATCTAATGAATAAATCACCCTTGGTGCAGAAACAGTCCAGGCAGGGCTGCAGCATGGCAATGCAGGCATATTTACAGTACCTGGGCCAGAGAACCACAGCCTGATCCCTAAATCCTTAAATCACAGCTGGATCCCTGATTCCTTAAATCACAGCCTGATCAGTGAATCTTTAAATCACAGGCTGATCCCTAAATCCTTAAATCCCAACCTGATCATCAAATCCTTAAATTCCAACCTGATCACCAAATCCTTAAATCACAGCCTGATCCCTAAATCCTTAAATCACAGCTGGATCCCTGATTCCTTAAATCACAGCCTGATCAGTGAATCTTTAAATCCCAGCCTGATCCCTGAATCCTTAAATCCCAACCTGATCACCAAAGCCTTAAATTCCAACCTGGTCACCAAATCCTTAAATTCCAACCTGATGACCAAATCCTTAAATCACAGCCTGATCCCTAAATCCTTAAATCACAGCTGGATCCCTGAGTCCTTAAATCACAGCCTGATCACCAAGTTTTTAAATCACAGCCTGATCAGTGAATCCTAAAATCACAGCCTGATCCATTCCTCAAACACCTCCAGGCACGGGGACTCCACACCTCCCACTCAATGCCCAGTGTTCCCATCCCAGTGCCCAGTGTTCCCATTCCAGTTCCCCATGTTCCCATTCCAATGCCCAATGTTCCCATTCCCGTGCCCAGTGTTCCCATCCCATCCCATCCCATCCCATCCCATCCCATCCCATCCCATCCCATCCCATCCCATCCCATCCCATCCCATCCCATCCCATCCCATCCCAGCCTTGAGGCTGCCTAGAACAGAGGCTAGACATTATCAAAGGAATAAAGCAGGGATTTATTGAAAGGCCTTCAAAGGATACTCCTTGGGCAGTACAAGAGCTCGGCCGAGGCTACACCCAAGATGGATGGTGGGTCACAAGTTTTCACACTTCTGTAAGTTTTGGTTCATTTCCATATTGGGGTTTATTGTCCAATTACTGTCCCATCCTCCCAGTTTGGTCTCCTCAATTCACTGTTGTTTACACTTCTTGGGCCTGAAGCTGCTGGTTCTCAGGCTGGAAAAGGATTGTTTTGTCTGACTAAACTGTGAAGGGAACTTGCTAACACTTTATATGAAGTTCAGAGTTATATACTAATGCAGTACAGAATCTGGGAGATATGAAAGCTAAAACGGAAGGCATCACCAGGGTGTCCTAGGGTGACGTTATGGTGTTTGTATACCCAGTCGTGTGTTCTCTTTATGTTTGATATTCTGTTCTGTGCTTTCAGAACTGACTCTGAAAGTGAAGGTTTGTTTTGTGTTGTTATCAGCTGGCTCACCTTCCCCATGGTCTGTTCTCTAGAAGAGGCTGGTGCTGGCTGGCTTGCTTTGCTTTGCTTGCTTGCTCTTGCTTCTGCTTTTGCCTTTGCTTTTGCTGGTTAGTTAGTTTAGCTGAACAGTCAATTTTTTTCCCTTTCCCTTTCCTGAATACCATTCCATCCTGCTCCAGACGGGACCAGGGAAACACGGAGGAGCACCGAGAGCTGCGCTCTGTGATCTGCAGCAGCCATCCCCAGTGCCCAGAGCAATCCCCAGCGCCCGGACCCGGGCGACCACTCCCAGGAGAGACTTTCTGGATTTGTTCATCTCTTCAGAGTGGTGAAAGGGTTTTGTTGTCATCTGGTGTTGTTCATTTTTTGGTGCTGGGAAGGGTTTTGTTTGTTAAATAAACAGGTTCTTTTCCACTTCTCTCCAAGAAAATTCTTCCTGAACCAGGTGGGAGGGGAGGGGGCATGGGGGTTTGTTTTCTGGGGGCTCCTTCCAGAGGTTTTTCTCCCAAATTTGCCCTTAACTAGGACATGGGGACACCTCCCGCTATCCCAGTCCAGCCTGGCCTTGGGCACTGCCAGGGATCCAGGGGCAGCCCCAGCTGCTCTGGGAATTCCAGCCCAGCCCCTCCCCACCCTGCCAGGGAGCAATTCCCAATTATTCAATCTCCCATTCATCCCTGCCCTCTGGCAGTGGGAGCCATTCCCTGTGTCCTGTCCCTCCAGGCCTTGTCCATGATTCCCACCAGCTCAGCCCAGCCTGGGAGCAGCAGGGGCTCGTCCCAGAGGAGGAGGAATTCCCCATTCCTGAGGGATGGGAAGAGCCAGGAGGAGCTGCTGTGATCTGCTCCATGGGGAGGTGCAGCCCCAGAGAGAGGAGCCGCCGTGGTCCCGTTCCACGCTGGCCAGGAGCAAAGCAGGTGGAGAACAGGGCTTGGCCAGGGCCGAGGGAGAGCTGAGAGCACAGGGAGGGGCCCCAGCCCCTGCCCTGGGGAGATTATCCCGGCAGCTGGTGTCTCCTCAGCCAGGGTGAAAGGGAGAGCTCTGGATCAGTGTGTGCCCCATTATCCCATTGAATTCCTGTGTGGAAACCTGTGGAATATGAAGTGAGAGTTCAGGAGACCTGACAAGCCGCCAGAATGTATGCTGAGCAATAATTAGCTAATTAACAGTCTCCTGCTTGGCTGCAGGGGAATGTGCTATCCATTCCCAGTGGAGTGGGGAGCACTGAGCCGGTAATGGATCCCAAACTCTCCCCCTCACTGCCAGGCACAGGTGAGTGAGGGGAGCTGGCTCAGAGCTGAGAGTTTGTCTCAGAGCCTAGAGGCCACCTGAGAGCTCTTCTCCAGCCAGAAAGGGTCTGTGATTCTCTGAACGAGGCCTTCAGGCAGCATTAAAGGGCTTTTCTGTCCACGTCCAAGCATCCAGGGCTAGGCTGGATGGGTCTTGGAGCAGTCTGGGACAGTGGAAGGTGTCCCTGGCCTGGGTGGGCTTGAGGGTCCCTTCCAACCCAAACCATCTTGGGATTCCCTGATTCCCTGGCAGCATCCAAGATCCTTTGGATGTGATTATATGTGTGCATTGTGGGGTCTGTAACCACTGATCAGTGTTCCCCTATAAATCAGAAAACCATGGATCATCCCAGAACTGCCCCCTGTAATATCAGTGACAGTGAATTGGTGCCCCCATCCCTCCCCTCATGTTCATCACTGCTCTGGCACGGTGACACCAGTGACAAAGCCATCAGTCACTACTGCTGCTCCCCACCTCCCCCAGGCCTTCCGGCAATGCCTCGGGAATGATTAATTAAAGAGAAAAACAAAAGACAGCAACTTAATTCAGAGACACAAAGCTTTAGCAATGGAGTCTTGTTATTTGTCTATTTTTTAATGTAGTTCTTGCAGAAACTCTTCATTTTCATACGAATGCAGCAGGGAAACATCCCCGTGTGTGCCACTGGGACCGGGATAATTAATGGATCTAATGTGAAAGTTTAAGGTTCATTAGGTTTGGAATTCCAGCAGGTTTTTAATCAGGCATGTTCCAGCAAATCATTAAAAGCTAAACACAATTTGTAAAATCCTGTAGTGCTGGGAGCTGGCTGAGGGCAGGCACGGTGGCACCTCTGCCACCTGTCACATCAAGCAGGACAGCGACAGGTGACACAACCCGATGTGTCCTTGGCAGGGAGCAGAGGGACCTGGGAAGGGGACGGATTCCCGATAATGGTGACAATTAAGGGACAGCCAAGTCAAAGTCAGTGGTGGCAGGGTGATGTCCCCTCCCTGCCACTAGCATGTCACTCATCATAGGTGTTAATTATGGTACAACAGGTCTGTGGCAGCTCTGCCATGCTGGGAGATTCCTGGAATTCCCGATCCCAGAAGGATGGAGAAGCTGAGCAGGGACTGCTGTCCCCAGCCACACCCTGGGAATGAGGCACCGAGGATCCCCAGTGACCCCTCGGACACAGCACGGTGCCGTTGGCGAGGCCAGCATGTCCCAGGATGAAGGCTTTGGGTCATTCCTCATTTATACATGCCTGGGATTATGGGTGTTATGTGTAGTAAATATAATTCATACCATTTCTAGTATGATATATGTGATATTGAATATTTGTTGGAGTATACACGTTTGTCTCCAGACATTGAATTGTCCTACCTCCTCACCAAGAAAAGAAATCTCATCAAACTATGGGACTCTGAATAGAAGAAAGGACTGATTGCCAAAATCCTGGCCTCAGGTAGAATTTTCTCTATAAAAACCATTTGTACCAGAATGGTGGTGTGTGGGCACAGAGGAAAACCTCTGCTGAGGCTGACTTCTCTGTTGCACACCCAGCGCTGACCCCGGGCTCGGCTCTGTTGTTTCCTTGTGGCTGGCTAGATAGAATTTGAATTGCAAAATAAATATTTTATTTTTTCATTTTAGTTTGGCTGGACAAATTTTCATTTATAACATGGGTATTCTCAGTTCAGTCAGAGCGAAAGGAGAGTTCCTAACCAGGTTAGAGCCTGGGAAAGAGTTGCAAAGGAATGTAAATAATTCTCTATCTCTCTTGTTGTTCACATTGTTTATAGATATGTTCTGCTACAGTGCATCATTCACTGCACACCAATAGTGTGAGATGTTTTTACTTTGAGACCAATGAAATTAGTCTGCACAATGCTCTCTGTGAAAGAGTGATGTATTTGAAATAAAGTAGTTCGTGTTCACATCATCTAGCCTTCTGAACTGGAGTTCTTTCATACCCTCCTGCCTCAACTGTGTCATCGGATCCCAAAGAAAACGGCTCTGGGAGCAGCTGTGCCAGCCCCATGTGGCACTGAGGAGGACTCGGGGGTTTGGGACAAGATACAAACCCACAGCTCCTAAAGGATCCTAAAGACACAAACAGTGAGGAATTCTGTCTCCCAAAAAACCCATGGCCATGTGGGAAACGCTCAGCACAGCCCTGATGAACCAGACTCCCACTCCCCTCACAATTCCAGTTACCCCTCCCTGTGTTCTCTGCACTGTATTCCTTAAGCTTCCTTTAAGCTTACTAGGTTTTCTTTTCAGTTTTATTGTCCTTTTTGTCTTTTCTTTAAATGAAGAGATGCTTGGCCAGTGTCGGATTAGGCCTGTCAGGAAAATTAATCCACAAACACCAGAGGCTTATGTCCAAAAAGGAGACAGAGGAGTCCTTTGACTTTATTTGAATCAAGGCAGAGGCCATGGGGCAATCCCCTGGGGTCTCTCCAGTTTTTGAAGGATGCAGACTCCTCTTTTATCCCAGTTTTCTGGCCACATTTCCCTTCTCTCTTTCCCCATTGCCTGGGCTACTTGAGAGGTTCAGACTTCCCGGAACACGTGATACCAAAGGTTTCCCTCTAATGTATAACTCTTCCTTTCCGTTTTTAATTCTTATGGAATTTAGGGTTTTCCCCCATTGTTTCTTTCATCTTTCAATATCCAATTTCATTTACCAGCCAACCCACAGTTTGTTTGTAAAGGCAAATGTCTTTTTCCATTCATCAATCAGTGGAATCCTCCCTTTCATCTCTCAGTGCTGGTTTTATCTACCAGCAGACCCACAGCTTGTTTGTAAAGAAAAATCTGCCATTCCTCTCAGGCCCTTTTCTGACCTAGAGATGGGGCAACTGTGAGGTGCCATATTTCTCTAAAAGCTATCCTTTAAAACTTATTTCTAGTTCTATTGCTCTCTCAACAATATCTGTCCTATTCCATAACATTTCTAAATCAATATTTCTTATCTCAAAATTTACATACAAATACATACTATATAAACCTTCTATCAAACCTTAAAAATTATCTACAAATCCATTTTCCCAAGGCAGCAGGAATTCCCAAGGTCCAGCAGCTCCAGCTGCATTCCAGGTAATGATCAAGGACACAGCATGGCTGAGAGCTCAGCTGAGCAAGAATCCAAGCCATGGACACTGTGAGAGTCAATCAGTGCAGGGGTGATTAATGAACTCCCAGCTCCCCATTCCCATAGCAAGAGGCTGCTCCAGCCCTTGGTCTTGTTTTGAACAGACAGGTGTCTGCTGAGGAGGGCAGAAGCCTCCCCCGAAATGGAAAATGCAAACCCCGTCTCTCTGAATTATTGTAATTTTGAAATTAGGGGCTCTCAGGCAAAGATATGGGAATTGCAATAACAGTTCTTTACCAGGGAAATTAAAAATACCAATGCAATCGTACATACAAAGCAGTGGCAGAGTCAGAGCAGCCCTGGCAGCCTGTGGGGCAGGGAGGTGGCAGCAGCCCCATCCCAGGGTGGCTCAGCCCTCCTGCAGTGCCAGCTGTGCTTCTGCTGGAGCAGGATCCTGCACAAGGGGGGAGTTTTCCTCTGGAGCTCCAGGGCTGGGGGAGATGTGCCTGGGCTCCTCTGGGAATGCAGTGGGGAAGAAAGCTGCTCCTCTGGGAATGCAGTAGGAAGAAAGCTGCTCCTCTGGGAATGCAGTGGGGAACAAAGCTGCTCCTCTGGGAATGCAGTGGGAAGAAAGCTGCTCCTCTGGGAATGCAGGGGGCAAAGGCTGCTGTGCTGTTCCCAGGTCAGATTGTATCCAGGTAGGAATGCTCGGCTCCTCCCCTGGGCACAGCATCTCCCCATGGATGATGGAATTTTCTCAGCCATGCAGGGACACTCAGTGGCCATGAACAGCAGAGATCTCCTGGAGGGAGGATTGGCTGTGGGAGAGATAAAGAAAAGTGCCCAAAGAGCAGCAGAGCCCTGCCCCAGCTCTGACAGATGGGGTAGAACTCACACTTATCTTACAACCCAGGACACCTCAGACACTGCTCTACATTTTTTGGGATCCCAAATGCTGGAAAGGAGGCTGTCCTGCCTGTCAGAAGGGAAGTGCTGCAGGAGATTGATTTGTGGCCTCTAGGATTTAAAGGAGAGGCTAAGGCAGAGATGCTGGGCTGGGAGGGATCCCTGAGCTGCCCCTGGACCCCTGGAAGTGCCCGAGACCAGGCTGGCACAGCCTGGGGTAGTGGGAGGTGTCCCATGGCAGGGGGAATGGGGTGAGTTTGAATTTCCCTTTCTTCCTTTGGCAAGCTGTGAGGATTTACCTGGTGCCCTCCAGCACTGGCTTTTATCCTGCACCCTCCCAGTCACAGCCCTGCTGGGATCCCTCAGGCAGCCCTGGCTGTCAGGTGTCTACTTGCACTCAGAGAAGTTTGGCAACAACATCTGATCTTTATTTTATCAATTTGCTTTGTTCTTCCCTGTCTCCTGCAGATGTTGTCATCCATCTGCTGGAACCTGGGGCCAGAGCTCAAGTGCAATCCCAAATCTGATTGCCCCAGTCCCTTCTGGTGCTGAAATTTCTGGGACAATTCACCCGGCATGACAGAAAACCTCTTCCTGTGCCAAACTAATGCTGAACAGCAATATTTGGGTTTGTAAACCAGGAATTATAAGAGGTGGGGGATGCTCAACAGCAATATTTGGGTTTATATCAGCTGGATATCAACAGGGTGTCTTCATTGCCCTCTTCGAGCATTTAATCTGCCCACGGAAGAAGAAAAAAAGAGATTAAAAGAAACATTTTTGCAAGCTCTGCTTAGAAGGAAAAGGCTTTTTTCCTCATTGCTCCCCTGCTTCTAAACCTAGCCCTCTCTAAAGCTCTGTGTGGCCCTGACACTCTCCTGGAGGAGCCTTTTAAATTGTGTTTCTTTCATGTCTCACTCTGAACCAAATATCTCTGGCCTTGTTTCTGAATTCTGTTGAGAATTCCCAAGGATTTATTATTCCCAAGGATTTCAGGTGATCACCCAGATGACACTGAGTTTATTACTGCTTTGAAGACCTTTTATTTATTAATTTCAAGTCCAAAACATCACAAAATGGGTTGAATCCCTATTCTAGAAGGGCCTGAACAAATCCCACTCTGCTTTTTGGGTTTGCAGCTCTCCATGGAAGGCCCATCCCTGCCTCTGGTTCCTCCTGACTGCAAAGTGAGGATGCTTCAGATGGCTCTGTGTTTTCCAGGAGCCAGGGATTTGCTCCACCACTTGTTGGAAATGGGGCAGAGTACGGTGACTTTTAAGGGATGTGACTTTTCCAGTCGTGCTCATTCCATCACTGTGATTATTCCACAGTCTTTGGAGTGTTAAAACCCAACTTTACACATTTTTGGAGTTTCTGAAAATGGTCTGGAGTCCAAATCTGTAATAAAAGCAGATCCTCTGCCCCAGAAGTTCATGGCCCCAGCCATTTTCACAGCTCCTTGTTTATTTTCCCCTGGTTTTGGTTGCACGCAAGTCTCAGCTTTGTCCTGAGTGCCATCACAAATGTCATTAAAGTCCCCTCCCTGAGTCACATTCCGCATCCATCCTCCTCCTCCCCACAGCACCTCCTCAAAATGTGAATATCAGCAGTGATTTACGGGGTACTTTCACTGTTTCTGACACTGTGTTGAGCATCTGCTCTTTGATGTGCTCTTCAGCACCAGGGAAATTTAACTTTAACAGTCTCTGTAGCATTTCCAATTACTTTTGATTATGAAATAGGGGGAAATTCAGTGAACTTTGACAATCTGCTTTTGATGGGTTTCATGACTTCTATATTTCTGTACGATGGGAGATTTGTGGGAGGAAAAGATCTGATTCCTGATGGGACATGGCTCAGGCAGCAGGAATTACGCCATTTGTCCTGACACGATAGTTGTTCCCCCTCTAATTGCACAGAATCAACCTCACTAATGATAAAACACTTTCTTCTCCTCTGACACGGAGCACACACAGCCCCGGAAGTTTCGCTGTCATCCCAGAAACAGAGATGAAAACGCACAGTGTCAGGAGCAGGGAAGGGAAAGATTAATCAGTCTGAGGGTTATTCCTCTGCTGTCCTGCAGGTCAAGGGGAAAAATCAGAATTAGGCAGAATAAAGCCCTAAAGGAGCCCCATTAAAAGTGGCTGACCAAGGCAGCTCCTGGGAATGTGGGGCTGTTTGTGCCCTGGGAATGTGGCTGGAGCTGCTCTGCTGGGGCAGTGAGGGGACAGATCCCAGCCACAGGGACAGTGTCCCCAAGCCAGGGCCAGCCAGGGGCACACAGGGAGCTCATTTTGGCACAAATGGGCCTCCCCCAGTGACTGTTTATGGTCATTTTCCATTTCTCTTTCTCCCAGAGGGAAAGCGGGACCACAGAGCTCTTCCAGAGGCTCCAAGGGGGATGTGCTATGTCAGGATAGGCTGAAATAATCCCATGGCCAGGACAGGGATTAAAATGTGCTGCTCTGACTGTCAAGACAGGCTGAAAACCCCCCACAGCCAAGCCAGTCCTCAAAGGGAGTTGGCTCTACACAGACAGGGATGTTTCAGCACCCCCAAATTCCTGCAGGAGCTCCTTGCACCCAGCAGTCCAGCCCAAAAAGCAGGATCATCTAGGAAAAGCAACAGGAATTCCTTGCTCCTGGCCTGTCAGGGCACCACGGTGTCCACAGAGCAAACCCCAAAGCAAAGGCCCATGGAAGAAACCCCCTGGGACGTGTGAGAAGCCACAGAGCTCCTGGCCCCAGCAGCAAATCCTTCATTGCAGAGATCACTCCCTGAGAGGCTGGAACTGCTCCCAGGTGTGACTGCAGCTGGATGCAGTGTCCCTGTCACCTGCTGGACACTAAGGCTTACACCCATTTCCCAGGTCTAGGTTTGAATCTGAAGCTCTCCAGATTCTGAAGGAAGGAAGATTGGAAAGGAAGATCCTGGCTCCCTTCACAGTTCACCCCCAAACTCCATATCTCACTCCCTTTAGGGTCCTTCAGTTGGCTCCCCTACTTAAATACAGACTGAGCATTGTTTTCCTGCAGGGGTCCGGAGCTGCTGTGTAAAATAGGAATTGTCATGTGCAATGGCACATGTCTGATGCAATTCAAATGCTTTTCACCCTCCTGGGCATAATTACTGGAAAGAATGAAAAAAGGTTCCGTGGAACCGTGTCACAATTCACACCCCGAGCCCCTCCTGGTGCAAATGAAAGCAATTTTATTACTGTTCCAGCGCTGATCAGCATGGAGCAATCAAATATCCATCAGCCAAAGCTTGGGTGATCCAGGAGATGACTCCAGAGTGACACTGCCTCGGTAATGAGCCCCTGTGTGGCACGGAGTTGGAGTTATTGAATGCCAGGAACTGGCAATTTGTACCCTCTCAAAGGCACTGCAGTCCTGTGTCCCTGTATCACCGAGTGCCACTGGCTGGCACAAGAGCCGGGCTCAGCCCGGTTTGTTCCTGGTTCTGTCAGGTCCTTGGGGGCCTGTGGGCTCAGGATGTACCAGGCAGGACCTGCAGTGATTTACTGCAGCCTGGCCAGGGCCCTGGCTGGGGACAGGGCCCATGGTGTCACATTAATGCTGCCACTGTGGAGCCGTGAGCCCAGGGCACTGCCAGGGCTGGTCCCAGCTGGGGCAGAGATGTCCTTTCATGTGCATCACAGGCACTGGCTGATTTCCTCAGGGGCTGGCAGCTCTAAGTGGTGGTTTGACGGTCAAAGGACCAATCTGACACCAAATCAGAAAACATCTGCCCACAGGCGTTTGCTGCTCGTTATTTTCTCAGCAGCTCAGACAGTTAGCTGCTCAGAGTCACTCGGGTGAGGGAGGGTAAAGCCCAAGGCTGCTGGAAAAGATCTGATCAGTGACACCAAGATTGCAGCCTGAGGACACAAAACCTGCTCCAGGGCAGGCTGGGATCTGGTGTCACTCTCCTTTGGCCCTTTGTGCCAGTTCACCCCCTGTCCTGTGCTGCTCAGAGACATCCCCTTCATCCCTGAGCCCTTCCCAGATGGCCCTGAATCCTCCAGGTGACTCCCCAGGGTGACTCCCTGGGGTGAATCCCCAGGGTCAATCCCCAGGTGAATCCCCAGGTGAATCCCAGGGTGAGTCCCCAGTGTTTTGGTGCTTTCCCCTCAGGGTCTGAGGGGCTCTGCAGGGCCAGCAGAGCGGGGTACAGGCAGCCAAGGAGCAGCTTCTCCCACCACTGCATTGCCAAAAGAAAAGGGGGATTTTGTCACTCAGAACAATTCCCTGTTCATATTCCCACTCGCATTTGTTTGTTTAGTTCCTCCTGTACCTGTTCTGTTGATTATTCTGATGTGATTTTTCCTACTTTTCCTTCCAGAAGTCCTGGGAGCTGCTGTGTGTCTCACAGAGCTGTCACCTGCTGTCCCTGGGAGCTCAGTGCCCAGACAGTGACACCTGAGCTCAGCCTCATCACCTCTTCCTGGCACCCCCAGTGCAGATCCAGACATGAATCATTTGGGGTAAACGGGGGGATCCCTGAGTTCCCAGCTGCCCATGAGTGCGAGAATCAGAAAAACAGAAACTTAACTGAAAAGTTTAATCTACAGCCTTAGAGGAAACTTAGATTGATGTAAAAATAAAATACACAGACATTAAAAAAATAAATCCTAAACTTATATTTCTATTGTTGTAATAATATACCTTTAGTAAGTGAGAAACTGTTGGAAAGATGGTGAAGGGTTTAGAGTAATGTAATAATATAAAAAAAGCTCAGAGTTTAAAAGTTATAGTAAAGGCATACGTGTGCATGTGAGACAGAAGCTTATCAGGTAAAAGTATCCACAGCGCAGCAGAAATAAGTAAAACTAGTAAGTTAGAAAAGCAAAATAAACCTTGTAACATCTATTCATTACGTTAAAAAGTTATATATTACCTTATAATGAAGAAACCTGTAACTACTTTGTAGTATAACCAACTACCTACTCCTCTAAAATCCCACAAGCTCTAAGACTAATATTTATCTGAACAATAAATAATTCTTAATCTGACAATAATCCCATCCCTTCATTAAAAACAACACCAGTGCTGATGCACACGTGGAGCTGGCAGCACATGGCTGGAGTGGCCCAGGGAAGGGATGAACATTTATTATGGAAGCGCTGCCGTTGTTCTGATCCTTGTCTTGTCTCCGTGTGGTGTCACTGATAACCCATCCTAGCAGGATGCTCCAGGTGTGCTTGGAGCCAACATTAAATGTAAGACCCTCAGGTCTCTCCAAATTCTGTCACCCCAAACGGCTGAGGAACTTCATTGAACAACCTGTCCTTAATACCAGTGGTTTATTTCACACTCACTTCCCTCCTTGCTCTTAAAAATGTCTTTAGTGATTTAAAACTCAGGACCATTTTTCTCTTCTTATCAGGTTTTTCACTTTAACCTCTCTGCTGTTCCCCTCTGAAGCAGATCAGAGCTTATCAAAGCTTGGATCTCCTCTCTGCGAGGCTGGGCCTGTATTTACAACCAGTGGGCCCAAAATGACAGCTGAAAATGCTGTTTTTTCTGAGCTCATAAACCAGTCCTGAGAGCTGCTGGGGGGATTTCAGAATCCTGGGTGTCCCAGCACACCCAGGGGACACAGAGGGACACAGGGAGAGGTGACTCAGCACAGGTTTTTTGTGCTATCCCAGAGCACCCACTGCAAACTCTGTTTTTAGAGTAGGACTGGAGCAGAAATCCCAGAAACTTCACTGGGATTTATCTCCCTGTGTTTCCTATTTAGAAACTTGAGGTGAAGTTTTACTTGAGTTGCAGGATTTTGACAAAATTCCCAGCGAGGGCAGGTTCACATAATTTCCGTGAGGTGTTGCCACAGCTGAGGGGTCAGTCCTGGATAACTGGGAAAGGGAAAACCCCCAGGTGTGGAACACCTGAGCCAAGGCAGAGTGAGGGCAATTCTCAGTGCACAAAAGGGCCTTGGCTGCTCCAGAGCAAAGCCTGCCCAGGAAATGCTGTGCCCAGCACGAGTGAAGGACTCGAGGTGCAGTCCCCTTTTGCACATCCATGATTTCTGCAGGAATTGCTGCTGCTCTCAGCACAAGCAAACCCTCACTGCCCCAGAGCCTGCAGCTCCCAGCACACCCAGGCTCCCCCAGAGCCCGGCTGGGATGTGCCAGGATGCTGCTGGCTGGGAATGTCTCCACCTGACAGCTCCCACCTGGGCTGGCCCATTTGCTGTTGTTTCAGCTCCACTTGGCAGCTTTGCTCCTCTTCCAGGTGTCCTCAGCCCTGGAGCTCCCAACGCAGATTGAAATGAGGAAGATTTACATCGTTCCAGGCCGACAATCAATTTTCAGAGGTGATTTGTGGCTCCCCCATAGCTGAACCTGTCTGACAGAGATCTGGGGTTAACTACATCTCTTTCCAGGCTCACATCCTTCTCCTGGTGCAGAGGGCTCTGCCAGCCTCTGGTTCACAACACAAATCATTATTTTCGGCTGCTTTGTCATTTTTTAGCTTGATGTCTAAAGAGTTTTGATAGCCCCTGCAAAGTTGCCATTACAGCAGGCTGCCCATGAATCCATTCACCAGCTCTGTGCATCCAGGGAATTTTGCTGACATCTTTGGATGATTGGCACTGCAGAGCTGCCTTTGGAAATGAGACAAGAGGAGCTGATTTTCAGGCTCGGCTGGAAAATCTACATCCTGAGTAGGATTTTTTTTTTTTTTTTGTTGTTTCAGTGTTTTAACATCTCACAATTAACATGGAAAATTTCTTTTGAAGAGCTTTTGTCTGGGAGACAGATCAAACAGGAGCAGACACCTCCTAAGCACTGCAGGAGCAGCCTCTGTGGAGGATTCAAGGAGGGAGAGTAAGAAAAGGTCAGATTTACGCTGGGCTGCAATCAGTGCAAGTGTTCCCTTGAAGACTGGATTTTTAAAGGTCCTTTGGCATCTAATGATGTCAAATTATTTCACAGAGTCCTGTGCTGTGTTTGAAGGCATGTCCAGCCTGTTACAAGCCGAATGGCTCAGAAATGTGCCCTTGTGAGCAGCTCCAGCAGCTCAGGGAGGCTGCCCCAGCAGCTGCTGATGCTCAGGAATCCTGAGCAAGGACAGGTCCAGCTCCCTGAGCAGAATGGTACTGATGGATTCCCCCTTTTCCTCCTGCAATGTGGGAGCTTTGCTTCCAAACTGTAATGTGTGAGCACAGCCAAGCTCCCAGGGACAGACCACAGCGGTTCCAGAGCTGAATGATCCCACCTGGATTTGCCTCCCAAACTGGCAGCTCCTCCCATCAGTCCTGATGCTTTCTGCCCTACTTTTACCCCTTCCAGCCTCTCCTTTTCAATCTCTGGGCTTTGACCTGTGGCTGGTATAGGAGGAACTGCCTGGATCTTCACATAATAAATAATTTTCAGAGATGAGGAGCTCAGATTTGATTGCATTTGGGGCACACCAGCCTGAAAATGGGTATAAAATCCCACTCTGGTTTGGGTGGGAGAGAGCTTAAAGCTCATCCATTCCACCCCTGCCATGGGCAGGGACACCCTCTACTGTCCCAGAATTTTCCAAACCCCATCCAGCCTGGCCTTGGACACTGCCAGGAATGGGCAAACTGGGCAAACTGGTGTGCCAAGGCTGGCAGGAACACCTGCAGGGCACACCCCGCCCAAAGACAGGGCACTCTCACTTTTGGAAGGTTGAGTACAAAGCACTAAAATCCAGTCAAATAAAAAGATCCATGCAGAAATAAATTCCTCCTGACACCCGACCTGACCCTCCCCTGGCCCAGCTGGAGGCCAGTTCCCTTGTCCTGTCCCTGATTTCCTGGGAATAGAGGCCAAGCCCCACTTTGCTAAGACCCCTTGGGGTGGTTGGGTTGCTGTTCCTGAGAGCCACGTCCAGCCCGTGTCACTGTCCTGGGCCCGGCTTCATGGCAGCAGTTACACAAACGAGCTGCGCTCTAATTCTCTCCTTCCAGGGTGATCCATGGCAGGATCAAAGCTGACAGGCTTCCTCTGTGTCCTGCCAGGCTCAGCTCCTCTGCACGAGCAGGGCTTGTGCCGTGATTAGAGATGAAAGGTGATTGTTTCACCTCCTCCCACCTCAGTTCCCTCCCTGCTCACAGAATTCATCTCTCTGCATCATTTCCCATGACCCGGTACTTTCTCCCAAGGAGGAATCCCCATCTCTCCTCAAGAACCAGAACCTTTTAAGAGCAAAAGGAGGTGAAGTTCTCTCCCCAAACCCCGATTGTATCTTGGTTTGGGTGTCACCATCACCCCAGCCTGGATTGGGGCCAATTCCTCTGATTTTGCTCCAGGGCTGGGTGGAGTTGGGGGGAAGAGCAAACCAAATGTGACAAACTGTGTTCCTAATTAATTTACATCCAATTAGCAGTAATTAACTGCTGCCTACAGTATCACCCCATGTAAATGTATCACAATAAATAATTCCAGGCTGCTGGGGGAAGGCAGAGCAGGGAAAATACTCCAGTTCTAGTGGGATGGTCCTCAAAACATCCTAAGAACAGCTTCCATTGTGGATCCAACCCCTCCCTGTGCCTCTTTTCCCCAGAAAGGAATGTTTGTACCCAATCCTTCCCCATGCTGACATCGCCAGGTTGGGATTGCAGCACTGGGGAGAGTCAGGGAACACTCAGTCAACCCCTGTGAGGACTCCCCAGTTTGGGATTCCTGATTTTCTCTGCTCTTTTGATAAGTGTGGAGCTTTTTCCCACTGCAGGTCACGGCAAACTGAGGTGGAGAACTGCAGCCAGAAGAGTTAATACTTTAAAATATATTTTTTAATGTGGCAGCAAAGGTGTACTGCAATTTTCCATGCTGGGGACGAACAATGGACAGGGGGACCAGTCTTGGGGGGGTGTTACAATACAAACAGGACAAAAACCCCACAAATAAGAGGGGAAAAGGCTCCTTTTAGGAACAGGAGAGCAGGAAAGCAAGCAGAGTCTGAGGCTGGCTCCCCACCAAGCTCCAGCCCTTTGCTGTGGTTGCTCCTCCCTGTTCCACTGAGCAGATTCAGTGTGACACTCACAGAGAGGCCGCTCGTGGAAAATGGGCAGATTTTTGTCAGGTTGTATAAATGGATTAGCCCAAGTGACACCATGTGGGAGGCAGAACCATCTGAAGAGGAACAAAATCACCTCTGCCTTACAAGGTCTGGATTTCACCTTCCGTTCCAATGCCAATTGGAAGTGGCACTGCGGGTAATGGACTTGGTGAGATGTTAAATGGAAAAGCAGAGGTGAGATAAATAATCTGTGAGTGCTGCTGGTGTCAGTGCAGCAGGACAAGCCAAGGGCTGGGGGAGGCTGCACGACTGCTCTGCGTGCAGAGGTTAAAAAAAGTGCTTTTAAATAACCCCAAAATGAGAGTTGGAGTCGTACTTCAAGTGCCAGCTGAAGGTGTTTTAGTGTTAGAAAGGTAAAACTGGGCAGGTTTGGCCACAGAATTCCTCTGTGGCTGCTGAACTGCTGCTGAAGGGATGGAATCTGATCCCAGGTGGAACGGAGTGGGACACAGGAGGAACCAGGGGGAGCTTTATTCCCACAGAGCCCATTCCTCGTGCCCTTTCAGGCCACGATGGAGTCCTGCTTATCTGGAGAAAGTGAGACCGAATCCCATGGGCCTCTGAGCCCCTGTGGCCTGCCTGGGATGGAAATTTCGGATGGCCCTTGCCAGGAGCAGACAGCTCCCACCACATGTGATGATGATATCCAGGATTCTCCTGCTGTCTCCAAGCCACATCTTCAGGGTCAGGGAGTTTGGACAATGCACAGGGTGGGATTCCTGGGGCTGTGCAAAGCCAGGAGCTGGGCTCAGTGATCCTTGTGGATCTCTTCCAGCTCAGGATATGCCACAATTCTGGGAGTTTTCCACTGCCAGCCCCAGCAATTCCCAGCTATCCCAGTTCACCAAGAGGTGAAGGAGACAGCCTCAGTCTGGCCATGCCCCGTGACCCTCTGCCTTTGGGGACAGGGCAGGGACTGGCTCTGCTCTGTCCCCCCCAACTCCACCAGCAGCTCCAGGCATTTGCCCAGCAGAGCTTGCCTCCACAGCAATAATGTCATTATTCAGAATAATTCTTATTCTGAATGCTCAGCATGTCCTTTCTGTGAACACCCCTCAGAAAGGGGGAAATGCTCTTTAGAATGTTTTTATATGTCAGTGTCCTGAAGAGGAAAGTGTTCATAGCCCAGGGTCTGCTGCAATGAGGGCTCTGCCTCGCCCAGCTCTCCTGGCCAGCCCCTCTCCCTGCCAGCACTGAGTGCTTCCCTAATTTGTGTTCAGTCAGAAATGGGGGAAATGTGGGAAATGTGGCCTTGAGTGTCCCATTTTCTGCCTGTGTGAACCACAGCTCTCAAATAGCTTTAATTTCCTTTTTAAAGGAAAGTCGAGAGGAGGAGAGGAGAGGAGAGGAGAGGAGAGGAGAGGAGAGGAGAGGAGAGGAGAGGAGAGGAGAGGAGAGGAGAGGAGAGGAGAGGAGAGGAGAGGAGAGGAGAGGAGAGGAGAGGAGAGGAGAGGAGAGGAGAGGAGAGGAGAGGAGAGGAGAGGAGAGGAGAGGAGAGGAGAGGAGAGGAGAGGAGAGGAGAGGAGAGGAGAGGAGAGGAGAGGAGAGGAGAGGAGAGGAGAGGAGAGGAGAGGAGAGGAGAGGAGAGGAGAGGAGAGGAGAGGAGAGGAGAGGAGAGGAGAGGAGAGGAGAGGAGAGGAGAGGAGAGGAGAGGAGAGGAGAGGAGCCCCAGAGCAGGGACAGCATCTGGGTTACCCACGAGTGGCACCTGAGGTGGCATCGAGCTCAGCCGCCTCCCCAGCCCTGCTCAGCTCCATTTCCCCTCCCCTTGCCTGGGTCATGCTCTGCCTGCTCCCTCCCTCAGCATCCCTGCCTGCTCGGAGTGCTCAGAATTCCCTTTTCCCCGGGATTTGCCTCTCCATGCAGGAATTCCAGAGCAGTCCTGGCAGAAGCAGTTTCCCAGGAGTGCAGGCAAAGCTGACTGCTGCCACCCCAAGGCTGCAGACATTCCCAGTCCCAGGGATTCTGTCATCCTGGCAAGTGAAGGGATGCAAAAGCACCTCCCAGCCCCCATCTCCCCAGCAGGACAAGGCCACAGAACATTCCTTCCAAAATCCAGGGGCAGCTCCTGCTGAGGCCTGTCCCAGCTCCTGGAATGGTCCTGTCACAGGAGCTTTAGGGGATGATTCCTTCACCACTCATCTTTTGACTCCACAGAGGCGCTCAGTGCCAGGCCTGAGGTGGGAATTCAGTCCCCCAAATGCTCTGGGAAATGTGGCCCTGAGTGTCCCATTTCCTGCCTGTATGAATCAAATCAAATATCTTTAATTTCCTTTTTAAAATTTTTGTTCCTACAGCAGCACCCCTCCTTTTCCTCATTTAACTCCTTCCCATGGCTCTAGATCATGGGGGATTATCACCAGGGTGCCATGTTTGGAAAACTCCTGCCCTTCCAGGCTCCAGGGGAAGTTTTGTTGTGGCAACAAGGGGCTGGTAACCCCATCCAGGCTTCAGAGAGGGGCCAGATCCCCCCAGGAATAAATCACTGCAGCTCTGGGAGCTCAGCAGAGCTCCAGCACCAAGGGCCAGGGGATCAGCCCAGCACTGCAGGAGCTGCAGGCAAACCCAGATGTGGGATTTGCTCTTCCCCAGCTCCTGAGCTCTGCAGTGCCCGTGGTCCCTGGAGTCAAGGGGAGGCTTTAAATCCATAATCCTTTGTATAAAGCCTCTGCTGGAGAGACATTTGTCCTCTAACAGCATCATCAGCTGCTCAGGAGACAGAGCCGAAGCTTTCTCACCTCGTAGTGACTGTTAGCACTGGTGGGAGTTGTTCATCTTGCCTGGCTCTCTGGCAGGTGTGAAATGAGAACGTGTGCAGGGTCCTTTTCCTGAGGTGAATTACCCCCATCCTTCAACAAAAATAACCAGAAAGGACCTTCTGAACCAGTGCCTGGCAATCACAGGAACAGGGAGCTAAAAATTCCCCTCCAGCTCAGCCTCACATCATTGCTGCCCTGAATGAAGATGAATTCTCCTCATGTCCCAAGGCCAGGAGCTGCTCAGGCTCCGGTGGGCCGTGCAGGAGGGCAGGGACACCTGGCTGCACTTCCCTGCTTTGCTGGGCACTGTGGAAGGATAGGATGGGGCCCCACAAAGCCCTGGGCTGGGCTCTTTGCAGGGTGAATTTTCCTGCTCCCTTCCCTGGAGCCATTCCCCGGGGATGCTCCACGCCGAGCCGCCCTCGTTCCCTGCTGGCAGGGACGGCTTCCAGCAGGGCAGAACTGCCTGGGAGTGTGGGATTTGGGGTCCTGGCTGCTCCCGAGGATTTCCTGGCTGCAGGGGAAGGGCAGGAATGCACAAACAAGGCTGACATTTCCCCTTGGCACATCCCTGGGCCCTGTGTGGTTCCCTGGGCTGGAGAGGCAGTGTTTGCTCTGCCTTCACAGCCCCAGCCCAGCAGCAGGCCCAGCATGGGTGGCGGTGAAGGAAAGACGTTTATTTCCCTTCTCAACCCAGAAATTCCTTCATATCCTATGAAAGAGAGGAATCCCTGCTTAGAATGCACCAGAAATCCTTCCTGAGCAGGTTACCTGTGCCAGGCCTGGGGTCCAACACCAGCAGCACAAAATCCCCTAAAAGGGAACTTCCCCCAAATTTCCTACAGCCAGCTTCTGCTGCTGATCTAAAAGAACAATTCCTGCCCTTCCAGCAAAGACTGCAAACCTTTTTGCCCAAATTCCACAACACTTACTGAGGCATCTCTGTTCCTTTCTCATAAAGAAAAATCTTTATTTTCCTCTGAAAACCTGTCACACAAAAAGAGCTGTAGCCATTGTCCAAAGAGCTCCTGATTCCTGCTTGGAGCTCCCCGGGTGATGTTGGGCAGATCCCGCTGTCCCTGCAGTCCCAGTTTGGCAGAACACAAAATCCTTGCTCCTGTCCTGGAGAGTTTTAGTGCTGGGCTCAAGCACAGCCCCTCTGCTGCAGTCTCCCCTCACAGCACAGGGACAGCGGTGCCACCTCCCTGATCCAGGAACCCTCAGCACTTCCAGATCAACCCTTCCCTAAGGACAAAACATTCCTGCCAGCCTGGCTCCGGCTGGGATTACTTCAAAGGGAAAGGTGGAACTGCAGAAATATTCCTGCCTGTCCTGGCAGCCTGATTCCAGTCCCAGGCAGAGATCAGAGGAGGTGCCTTCAAAGCTGTGGGAGCAGTAAAAACCCCAAAACACTGTGCACAGGCTTGGTCCCATTAGTGCCGATCAAGAGTCCAATAGCCAAAATCCCAGTTGTCCTCAGGGAGGGGAGAACATAGAGCCAGCATTCCTGGAAATCAATGGGAGCCACCAAACTGCTCCACACAGATTTGGATTTGGGATTTGGAGCTGCCTTTGGGATTTGGGCTTGGGCGTGTCACAGCTCTGCCAGGAGCAAACCCAGCTCTGGGGAGGGATGGCACACTGGCCAGGCTGGGCAGATCCCTGCAGGAGCACATTCCTCTTTTCACAGGATTTTGGCTGAAGAGGGGAATGTATCCCAGGGAACAGGGCCAGGACAAGGGGAAATGGCCTCAGGCTGGGCCAGGGCAGGCTCAGGGTGGGCAGCAGCAGGAATTTCCCCATGGAAAGGGGGCTCAGGCCTTGGAAGTGCCCAGGGAGGTTTGGAGTCCCCATCCCTGGAGGTGTCCAAAGAATTCCTGGGTGTAGCACTCAGAGCTCTGGGTTGGATCAGTCACAGCTTGGACTTGATGATCCTGGAGCTCTTTCCCAGCTTAAATAATTCCATAATAACAAATGATTCAATAAATGATTCTGTGCCTTCCATCTCTCTCTGTTACCCAAACACCCCTGGGTGTCTCTTTGGATTTTTATCTTGTTCTCCAAACTTCCTGAACAAGGCATGGATCTGTTCCTCCAGCCCACACAGAGTTAACCTGAGCCTCACCACACATCCCATCCCGCAGCATATGGAGAGACAATTCCAGGCCATCTGGATCATCAGCAGCCATCAGGAGCTGCGCCTGTTACACCTGTTAGGAAGCAGGATAATTAAAGGGGGGGGGGGGGGCTGTGAGATTGCACTCCCAGCTTTGCTGCATTTTATCAATCCCAGCTTGTCCCTTTTGGCTGCAGGACCAAAGCCCTGCTTTGCAATTTGCAAAACAAAACCCATTTGCATCAGGCAGAAATAAAAACGGGTGAACCTTCGTAGCCTGAGCAGATGTTTTTCATTAGAAAATAATTTGTCAAAAGGTAGAGAGACTCCTACTCATAATTTTCAGAGCGGTGTCTCTCACTTTGGAGGGTAACGAGACTCAATTTAATTGCAAATCGGCTGCACGGCCATGAGAACAAGGAGAGGGAAAGCAGGGAGAACATGTGCTGGGCTTTTAATCAAAATCTGTCCCCAGATAAAGAACCCAGACTTTGCTCTCCATGGGAAAAGGTCTGGTTTCTCATTCAACGTCAGAACTGCTGGGTACACCCCTTAGGAGAGGGAGTGCAGGGACAGGACAGGGAGAACTTCACTGCACCCACCAGTTTGTCACTGAAAAGTGGCTCTTAATACCTGACAATCCCAGAATCCTGAATATCTGGAGTGGGAGGATCAGGAATCCAACCCCCGGCCCTGCCCAGACACCCCAACAACCCCACCCTGTGCCTGGGGGTGCTGTCCAAGTCAGGTGGAAATGGGGCTGTGTGCTCTGTCCCATCTGTCAGAGCTGGGGCAGGGCTCTGCTGCTCTTTGGGCACTTTTCTTTATCTCTCCCACAGCCAATCCTCCCTCCAGGAGATCTCTGCTGTTCATGGCCACTGAGTGTCCCTGCATGGCTGAGAAAATTCCATCATCCATGGGGAGATGCTGGGCCCAGGGGAGGAGCCGAGCATTCCTACCTGGATACAATCTGACCTGGGAACAGCACAGCAGCCTTTGCCCCCTGCATTCCCAGAGGAGCAGCTTTCTTCCCCCTGCATTCCCAGAGGAGCAGCTTTCTTCCCCACTGCATTCCCAGAGGAGCCCAGGCCCATCTCCCCCAGCCCTGGAGCTCCAGAGGAAAACTCCCCCCTTGTGCAGGATCCTGCTCCAGCAGAAGCACAGCTGGCACTGCAGGAGGGCTGAGCCACCCTGGGATGGGGCTGCTGCCACCTCCCTGCCCCACAGGCTGCCAGGGCTGCTCTGACTCTGCCACTGCTTTGTTTGCACTATTGCATTGGTATTTCTAGTTTTCCTAGTAAAGAACTGTTACTGCAATTCCCATATCTTTGCCTGAGAGCCCCTCAATTTCAAAATTACAATAATTCAGAGGGAGGGGCTTTACATTTTCCATTTCAGGGGGGGATCCTGCCTTCCTTAGCAGACACCCATGTGTTCAAGCCAAGACACAAGGCCAGGCTTTTCCCTCCTTCTGCAGCTCCTTAGCAATCAAATTCCACAAAAGGAGCCCAAATTATGGAGCACCAGGAGGGGAACCCAAGGGATGAGGTGGTGATGGGAAGGACTAAGGAGCTGCTGGAGATCTCGGTGCTCCCAGAGCCTCTTGAGGTTTTATTATTTCCTGCAGCCCAAACTCTGTGAGCTGCCCTTAACAGGAGCATAAAAATAATGAGCATTAAAATCCCCACCAATTCCTGGCTTGAGCTCTCAAAACCTCACTCTGCAGATTTTAAGGGGTGAGTCTTCCTTCCCTATTCCTAAAATCAGATTTCCTGTGGGGAATTCCTGGAGGGAAGTCCAAGCGTCCCACAGATTTCCAGGAGACAGGATTCCTCTACAGAGCAGGACATTTTCACAATGCAAACCAAGCACAGCCCTCATTCCAATAGGGACAGTGATTTCAGCCCCATCCTGAGCAAATCCTTTGCTGTTCCCATGGAAAATTAGGGTAGTGTCATGTAAAAATCAGACAGGTATATCTGGGAGATCCTTTCTGACCAAGGAAATGCTGAATTTGTAAAGGCAGAGACGGTGCTTGGACTTCCAGGGAATAATTCCAATTTTCCATGAAACTTTACATGGAAATGAATTGCCCTGGCTGCTTATTGTTCAATATTCATGTGCATTTCCTTAAATTTTCAAAGGATTTTCTTATAATTTCAGGGTTTCTTCTGCTTTCTTATATTATTTTCGGCACATGGAGATGCAGTTCAGGATATTCTGGGTAATTATTTAAGATGTGAGCTCTATTTCCAGAGCATCTGATTTGTAAATAAAAATGTCTATTAAAGAAGAGAGACCTGAATTTTCTAAAGAAGCAGATAATGGTGGCAAATAGGGGAAAATGCAGCTTTGTGCATTTCCTGAGTCTCCCCAGGTCTGTAATGATGCAAACCAATGTTTGGCTGCCTAATCAACCCAGGGAGACTTTGCAGGTCTGTAAAAATGGGGCAGAAATCCCAAGGGGAAATGATTCCTTATTGACATTCCTGAGCCTGGTTTGATGAGACAACAGAGCTGCTTAAAGAGAAGAAATGACAAGGGAAAAAAAAGAAAATATACCCAAACATTTCCCAGCACTGCTGAAGTTTCACTTAAATCTCTGCCCAGATGGAAATTCCAAACTTCCTGAAAATCTGAGCTATTTAAAGCACCTCATTCGATATTTAACTCTTCTCCACGGGTGAGAAAATCAGCCAAAGCCTCTCTTGAACATCTTGGGGCCTTCTTGGGAAGGAACATGAAGCACCAGGAGCTCATCAGGAGTCTCATCTCAGCTCTTGGAATTTGAAGAACTCCTTCCTGCAGCCTGAGCAGGCAGCTCTTCCCTCTCCAGGAAGACTCCTGAGCCTAATTAGGGAGACAAACGGAGTTTTGGGGGGAGAGGGGGATCCTGGCAGGGCTGGGCCCCCAAGTGTCACAGCTGAGCCACTTCAGCCTCCCCACTGCATCTGCCTGGCCCCACTGGCACCTCCATAACCCAGGGATTGCCCAGGTTTTCCATAAACACAAAAATAAACCCATCCAGGAGCACTGCAGGTCCCGGACAATATTTACTGAAATCATTTTTCACCTATTTTCCCCGGTTTTAAATTTACCTTCTCTTCTTCCCCTTTGCTTCCCTCTCCTGTGATGCTTTCCTGCCCCCATCCTGCACAACCTCCTCCCTCTGTCTCACCAGCTGCTCTTTAGCTTCTTTTTTGGGGGGTTACTGAACATTACTGATGAATTAATAGCAATTAATTTGCAAGACAAATGGTTTTAAGGAGCTCAAGGCACCGAGCTCTTCTCTCCTCTGGGGCATGCAGAGTGCTGCATGTGCGTCTGGCACTGCATTTAAGCACTTTGGTTTTTTTTTTAAAGAATCTACAGCCAAGCACCCAGATCTCACTGGAATCCCATGGATTTGGGTTCCTGAGGCTGAGGCAATGTCAGAGCCTGGGAGTGAGGGAGCTGAGGCTCAGCCTGAGCAGCAGTGGCACACCAAGAGCAGTGTCCCGAGCCAGGGGTGATTCCTGCACATCCCCATCCCTCCCACACTCCTGCAATCCTCCCCCACCCCTCCTGGCCTGCCCACCCTGGCACTGAATCTCACACTCGCTGCCAGTGACATTGCTTATTGATTTTTAAAAAGCTTCTGCTTCCCCACACTCTGGCACTTTCATAGTCCAGCCCTGCAACTTCTTCATCCAGTACTAGCTTTTTATTTTATTATTTTTAGCTTTTTGGCCAGGCTCCTCATGATGCACATCCTTCTAATTTATAAGTTTGTCCTGCAAAAAAATAAAATCAGAATAAACCGAGAAGCATTTGTGGCTGGAGCTGTGGGTGTTTCTGCCTCACACCTGGCAGCACCCCCTTGAAGTTGCAGTTCAATGAGTGGGGTCTCTTCGGAGATGTGCAATAAAGTTTCAGTTTTAATCAGGCTGGAGCTGCAAAAGCATCCGAGGAGAGGCCTGGCCAGAGACCCCAGAGAAATGTTTTTATTGTGGTCATGCCATAATCACCCATCAGACTGGGTGGGAATGGCACTGTTTAACTGGGCGATGGAGCTTTGCTTTGCTTTGCTTTGCTTTGTTTTGCTGTATTTCTGTGTTTATGTGAGAAGGAAAGGCTCCTTGTGTCTCTTGCAGGGGAGGCCAGGGATTTGGGGCGGGGCTGGGCTGGGCTTGGGTCAGTTCTGGCAGAGCTGGACTTGATCTGCACCTTCCCACAGGGAGTGGAGACCTCAGCTGGCACCAGGGGATGGGAAATGCCCGGCCCTGCCCCTGTGGGTTCCGATCCCCCTTCCCAGCCCTGCCCCTGTGGGTTCTGATCCTCCATCCCAGCCCTGCCCCTGTGGGTTCCAATCCCCCATCCCAGCCCTGCCCCTGTGGCTGAGGAGGGCACAGGCTGGGAATGAAACCCCACATCTATGTTCGGATCAGCTCCAGGACTGGTCCTTAAGCCCAGTTCCTGAATATTCCATTTGTCGGTTCTCCCTCTTTGGATTTTCTGCATAGCCACAGCCAAATCCCAAATTAAGCTGGAGATCAGTGCCTGAGGCCCAGCATGGAATGGACAAACTCCTTGCACTGCTGAGGCTCTGAAGAAAGTGTCCCTTGTCCCCATGGCAAGGTTGGAATGGAGGGGCTTTAATATCCCAGCCCAAACTGGGATCCTGTGATTTTGTGAGGCTCTGAAATAACAAGCTGAAATTACAATTTATCAGACGATCCAGGCTCAGAGTTCTGTTTGGGCAGACTGGCTCTTGACTCCAGAAATCCCTCCAGTGCATCTTTCCCTAAAATTCCTGCTGGACACACCTGAATTTATTGAACACCGTGATAACAAACAGGACAGATTCCTCTAGCCAAGGAGAGAGCAGGTTCCACAGGTCCCAGGGCACTTTGGGGACACCTCCTTCAACTCCTGACTCTTCCCTTCCAACTCCAAACCTTCCTAAGCTGCTTTTCCCTCAGCAGTGAGGAGAAAGGGATTAGGATCATCTGGAACAAGGAATGAATGCTTCCAAGATTTTGTGGAGCAGCAGTGGCAGCAAAGCTGGATAAAAAAAATGTGGCAATTTGAATTTCAGCTCCTTTAGATGGAGAGAACGAAATAAAAAGCAGCATCACAACAAAAGGGAGTTTCTGAAGCTGTTCTGTGGCTGCATGCTGGGAATTGGCTCATGGAAGAGCTGCCCTAAGCTTGTGCTGTTACAATGAGCATTAATTACCAAGGGCAAAGCTGGCAGGGATAGCCAGTGACAGATCCCTGCTTCCAGAGGCATCCATGTGCAGATCCACAGGGAAAGTGCCAGGCATGTGGGCAGCCAGCTGTGCTTGGGGGTGTCTCAGGTTCAGCTGACCATCAATCACAGTGTTCCAACGATGATCAAGGCACCAACCATCAGCCAGCTGGCCCCTCTACGAGGGGGGAAATGAACATTTTATCTTTCTTTGTTTCTGGAAACAGATTGTTGACGAGTTAGACTGCCTGTGTTACGAGAAGACTAACAATGTTTTGTTACTGTACTAGGGTTGGTGACTGATTTCTTAGAATTAATAGTTGAGTTTATAAAGGGAATGTAATGGTAGAGAATTTATAGTATGAGATCTTGACTATTCGAGCCAATAACTGATTGAGGTTTTGATTGACAGCTGATAAACCCCTGAGCTGTGTTTGTTCTCCTTCCTGCAAGGGGCCCTGCCAGAGGGCAACAAATGCTGCCTCCTCCTTTAAACAAAAAGGAGGAATTGTGGATAATGTCAGTTCAGTCAGAGAGAGGAGAGAGATTTCTCCCAGGCCTAGCCTGGGAAGGTTAGGTAAAAGAATGAAAACAATTATTATCTCTCTTTCTGTTTATGTTGTTTATAGATATATTCTACCAAAGTGTGCTATTCATAGTGCAGCAATGGTGTGAAAGGTTTTTATTTTGAGACCAATCATATTTCACCTTAGCAAGTCCCATTACAAAAGAGACGTGCTACTTTGATTAAAAGTTCTTTTTCACCTTCTGTGACTTGGAGTCTTTTCATCCGTCCCTGACTCAACAGCAACAGGCTGTGTGTTCTATCCTACCTGTAAGAGCTGGGGCAGGGCTCTGCTGCTCTTTGGGCACTTTTCTTTATCTCTCCCACAGCCAATCCTCCCTCCAGGAGATCTCTGCTGTTCATGGCCACTGAGTGTCCCTGCATGGCTGAGAAAATTCCATCATCCATGGGGAGATGCTGCGCCCAGGGGAGGAGCCGAGAATTCCTACCTGGATACAATCTGACCTGGGAACAGCACAGCAGCCTTTGCCCCCTGCATTCCCAGAGGAGCAGCTTTCTTCCCACTGCATTCCCAGAGGAGCAGCTTTCTTCCTCTGACCTGGGAACAGCACAGCAGCCTTTGCCCCCTGCATTCCCAGAGGAGCAGCTTTCTTCCCACTGCATTCCCAGAGGAGCAGCTTTCTTCCCACTGCATTCCCAGAGGAGCAGCTTTCTTCCCCCTGCATTCCCAGAGGAGCCCAGGCCCATCTCCCCCAGCCCTGGAGCTCCAGAGGAAAACTCCCCCCTTGTGCAGGATCCTGCTCCAGCAGAAGCACAGCTGGCACTGCAGGAGGGCTGAGCCACCCTGGGATGGGGCTGCTGCCACCTCCCTGCCCCACAGGCTGCCAGGGCATGTTCTGACTCTGGCAGTGGTTTGGTTTGTATTGCTGCATTGGTTTTTTAATTATTTTCTTCCCTAATTAAGGACTGTTATTCCTATTCCCCTATCTTTGCCGGGGAGCTCATTAATTTCAGAATTACAATAATTCAGAGGGAGGGGGTTTGCATTTTCCATTTCAGGGGAGGCTTCTGCCTTCCTTAGCAGACACCTGTCTGTTCAAACCAAGACAGGGGGTTTATTCATGTGCAATGGAAAGGAGACAGGATGGAGCAATCCAGGGAATCCTCCTGGCCTGGAGCAGCCAGAGCCCTCAAGTATTACTGGAGCACAAAGCTATTTTTGTGGTCATCTTGCAACAGCTCTGAGTCCACATAGAATATACACCACTGCAACACTCATAGCACATTATAAAATTATACAATGATGACAGAATAGTGCCCTAAGTTTCTGTTCAGTGGCAAATGGGTCAAGTGTTGCCAAATTGAACTTTAAAAAATACTTTGGTGATATTCTATTAAAGAGGGACTTAAAATGAAGACAATATTGGGTCCTATCTAATTTGCTACACTGATTTGCTGTATGATAGTGGCAAAAGTCACTTGAAAGTGCATTTCCTTATTAACATGTTGGGGATAATATTACATGCTTGCAAAGGCAAATATAAGACTCTTGGATGTGGCACTTTGAAAAGCAGTAAAAATGGATCTCAAATAACTTAGCAGCAGCTTAGGATGTTAAGCCACAAGATAAAGGTACCAGATGTGCTTCATCTCTTCCTTTTCTCAGCACCTAGTAACACCTGCTCCTCCTTTCCCAGCCCTTTTATGCCTTTTCCACAGGGGTTTGATGGGTTTCACTTGAATTTTCCTTGCTGCAGGCTTTGCCTGGATTTTCTGCCTACAGCAGAGGTGCAGAAGGCACATTCCCATTCCTCCACCCTCTTTTGGGGCGTTGCTGCTGTCATCCCTTCCTTTTCTCCTCCTGAAGCTACACAAACCCATTATTCCTGTCTCCAGTTCAGCCCTGCTCTGCAGAGCTCTGATCCTGCCCCCAGCCCTCCTCCGCACTGTCCCTCCCCTCACTGTTCTCCACCATTCTTGTAGATCATTCAGTGCCCCAGGCTGGACCCAGACAGGGTTGGGTACTGAAATCCCAGTTAGACTGGACTGAAACTCTGAAATCCCAGTTAGACTGGATTGAAACTCTGAAATCTGGGTTAGACTGGAGTAGAACTCTTGGGCTGTGCTAGCAGCCACTGCTCATCTCCAAACCCAGTCTTGGAGAGCCAGAACCATCCAGGACTGGGACCAGAGCAGAATTGCTGATAAGAGTTTGATAAGAGGCCTCCCACAAGCTGTGGCTGCTCTGCATCAGATCCTGTCCAACACCTCAGGGAAATTCTCCTTTCCCAGGCTAATCTGGTGCTTGAAACAGAGAATTTCTGGGTTGGGATGGGAATTTTGGGATTCTTCTGCTTATGGAAGCACAGCCAGAGTTCACCCAACCTCCTGGGATCACCATTTCCCTTTTCCAGGGAAAACCCACAAATCTGGATAGAAACACCTGAGGGATTTGGCCATGGGTCAGACTGCCCTGATCAAGTATTTAAGTAATGAATAAAGGAAAACCTGAGCTGGTTTAAATGAGCTGCAGGGACCCCTGGCACTTCAGGAAGCTCTGGGTGCCGCTGCTCTGCCCAGATAGACACAGCTAGTTCATCATCCCCAAAAAGAAAAGGAGCTCTTCAGTGATTTCAGTCCCCAAAATCTGCAAAGGAAATGTGCCCTGGAGGTGTTTGGATCACTCAGAGCAGCAAGGAAAAGACTTTGGGAGAGGATGGGCTGAGTTAATGAAGGGTTTTTCATGTTTTCACTGTTCTCTGATGAAAATAAAGGACAAAGAAACAACAAACTCACACCCCTGTTTTGTTCAAATAATGGCTCTGCTTAGTATTCCAGCCCTGGCTGAGGGAGACTGTTTATTTTATTCTGGAGTTTAATTGAATCCCCACAAGGCTCTCCCTGGGCAAAATCATTGGAGAGCAGGGCTCTAAAAATAGGAAGTATGGAGACACGTTTGGGACAAGCGTTGAGAGAAGGTGACTTTTCAGAGCCATAAACCCTCCCTCACACCCACCCGAGCTCCAGCCTCTGCCAGCTCCCCATGAGTCAGAGCAGGATCCTCTCTGCAGTGCCAGGCAGGCACAGCCTGGGCCTGAGCCAGCTCCCACAGACTGCCCTGGCTCACCAACTCCAGGGCTGGGTCTGGGCTGTACGAGCAGAAAAGCAGAATTGTTCCCCACAGTGCTGGTCAGGATCAGGATCATTCCAGGGGGGGAAATTGTTACCATGGTGTCATAATCACTGTCATGATATCATAATCATTGTCGTGATTATTCCATGTGAGGGAATCATTATCATGATCTCATAATTGTTATCATGACCGCATAATCATTGCCATGATCTCATAATCATTGTCGTGATTATTCTATGTGAGGGACTCATTATCATGATATCATAATCATTATTATTTCATATGGAGAAATTGCTGCCATGATTTCATAATTGTTGTCATAATGTCATAATCATTATCATGATTATTCCATGTGAGGGAATAATTACCCTGATATCATAATCGTTATCATGATGTCATAATCGTTATCACGACAATTCCATGTGAGGGATCATTATCATGATGTCATAATCATTACCATGATGCCATAATCATAATGATTATTGTATGTGAGGGAATTGTTGTCCAATGATAATCATTATCAATATGTCATAGTTATTATATCATAATCCTGATTATTCCATATGGAGGAATCATTGCCATGATGTCATAATCGTTGTCATGATGTCATAATCATTATCATGATGTCATAATTATTATCACGCTATCATAATTATTATAATGATTATCCCATGTGAAGGAATCATTGCCATGATATCATAATCATTGTCATGATTACACCACATGGAAGATTCATTATCATGATGACACAATCATGATTGTTCCATAGGGAGGAATCATTGCAATTATTTAATAATTGTTATCATGATGTTATAATTATTATCAGGATGTCATAATTGTTACCATGATTATTCCATGTGAGGGAATCATTATCACAATATCATAATCATTACCATGATGCCATAATCGTTCTCATGATGATTCATTTTAATGATTATTCCATGTGAAGGAATAATTATCATTGTCATTATCTCGTAATCATTATCATGACATCATAATAATTATCAAGATTTTTCCATGTGGGGGAATCATAATCATGATGTCATCATCATTATCACTATATCAAAATAATTACCATGATTATTCAATCTAGAGAATCATTATCATGACATCATAATCATTATTACACAATCACAATCCATATAATAATTATTCCATGTAGAGGAATTATTATTATGACAAAACAATAGTAATAATAATTAATATATATTACTCATATCATATCAATAATTATATATTTATAATATAATGTTATAATAAATGGTTTATTATAATTCTAATATATTATCTAGTATTATAATATTAATAAAATATACCTTAGGAGTACTATCATGTTCATTATAATCTTATTCCATGTGGAAGAATCATTATCACAACATCACAATCCTTATCATGGTGGGATTTCCGTCCTGTCCCGGACAAATCCATGAGACAGCTCTGTGCAGAGATCTCCCAGGGCTGGGATTTGCCCAGGCCCCAGTGGCTGTTCCCGAAATGAGCCCCTCTGTCACCGCCCTCTGCCTGCTGGAGGTGACACATTTCACACCCCCATTTGTTTGGAAGGGGATCATTCACAATTACATGGATTCCCTCCATTATGCAGCCGTTATTGGCAACTGTGCATTAAAATTGGGGATTTTAATTAAATTAATAGTTCCTCACCACTCCAGCTCTTCCAGCAGCCAGATTTCCCCGGAGCTGACTGTTAATGCCCCATTATCCTCCGGCTGCATGGGGGTTAAACCTCCCACAGAATCCAGGGGTTTCTCTTATAAAACCCAGAAAAGCAGCAGAAAATTCAAATGCCGCTGTCTCAGCCCAGCTCCCTGCCAGAGCTGATGGAAACCTCTGGATTCTTCTTTCCTCCACACCCACAAAGTACTGGTGTGGCTTCCCCAGAGCCTCGTGCAGGTGGGAACTCAGCTCATCTAATTCTGTTTTTTGCTGCCTGAATTTTCGGGCTTTACTGATCCAGTTCCCATTGTTGGGGACATTATTTCAGGCTGCAGCTCAGGTGTGACTCAGGTGAAACACCCGGTGGCCCTGGGGTGTGACACCAATGCTCAGAGGTTGTTTAGGTGGGGAAAAAAATCCTAAAATACTTGAGGAAACCTTGGTAATAATCCCTAGGCTGGTTCTGGACACTGTGACATGGGCACAGCCAGACCCAAACTGGCTTTGGAGGATTTTTTCCCCTAATGTGGGTTTAATCCACAGCCAAGGCTGCTTTCTCCTGGGTCTCCCACTGTGACCATCCCAGTTCATCGTGGGGCTGTGAGGGGCACGAGGCTCTCCAGACCCTGAATAAAGGGAGCTCCCGCCCCACCAACGCTGCAGCCAAAGCCCTGAGGGCACCCAAAGATTAGCTCAGCACTTGGGTCAGTCCCTGGTGGGGACTTTTCCGGGAGAACAGAGGGGTCTGGGGGGTTCACAGGCAGCATCTCAGCCCCAAAATGCCCAAGGGCAGGTGCCAGGCACAGGGAGGGTTTGGAACAGGCACAGAAACAGAGGGAGAGTCACTGGTTTAGTTGGGATGGGTTTGGTGGGATTTTTGGAGAGGGGTTTGTCCCTGCGCAGAGTTTGTTTGGTTTGGCCCAGCTGAGATGGGTTGGGTTGGTTTTGTTGTCTCTTTTTAGATTGGAAGGAAAAAGAGGAAGTTTTTGGGGGTTTTTTGCCTTTAACATGTGTTTTTTCACAGACCTGTGTCTAGTTTTTTAGTGGTTGGAAGCTTTGTATTACCTCCTTAAATGTTTCTTATGTAAAACTATGATATTTTACTCTTCATCTCTGTGAAGTACATGTTCTCTCGTGTCTCCTCAGTGCTGAGCATCTGAGGGGTTTTCCATTCCCAGTGGGAGTTCTCGCTGACACAAGAGTGGGAAGAAAGGCTCTGTCCACTTTTCCCTTGAGGTCACCTCTGACTCCAGCCTGCAGCCCTGATGTGGCAGTGCCCGTGGTCTCCCTGCCCACAGAGGGTGACTCAGGGCTGAGCTCAAATGTCCTGCCCGGGGTGACCCCCCTCAGGGACCTCAAATGTCCCTGCGTGCCCAGCATGAGATGACACAGGTGTCCCAGGAGAAAGAGGAGGGACATGGGGACCCTAAACACCCCTGGGAGCAGAGCACCAGGTGACAAGAGATGTTGCACCAGCAAGGATGAGATGGGGACCCCAAACACCCCTGTGTCACGAGGTGACACAGGTGTCCCAGGAGCGAGGCCGAGAGGAGGGAGATGTGCAGGACCCACCCTCGGGCAGGGTCTGAGTGGTCACAGCCACACCCGCCCAGGGCCACCAACCCCAGGGGCTGCTGTGCCCTGGGAGTGGTGTGGCCTGCTGCCACCCAGGGCCCTGCTGCCACCCAGGGCTGTGCCACCACCCTGGGCTGTGTCACCAGCCAGGGCTGTGCCACCACCCCGGGCTCTGCAGAGCTCCCAGCACTCTCCATCCTCCTCCGGGAAGCTGCCAGACACAAGTGAAAAGGCAATAAATTAAAACGCTGTCCATTTCAGTCTCCTCTAATTGCTCTCCCCCGGCTGAGGTGGCGGGTGGTGATTCATCTCCCTGGCAGCAGAGCCAGGCTGCGGGAGGGATGCTGCAGATGCAGGAGGAGTATTTGGGGTGAGTGGTGGCTGCTGGGGCCATGCTGCTCCCAGCCGTGGGGGCTCCTGCCGCAGCACAGGGACGTCCAGCCTGAGCTGACTCCTCAGCATCTCCAGCTCACGGGCTCGGGTCAGCGCTGGGCTGTCCCCAGGAGCTGCTGCACAGCCACATGCAGACTGTGGGCTCAGGATTCAGCCACATTCCATCGCCTGTGCTGTACCAGGGTTAGAATTGACATGACACGAGGACCCAGCTAGGATCAAAGCTGCCCTGTGCCAGATTCTCTCTTTATTTATACCCTGGGGCTGAATAATCCCCACTTGGAGGATGGAGAGGACAGTGGGATCTTAAAGAGGACATTCCTACGTACAAAGCACCTGGGAGGAGCATGGCTGGAAGAAAAACTGGAGAGGAAGGAACATGTCAGTCCATTGGGGAAAAACTGGAAGTTCTCCAGGCTGAATGGAAATGGAATAAAGGCCAGGGCAGAGAGAGACCTGGGAAGTGCTCAGGATAAACTCAGTGACTTTGTGAAGGGAGCTGCAGCCCCAGTTCAGAGAGGAACAGGCTTGGGGAAAAAGGCAGCATCCACCTGCTGGGCTCTCCAAGGATCCTGCCAAGGCCTCTTGGAAAACACTCCCAGGGAATCTCAGTGGGATAAAAAAACAGGTCATGGATACCTGGCTAAAGATGGGACGAGGGCTCTGCTCCTGCCCTGGGGAGTTCCTACAACCCCCAGAGCGTTCATTGCCTTCCTGGTGTTCAGGAAACACCCTGAGCCAGGAGATCCTGCTGTCCCACCAGGCTGGCCAGGGCCGTGTCACTCCAGGGTGGCCAGGGCCGTGTCACACCTCCAGGCAGGGCTGTGTCACATCTCTGGCCAGGGCTGTGTCACACCTCTGGCCAGGGCTGTGTCACACCTCTGGGCAGGGCTGTGTCACATCTCTGGGTAGGGCTGTGTCACATCTCTGGGCAGGGCTGTGTCACATCTCTGGGCAGGGCTGTGTCACACCTCTGGGCAGGGCTGTGTCACATCTCTGGGCAGGGCTGTGTCACACGAGTCTCCACTGAAGGTGACATTTGTGCCCAGACAGTGCCAGCCAAGTCCTATCAGAGTGAGAACTTCCCTGATTGTGGTTGGAAGCAGCGGCACTTCCTCGTCTGTCTGGGAATTGTCCTGTCCTGGCAGTGCCAGGGGAGATCCCCCCTTTCCCATATGGAGAAGTGTTGCTGGAAGCTGCAGGGAGGCCCCATCATCCCCATCCTGGAGCTCGGAGCTGATGAGGAGCTCCTGCCCCCAGGCAGGGCTGCAGAGCACTGTGATAATCCAGGCCAAGGGATCAGGATGAGGGAAGAGGAGTCCCTGCTCCCTTTCCTTCTGCATCCCACAGGAAGGTGGAGAAGGCCCGGCAAAGGATGGGGCTGGGAGCAGTGCCTGCAGCCTGCTGGGAGGGTTGGGACTGTCCATGGATGTTATTCCAACCCCCCACATCCCTGGAGCTCAGATCGCTGAGGAATTCAGGCTCAGAGTCGGTTCAGCCGAGCGCAGATTGACTGCGGGGATGCACCAGTTCCTGAACTCCATTAGTGGCTAATTACATCAGCTCCCCCGCTGCAGCCTTGGGGTGACAGCGCTGGGAATGTGCACGACAGGGAGGAGAAAAGCAGGAAAGGGCCGAGGGGAGGGCTTTAATTAGCTTTATTTGCGGTGCAGCACCTGCCCCAGCATCCAGCCTGCGCATCCCTGGCCCGGGGCTGGGCTTGTCTGGGAGTCAATTCAGGATTTAGTGATGACCTGGGAGCTGCCATGATGCTGATGGGGAGCAGCACCCGGAGCACCTCCCTTCCCTGGATATCACCCAACAGCTCCGTGTGACCGTGTCACTCACTGCCAGGCTGTGACAGTGCCATCCCTTCCTCCCGGAGCTTCCCCTCCCTCCCATCCCTCCCTCCCATCCCTCAGTCCCCTCTCCTGGGGCTCCCAGAGTGATAATGGGGGGAGCTCCCCGGCCGGGGGGGATAGGGATGTGTTCTTCATTAGCATGATCTTCTTACTTGGAAAATGGGTTTGTGTATTTCATCCTCGTTTCAATTTAAAAAAAAAAAAAAAAAAAAAAAAAAAGAAAGAAAGAAAACCAACAAGTTCTGGAAGGCTGGTTTGCAATGAAAGAGGCAGCAGCGAATCTTGGAAATTATTCTGGAGGAGCTGCAGCCCTCCCTGGCCAGGAGGCACCAGTGCTCCCAGCTAGCAGGGATTCATGTTCCTTGCCTGCTGGTTTTTGATCTGAGAATGGCACTTCGAGGCACCCAGAAAAGCTAAAATATTTGGTAAATTTTTGGGGGAAAAGCTGGAATACCCTCGCACTCCAGTGCCAGCCAGCAGCAGTGGAGGGAACATTCCCGAAGTGCTCCCGAGCTGGAGCTGTCCCGGTGCTGATGCTGCCTCGGGCCGGGTGGGAGCTCTGGATTTGGGATCCTGGGGAAGGGAGACACAACCCTGCTGTGCAGAGGTGCTGGGCAAGCATGGAAATGTCACCAAAAATGTCTCCCCGAGCTCGTAAGACTCCTCCAGCCCAGTGGCTTTGTGTAGCCCAGCTCATCCTCCCTGGGCTAGTTCTGAGCCTGCGTCCCCAAGCACCAGCACAGCACTGAGGGTTTTGCCCAGAGGAAAACCAAAATGTGTAACTGAGTTTTTGCCTCTTGGGAACTCTGCCAAGTGGTTTTTGGCTGGGTTTCATGAACACTTTTTCTTCCAGGGCTACAAACCCCCCCAGGGTTTGTTTGTAGCTGGAGGCTGTCCGTCAGTGTTGTGGGATCCTCTGTTCCCTGCCCTGCCCTGCCCTGGCAGCACTAAGAACCACCACATCTGGCAGAGCCAGGAGTGCAGCAGAGCCCTGGTTCCAGCAGCAGTTAAAAAGGGGGAGAAGAAAGGGAAAAAGCCAATTATATGTAATTGGATTCAGTAAACTGAATTATCTCCCCATTAAAGCCGGGCTTGTTTTTAGATAGTGGGACATTCAAACTATCAAAGGCATTAATTGATTCATCCCCCTTTTCAAGTGCTTTCTCAACAGTGCCTCTATTCAGGAGCTGCAACCTTTTGTTCCCGGGGGGAATGGGAATTATCCAGCCCGTGTTTATATCTTGCGAGCTCTATTCACGCCGGCTTTTTTTGTCCTGGTGCTGTTTTAACTCAAAAAACCGAGCCGAGACTTCTGCATAACATAATGGAAAGTTTATTTCTCCTTTTGTGCTGCCTTCAGTGATGCTGGAAGCGTGATTTAACCGGGGAGGCAGGCAGAGGGGTGTTTGGAGGCTGGTTTGGAGGCAGGCAGATCCCAGACGTGGGATGGGAAGGAAGCCAAGGAGCACCAGGAGCTCCTGGTGGTGCTGGGCAGCTTGGGCTGGAGGCTCTCCACAGCTCCAGGCTGCACCGAGGCACTTCCTCAATTCCTGTGCCCTCTGCAGCTGCGGGAAACACTGAATAAAGGCTGTTCCATGCCCAGAGAGCATCCCAAAGGATTCCTGGGCCACTGCTGACCCCAAGGTCGTGCAGCTCGTGCAGTGCCATAAATAAACATTTCTGCACTGTTGTGAGGGAATTTCCAAAACCAGGGTGCCCAGGAATTGTCCTGTGCCTCTGTCCCTGGGCAGGACTGAGGATGAGACCCCTCTCATCCTCGTGCCTGCCCAAGTGGCTGCTGGGTGCTGGGAGAGCCTCGGGAATCAGTCAGCTCCCAGGAGTTATTTAGGCAAATTGAAAGCATTATGTCAAATTGATGGGCAGCGTTTCAGGCCCGAATGGTCCTATTGGCATTTCCCTCCTTTGTAATCAATAACTCCTAAAGGATTACAATTTAATTTTTAAAGGGTAATTCAATCAAGAATTTGAAAACAGAGGACATTCTTAAAATTAAACTTTAATCCAATTTAGTTCTTTTTAAAAATTGTACTTGCAGAAGAAAGGAGAGCAATTGCCAAACTACCCCTCACCTTGGACTGAAAGGGGAAATGTCTTCTGTATTCCTGGTAGGAATCTGTCCCTTTGTTTACCTTGAATTGCTCTTGCCTTTAGTTCTTCAATGAATTAATGTTTCCATTAATTCATTGAAGAAACATCTTCCCAAAATCCCAAGGACCTGGCTGAGTTTAGCACTGGTGACACCACCAGCATCCACTGATCCCTGTGAGTCTCCCCAGAGCAGAGGCTGACAGGGAAAAGCTGATTTTTCCATTAAAATATTCCTGCTCTTTTCCATCTCCTGTTGCCTCTTTGGGCCAGTCCCAGGCAGCTCTGAAGAGGTTGAAGGAATGGATGGCACAGAAATGACACAGAAATGGCAAAGAGCAATTCTGAGATTTCCCCAATTTACTTGCTCAGCATTTCTCCAAGAGAAATTTTCATTGTTTCTTCTCCTATTTTTCATCCCTGGTTTACCAGGCCCAAATCCTGCTGCCTTTGGGATGAGGAACCTCTGTCCAGTCAGTGACAGTAAATCCCAAATCAAACCATGGGTGACCACAGCAGATCCCATTCTGCAGCACCACGGTGGCACTGCCGAAAGCAGAGGGTGAAAAAGGGTGACAAAGGGTGACAAAGGGTGACAAAGCTGCTGCAACCCAGGAGAGCAGGAGGGGTGATCCAAACCCTACAATTCCTTTGGATTTCCTTAGGAAAACCCATTAAGGAAATCCTCCCCTAAATAATTGTGTCTGTCAAAGATGCTCCAGGTGGAGCAGGTGACACCTGGCCCAGGCTGCCAAGAATGAGCATGATGATGATGAAGACGAGGCCTCTGTTGTGTGTGCTCAGAGCTTCCCAAACCTTTTCCAGCAGAGCTGTCTCCATGAGAAGTTCTCCCCCTCCAGAATATCGATCTGAAAACATTTCCTGCTCAGTATTGAAGACAATGGTTTTCTGTAGAGCTCTGGTTTCTGACACCAGTTGGGTGTCTTGGTTTGAACAGACAGGTGTCTGCTGAGGCAGGCAGGAGCCTCCCCTGAAATGGAAAATGCAAACCCCCTCTCTCTGAATTATTGTAATTTTGAAATTAATGAGCTGTCAGGCAAAGATATGGGAGTAGGAATAACAGTTCTTTACCAGGAAAACTAAAAACACCGATGCAATAGCGCAAACAAAGCAGTGGCAGAGTCAGAGCAGCCCTGGCAGCCTGTGGGGCAGGGAGGTGGCAGCAGCCCCATCCCAGGGTGGCTCAGCCCTCCTGCAGTGCCAGCTGTGCTTCTGCTGGAGCAGGATCCTGCACAAGGGGGGAGTTTTCCTCTGGAGCTCCAGGGCTGGGGGAGATGGGCCTGGGCTCCTCTGGGAATGCAGTGGGGAAGAAAGCTGCTCCTCTGGGAATGCAGTGGGGAAGAAAGCTGCTCCTCTGGGAATGCAGGGGGGAAGAAAGCTGCTCCTCTGGGAATGCAGTGGGAAGAAAGCTGCTCCTCTGGGAATGCAGTGGGGAAGAAAGCTGCTCCTCTGGGAATGCAGTGGGAAGAAAGCTGCTCCTCTGGGAATGCAGGGGGCAAAGGCTGCTGTGCTGTTCCCAGGTCAGATTGTATCCAGGTAGGAATGCTCGGCTCCTCCCCTGGGCGCAGCATCTCCCCATGGATGATGGAATTTTCTCAGCCATGCAGGGACACTCAGTGGCCATGAACAGCAGAGATCTCCTGGAGGGAGGATTGGCTGTGGGAGAGAGAAAGAAAAGAGCCCAAAGAGCAGCAGAGCCCTGCCCCAGCTCTGACAGATGGGACAGAGCACACACCCAATTTAGAGCCTGAGACACTGGGCCATGGGATGGTCTGAGGGAATTTTGAGGGGAAATGCACAAGAGGCCCCAAAGAGCTTGGAGGGGTTTGTGGAGGTGACATCTCAAGCCTGATTAATTAATTGCTGCAATTAACCACAGAGGGAATCAAACACAAGGACCCTGCAGAAATTTAGTGAAGGATCCGAAGCTCGTGCAGCCTGAATTAAAGCAGAGCACGAGAAATGGAGGGGAGGGAGTTCTGCTCCACCAAGGGGTGAGAGGGGTCAAGAGAGGGTTTGCCACAATGAGGAAATGTAAGGAAATATCATCATATCCGTAGGGGCAATAAAGCCTTGAAGCAAAATCCAAGGAGACAGGCACAAGTTCAGGTGGAAACAGTCTGGGACGGTGAGCAGGTGACGCCCATCCCTCACTCCTGAGTATTTCCTTGCTCTCCACTGAGCTGAGAGCTCTTCAGTAGGAGGGGTTTGGGTGTCTGCACCTCCTCATGTGAATATATCCAGAATGGCTGTTTTAAATGTAAAAATTATTAACTAAATCATTAATTAATTAAAAAATTTGTATATATAATTATGAGAGAGGGGGTAGAGAGAGATATGTTTGTGTTTTTTTAAAACTATCAAGAAATGAATTTTTATAGTTCTTTTTGCTTTATGTGCCTAACACTTTTCATCTAACAAAAACACCCCCCAAACCCAAAAAACTACTTAAATTTTTTATACATTTCTCTGTCTTGCTGATTATCTGAGTGTGCTGTCAGTTCCTGGCAGCAAACACAGTTTTGTCATAATCCCTTCAGAATAAAAACCACCAAAAAAACCCCAAGAAAGCACAATATGAATTCCAATGATTTCTCCTTTACAATTCATAGCTCAAACAAGCATTTGATTTACAGTCATGGAGACACTTGCTGCAGGCTAATTAAAACCAATGTATTGTTGGCAGATCATTTATTGAGGGAAAACAAATTGACAAAGGATAAATTAAGTTGCCACGCAATTAACTGGGAAAAAAAATAAAAATATGCCCAGCTGAAATAGGAAATGAATCCAAACATTTATCAATATTTCAGCCAAGGCTGAATGAAGAAGTTTCAAGTTCCCTGGAGAGAAAAGGAAGAAGATGGGGCTGAAACAATCTTGGAAGAATTCTGGGACTTGAAATTTGCAGGGAGCGTGGTGAAGGAAGCCAGAGGAGGGTGAGATTCCATGAATTTGGCAGTACAGGGATTTTGTTGGTCAAAGGACAAGAAGAAATTCCTGCCTGAGGGGGGGGAGAGGCTGGGCTGGAATTCCCAGAGCAGCTGTGGCTGCCCCTGGATCCCTGGCAGTGCCCAAGGCCAGGCTGGATGGGGCTTGGAGCAGCCTGGGACAGTGAAGGTGTCCCTGGGGATGGCACTGGATGGGTTTGAGGTCCCTCCCAACCCATGTGTGATCCCAAGCCATTAAAATCACAGGAAAACTGACCAGGGAACCTGTCCCAGGCTCTAAATTGTCCTGGATTTGGCACCAGAGTCCTTGGGTGGAGCAATTTCACTCTTGGACACATTCCCACCAAAAATCCTCCATGTAGGATTGCTCTGGGCTGGGAAAGGAGGAGTTGCCCAGGCAGGAACTCCTGTGGAACACAGGAAATCCCTTCACCTGGAAGGAATTCACCTCGGACCCTTAATCAGGTTCCCACTCGTCAGATAATCAATACTCAGTCCATTAAGGGAGAGAGGAGTCTCTCCTGTGCTATAGACCTCCAAGAAACACAGCTGTGACCTCTGGTGCTTCCATGTCACACATGGCACTGCCCAGAGAAAATCTGCCATGGTGACAACTCTCCATGCACAGTGCACTCACCACCGTGCATGGACAGACTTCTCATAGGGTTTCTTTTCAGGGATGCTTTGCCAAGGACCAAAGAAAAACAACAGTTCAGTTTCTCATTTTTGGGACAACAGTCCCCCCCATTTCCCCCTGGGGCCGAGGGTCCAAGAACAGAGATCTTCTTCTCTTCTTCTTCTCTGAAGACAGAGGGCATCACCACAACCCTCCTCAACCTTTTCTCTGCTCACTCCACTCCTGTCACTCTCAGCTGCTGAAGCAGGTCTCTTGGCTCACCGCTGCATCCCCCTAAAATGCAGCCTGTGTTGCAGGAGAATTTGGTTCAGTCTATGGCTAACAAGAAAAGTCCAGCCAACAGCCACTCCATCATCTCCTCCCACCTAGAATGTCTCTTTCTAACATCTCAGGTCCCAGACGTCTCTCCTCTTTAAAACCGAGGAGGAGTAATATTTCACAAAGGTTTCATTTCCCAAGGAAGGGTTAAAAGTCCCGACTCCCCGGATGGCTGAAATCTCAGCCCAGACTCCAGTGCCCATGCTGGGCACCTTCCCTCCCCCCCCCACCCCCCCTTCTCCTCGGCTGGAGAATTTCCAGCTGTCTTCAGGCTCTCTGTCTCTTTCCCTCTGTGTGGGGGGTGGGGGGGGGGAGCAAAGACATCTCAGCCTTCCTCCACCCTTCCATCCACAGGAGCCGGCCCAGTTCCAGTCCTTCACCCCTGGCCTACCTCAGCCGGGCTGCATGGCTTCCTGTTCTGCAGCCAGCCCGTGGCTGGGCAGGGGAGAGTCTGCACTGCCTCTGACCGGAACTAAAGAGAGCGTTCTCCTGGGAGTTCTGCTTTTAACCCCTCTGTGTTCCCAGAGGCATGTCCAGCCTTCAGTGGCCACTCCAGGTGCCACTATCCAAACCTGACCACCAACTGGTTTGACTATCAGCTTCCTGAGAAAATTCTCTTCCATGTCAAACCACGACACTGGTGAAACCTCTTGTCCCTTTGGAGGTTTGAGCTCAGCTGGTGGAAGCTCCTGGGAATGGCAGCCCCATTTTCCCTTCCAATCCCACAGCCCTGGGAGGAATTTGTGTTCAACACCTGCTGGGAAGAGCTCCTGGTGCTCAGTGAACAACCTGGATTTTCCTGGCTCTGAAAGAAGAAAATGTTTTCTGCACAAGGAGGGGACCAGCACTGGGGTTTGGCTGGGATGCACTGGTTTGGGGTGAGACGCACTGGTTTTGCGTGGGACATACTGATTTTGGGTAGGACACACTGGTTTGGGGTAGGATATACTGATTTTGGGTGGTATGCACTGGTTTTGGGTGGGACGCACTGGTTTTGGGCGGGTTACACTGGTTTTGGGTAGGATGCACTGGTTTGAGTGGAATATTCTCCCACCTTTCCCAGAGAGCAGAAGCTGAGCTGTGACCACCAAATCCAACCTTTCCTGCCTCACTGAGCTGCTCTTCCCTTCTCTGCTGCTTTCCCTGAGCTTTCCAAGGTGTGACGATGAATGGAATAATAAAACCAACACCAGGATCCCACTGCAGCTGCAGCCACACTGCAATTCTGTGGGTAATTCTGGATCATTTGGGAAAAAAAAAAAAAACTTCAAAAAAGAAGAAGAAAATAAAAATAGTTTGTTTTATTTCACCAGGAAAATGAGAATGTCTGAATGAGAGTGGCTTCCAAACATGGAAGCTCCTCGGGAAGCCACCTGGGGATGTTCTGTGCTGACCTCAGCCCTGCAGCTGGCAGAGCTTTGTCCCTGAACTCGGTGGGAATGGGAATGATGTTTCAAATGGTGGAATCACAGCCAGCAGAGCCTCTCTGCATCAGCATCCCAACTCTGGAATCATTTGGGTGGGAATTCGAGGAGTTCCATGGGAGCACCAAACCCATTCCTGCTTTCAGCTGCAAATGGGAAGAAAATTCAGGGAAACAGTAAAAATATGTGAGTGCAAGGAGAGCGTGAAGGGAGATGGAGTTCTCTGAGATTCTGTCCTGCATTAAAAAATCATCCAGGAGCTGACCAGAGAGCAAAGCCCTGAGCCCCCCACACACATGCAAGGGGAGGTTTAGAGTTCTCTCTCCCACCTCCAAGGGGAGGTTTGGAGTTCTCTCTCCCACCTGGGGGAGATACCCCCAAATCCTGGCACCCCCATGGGATCTGCACCAGGAGAGAGCGGAGTTTGCTCTGCCTCTGTTCTTCATGTATTTTTTCCTGAGGATTAAATAATTTGGAATTATTCTTTCCCTTCTGCTTTTGATCTTTGGAGGTCTTGGTGGAGCTGTTTGCTCAGGCTGGGAGGGCTCGCCAGGGGCTGGGTATTGCAATGATCTGGAGGAGGAGAAGTGGTTGAATATTGCAAAAACCCTGAGTCTGAAGGATTTTTAAACAAGAAGAGACCCGGTTTTAATGGATTCAACAAAAAAATACCTGATTCTGCAAGTCTGACATCATTTTTTACATCAGAACTCCTCCACCATCTCCACTGAACTGTCTCTGCACGTGAGAGGAAAATTAAACCCCAAATTACCTGAGAGACAGAACCTGAGCCCACAAGTGAGATATTCCCCAGGTGGGTTTTCTTGGTTACTTGAATTTCTATATATGTGCCTTCAGCCTCTGTTGTAAACTGCAAACAGAATTTGGGGCAGAAAGGTTTGAGTATATCAGAGGGAAAAAATGGATTTTACTGTTTCAAAGAGCTTTTCTACTAAAAAAGAAAAAAAATTGTTTTGAGTAGTGAAAGAAAAGTTTTTTGGTTTGTTTTTTTCAGGACTAAAGGTGCTTCAGAAAAATTACTGTTCTGCATGAAAATGCAATTCTTATCAAAATAAAGAGATTCCATAGAGAATAGCAAAAAGAGATTCAATAAACAATTAAAACCAGAGATTCAATAAAGAATTAAAACCAGAGATTCAAGGGGGTCCCTTTTTGCCCTGATCCTGGCTGGCAAGGGGTGACAGACCCAGGGTTTGCTTCCCTCTATTCCCACACCTCTGCACCTGGAGTTTCATTCTGGCCATGACAATCTGCAGGTTGAGAAAAAACCAAAATCAGACAGTTCAAACCAGATACGAGCCTTGCAGCTCAGATCTAATAATGCCAGGAGTCCCTGGGAATTTAAATCATCTTTATTCCCTCCCTGTGACTCATTCGTGGGCCTGACTCAGCGTCCTCATTAGGATTTTTCCCCTGTGGAAAACCCAGCCTGGTTTGATCAGGAGCTCTGCCTTCCATTTGATTTAAGGTCACTCTCAGGGTTGTTCTGCAGCTGTTCTGGCAGCTGTCCCTGCCCTGGCACAGCTGTGCCACTGCCCTGCCCTGGCACAGCTGGAGCCAAATGTCACCAAGCCCTGCACTGGTGTCGCCAGGCCCTTCCTGAGCCCTGCCACCATTCCTGCAGCTTCTGCCACTCAGAGCCTTCATCCCACACCCAGAGGGACATTTGGGAGCAGAGGGAGGAGAGGGGAGAGCCCAGCCACGGCTGCAAGGGGACAGCAGAGCCCGGGCTGCTCCTGTGCCCTGGTGGCGACACATCGGTGGCCACAGGCTGGGCAGGGCTGGACATTGGGCTGGGATCCACCTGGGGATGGATCAGAGGGGTCATCCCAGGGCCCTGGACACTGTGCTGGGATCAGACTGACCAGAGGGGTCATTCCAGAGCCTGGACACTGTGCTGGGATCAGACTGACCAGAGAGGCTCCCACGGCCAGGGCCCAGGTGGGCTCTGAGGCCATCAGGAAAACGAAAGGATCAGCTGCTGTCCTGTCAATTAAATCCCACTCAGGCTGGAAAAGCCTCTGAGATCAGGGAGTGCAACCACCCCCAGCACTGCCGGGGCTACCTCTGGCCATGTCCCCAGAGCCAGGGATGGGAACTCCAACTGCCCGGAGCAGCTGTGCCAGGGCTGGATCAACCTTTCAGTGAAGGAATCTTCCCCAGTATCCAACCTGAGCCTCCTTTTCTCCAGGATAAGCCTCCTTCCCAGTTCCCTCAGGAGCTCTCCAGCCCCTTGCCCAGCTCCGCTGCTGAAGGAAAAGTGGGAATGAATCCCCTGAGCCCAAAAATTCACCAGTTCTGCTGCTCCAAGCTGAGTGTGGCATCCCTGAGTTGCACAGGTGCGCAAGGCTGGAGCCACACCCAGGCTCACCTGCAGGAAACCTCCCCCGGGGATTTCAGACCTCTGGGATGGGACTGGCAGATCAGGGAAACTCAGAAACCCACCACCAATGGAAACACCTGCTGGCTGTGGTACTGGTAATATTTATTCCTTATTTCATCCTGGAAAACTTCACTCCTGGAGTATTTCTGGGGGAGAAAACAGCTCGTGGCTGCGAGCGGAGCGCCGTGTGTGTCAGCACAGTGTTTCATTAGCATGGTGATCAGATCTGAACCCCGATAAAACCGGGCAGAGAACAACTCCAAATGAAATCCCCGCAGCAGTTCTGGAGTGCAAGCGTTTGAGGAGCGCAAGCAGCTTGAGGCAGCACAGGCCTGGCTCTGATGAATTTAATCAGCAGTGGGAACTTTGTGTGAGACAGAAGGAGCTGCCCAGAGCTAGTTGCTGGAGCATATTGTGCTGGAACATATTTTATTTATTACCGAGTGCTGTATCAGAAAGAATTTTCATCAGATCCTCCCTTTGCTCCTTGTTTTTATTTTGTTTCTCTCATCTGTTCATCTCTCCTCAATGTTTGATGCATTTTTCATCCTCTGCTTTCACTGGGCTTTGCCTCTCTCACTCTTTCCCAAAGTTTTCCTGTGTGGGTGTGGTCTCAGGAATTTGGGGTTCTCACGGGGGCTTTTCTTGGGAAGATTGCTCATCAGGAATTCCTCCCAGAGCAAACCAGTGGGACTCTGAGGGTGCACCTTGAGCTGCATTTACATGAGAGACTAGCTCCACCCAGCGCAGAGCTCCATGGCACTGGTTCCATGAAGATGAAGAAGCAATGAAGACACGAGGGGAGTTCAACTGCAGCAGAACTCAAGCCAGGTCCAGCCATTCCTCCCCAGGATCCCCAGAAGGGCAGAGGAAACATTTGGGCTTTAGGATGGGTCTTTTTAGAGTGAGTTCTGTGGCTGTGTTGGGAAACCCCCAGAAATTGTGGTTATTTCCCTTCACTCCAGGCACTTTCAGGGAGCACAGGCACCTGCTGAGCCCTGTTTGTATTTTATCCCGAGGCTGTGGAGACCTCTTGATCCCTGGGCTTTGGAACAGCATCTGCAGCTCAGGCTGGGTTGGCCATGGAGAGCTGAGCACCCTGGAGTTGTTTTTTTCCTCTGCCATGGATAGCCAGAGATTTGGAGATGTTAAAATACCACAACAATTCAGCACAAACAAAAAAAAAATCTTCATGATGAAGCAGCCAAAGTCTTTATCCAAGTTACTCCAGAGTCTGTGACAGAGTCTGAGCATGCCAGGAAAAATCCACCTGGATCATCTGGGGATGATCTGGGGCTGAATTTCTTGTGTTCAGTTTGGGAAAGTCCAGCCTGGATCTCCTGGTTGATGGTCTGGGTCTTTCCTTCCTGTGCTGAGCCTGGCAGGAACTGCACAAGCAGCACCTTTGAGTGGCCTCACTCTGCCCTTCCCAAGCTCCTTCCCGGGGCTCCCCAGCCTGACCCAGCTCCAGAGCAGGTCTGTGAAGGAGCAGAGGCTGAACTATCTGGGGGCTGAGCGGTTTGTTAACAATTAACACTGTTAATGAGTGTGACCAGCTGATGGCTTTTCTCCATCCCCAGGGTTTTCCCTGCAGAGGAGCCTCAGACTGCTGGACCAGGCACCCCTGGAGGGTTTCCATGGATCCTCTGGAGCAGGAGGTGCTCAGGCCCATGGCTGTTCCTGATCCAGCTGCAGCATTCCCAGGAGCTGGGTGGGAAGCAGAGGAGGCTGCAGCACTGCCAGGACTGAGAGGGAAGCAGAGGAGCCCAGCACCAAGCCCAGCCCCAGAGGTCACTCAGGGCCTGGGTCCAGCCCCTGGGGCTGACTCGGGCACAGGGAACAAACCCTGGGACACTGGGGACTCATGACCTGAACCCTCCTGCACAGGGCAGCTGCCTGAGGAGAGGAAGAAAGAACAGATGAGATTTATTCTTCTTTGGAAAGCATTTATTCCAAAGACACGGCCAGCCCGCTGATCTGTTCCTGCCGGAGGATATAAACAGGGGCAGTGCCCGAGGTGTCGGGAGCCCAGGGCTGCTCCTCAGCTCCTGACAGGATTCAACACTGCTGGCTCTTCCTCCTCAGGCCTGCCCACCACAGAGATGAGGTGACTCTGCCTCGCTTTAATCCTGTTTCTTTCTTATTTCTGTGTTCAGACATCAGCTCTGCATCCACAGGGGTCTGGTTTTAGTTGCTTAAATCTTGTTTTTGGTACAGGGCTGGTCCTGCATCCCCTTAAGAGTTCTTCTGTTTGGATTTCTTCAGCCAAGTGCTTTCTCACCCCAAATTTCCATCCCAATCCCTGCTTTCCCTCAGCTGGGGAGGAATGAAGGTCATTTGAGTGGAATTGCAAAACCTTGGCATGATGGGGGGAGAAATGACTGGCAGGAAATCAGCTCTGAAAGCTCAGAGTGGTTTATATGAGCAAACCTTGCTCTCATTAGGAAAATCCAGATTTGTTGTGGCACTGTGAGGCTGAGCTGAGATGCACACAATATTTCCTTGGGATATCTGGCAGCTGGATCAGTGTTTAATATATCCATTAAATGCTACATCGAGATGTAAGAGCAGACAATAAAACTTGTTTATTTACCTCTGAAACCTCTGGCAGAGCAGAGCCCATCACTCCCTGGATATATTTCCCCGTTCCTATCTCCCAGCTATTGGGAATGACAGCAATAAAAGGAAGAGCCATAGATTTTCTCTCCTAGCCTGCATTTACCATGGACAAAACAAATCCTATCAAAATGCATTTATTTATTTCTCTCTCCCTGGAACGCACCCAGAGTGCAACTCCTGATGCGTTTCTACAATTGCCTGAAATATCCAGGAGGACCAATCACCCCCATGCTCACTGAGTCCTTCCCTGGGATCTATCTCCAGGAAAAATGGAGTGTTTGGCTTTATTGACGTTTATGGTCGTGTTTATTGTCCCCTTGCTGGGACAGCCAAGGGTTTCCTTGGCTGGCACGTGCACAGCCCCCCACTTCCAGCACCTCCCAACTATCAATTCCCCAAAATTGCCTCCAATTCTGAACCTGTAATATTTGAAACAGGAGTGGGGAAATAAAACAGAGCACTAAAGCAGGCTGGTGGGTTCAGACAAGTGCACAGCTAGCAGGAAAATCTGGAATAAAAATATTTCTCTGCTTTGTGAAGGTAACAGACTGCCACTGCCTTATCTTCATAACTTTAACATCTTTTGGTATTTTCCCAGTGCTGTCCCAGGCTCTGGACACAGGGAATGGGCTATGGGTGAGAAGCAGCAAAGGGCAGCTTGACCTTGGTGTTAAATCACTAAATCCCCACAGTTTGGAGGGAGCTGGATCGTGCTGGGGGCTGGCAGAGGGAATGCGGGCAGGGGCTCCTTGAGATTCCCTCCATCTCTCCCAAAAACTGAAGGAACACAGGGACAAGAGGATATTTCGCCATTTTTTTCCACGGCACAGAGGACAGAGCTGTGATCTTCCCTGGATGATGCCGCTGATCCAGAGGCGAGCTGAGCTGAGCTCATTCTGATCTGAACCATGGGAAAAAAAAGATTTTATGAAGACCTGAAACTTTCTCCTTTATGTTCCTTGCTCCTGTTTGTTTGTGTGGTTTTACAGGGTCACTGCTCACACAGGGAAGGAGGGGGACACAGCAACGTGCTGATCACCCTCTGGTGCCTCTCCATCTAATTAGACAGGCGTTAATTACCAGCTCAGGGCTTGGACCTGCTAAATGTGCTCACGAAAATGAGGACAGGGCAAACCCAAAATGCCTTTGCAAGGAGTTCTGTCAGAGGGAGGGAGGGGATTTGGGTGGGATTCAGGAGGCAGGGGAATGTGGTTTCCATGTTTTCCCTGGGGAGCTCAGCAGGGTGTTCCCAGTGTGGGAACATTTTCCATCCTCCCAGTTCCTGCCATTGCAGGGTCAATACCTGGGTAGCATTTGGCAAAGCACTGGGATGGTTCCTGTCCTGGAATTTGCTGATGGGAATGGTGATGGAGACAAAGGCATGGTGGGGGTGAGGCTGAGGGGACACTGAGAGGAACAATCTCAGTGTGTTCCAAAGGTTTGTCCATAACCAGGCCAGGACAGAGCCAGGGATGAGCCAATAAAACCCCTGGACAGGAGAACTGGGAACATTCCCTGCGTGAGCATCCATTGTTCAGCTCCACATTTGTCAGGAATGGGGAATACATTCCACCAGGCCCAGCTTTCCAGTGGTTATTCCAGGATTCTAGATCCTGCTGGAGCTGCACATCTGGACAAGGTTTGTCCTTGTGGCAGCCCTTGGATCCCTCTGAGCCCCTGGAAAATCCAGCTGCTGATTGTGCTGCAGAAATAGCAATTCTGGGATGGTGCTGTTTGAAGGAGAAGGATGTTCCTGACTCCCGGGCCTCACAGTGGATTTATCACCTCTCCACATCCCCTGTGGGGCCACATCCACGTGGGAGAATCCCTGTGAACAATTATCCCGTTGTGGTGGGTTGACAAGGAAGTGGGTTTTCTCGGGAAGTTATAGCCAAACCAATCAGTGGTCAGATTTGAATATTGACACCTGGTGTGACCACTGAGGACATGGACACGCCTCTGAGAACACAGGGGGTTGAAAGCAGAGAACTCCCAGGGGAATTCTCTCTTTAGTTCCATTCAATGAAGAGTTGGGAGCTGCCCTGCCCAGCCACAGGCTGGGTTGGGGAGGGGAAGCCATGAGGCCTGGAGAGGTAGGCCAGGGGTGAAGGGACTGGAACCAGGCTGGTCCCTGCAGGACGGAAGGTGGAGGAAACTGAGATGTGTTTGTTCCCCCTTCTGGAGGGGGAGAGAGACAGAGAGCCTGGGCCACCTGGAAATTTGATATCATGTGCAGGCAGTATGCTGGCAGAGAAAGAGGGTGTCGGGAAGGTGCCCAGCCGTGGGAGTCCTGGGCAGGCTGCTGTGAGACCTCGGCCATCCTGAGCGCAGCAGAGCCCAACACTTCAACCCCTTCTTGGACATAGATAGCCTTGGGAAACACTAATCCTCCTTGATCTGAAAGAGAAGAGAGACGGCCTGGGGCCTGAGAGGTGTCAGAAAAAGATGGGAAAGAATCCTAGGTGGGAGGAGATGATGGAGTGGCTTTTGGATGGACTTTTTCTTGTGTATCCATAGACTGAACCAATTCTCCTGTAACACAGAGACTGCATTTAGTGACTGCCAGGGCAGGACTGAGAGTGAACTGCTGCAGTGATACCACATGCAGGAGTGGAGTGGACAGGGAAAGCTGAGGAGAGTGTGGTGGTGCCCTTGTCTTCAGGGCAGAAGAAGATCTCTGTTCTCAAAACCCTCGACCCCAGAGGATGAGAAAAATGGGGGGAATTGTTGTTCCAAAATGAGAAACAATTGTTCTTTGGTCCTTGGCAAAGCATCCTGAAAGGAGCCCTATGAGAAGTCTGTCCATGCATGGTGAGAGCACTGTACACGGAAGGAGGATGTCACCATGGCAGATTTTCTCTGGGCAGTGCCATGTGTGATGTGGAAACATAAGAGGTGTGGCAGCTGTGTTTCCTGTGGAAGGCTATGGTGCAAGGGAGACTCCTCTCTCCCCTGATGGACTGAGAATTGATTATCTGAGGGGTGGTAACTTGATTGAGAATCCAAGATTTTGTCTCACTGTGTTTTGTGGAAATTGGGTGGGGGGTGGAGGAATGTTTTGGAAGTTATTCATTATGTGTTCCTTTTATTACAGTGTAGGATAATAAAGTTTTTTTCTTTATTTCTAAGCTTGAGCCTGCTCTGCTCTGTCTCTGGTCACATCTCACAGCAGTCATTTGAGGAAAATATATTTTCATGGGTGACCTGGCACTGTGCCAGCGCCAACCCATGACACCCACACAAACTGTGCTTCCCTTCCCTTGTTCCCAGCTCACCTGGGCTCCTTTTCCATGTAAAACATTCCTGGTGCTTGTCACAGGGACATCCTTCTTTCTTTCAGGATTTTTCATAGAGCAGCACTGAGGAAAGAAAGAGAAAACAATTTCTATTTCTGCTCCTTGTTTTTCCCATGTGGAATGTGTTTGGAGAATTGTTTCCCTGGGGTGAGTGCTTGGTTGGATTCTGGTGAGGATTGTTTGAGCCTGATGGCCAATCCAACCCACCTGGGGCTGGACAGAGAGAGGGTCACGAGTTGTGAGTTAGATATGGTAGTTAGGAAAAGTGGGTATGTAGTTTTAGTATCTCCTTTAAATAGCATATTAATGTATTATAGCATATTTATAATAAAGAAATCATTCAGCCTTCTGAACTGGAGTCAGACATCAGCATTTCTTCCCACTGGGTTTGCCTGCATTTACAATAGGTGGTGACAAGGCTCCTGTCACTCGGTGAGGTGGAAAACAGCCCCTGCCAGCAGCAGGGAATCATCAGAGGGATGAAAAATGAGCTGTGGAGAGCAGGGCCTGGCCAGGACTGTGCTAATTGCTGTGCTAATTACAGCCAGGGGCACGTGGAGATGAATTCCTGGTGGGAAGGGGGGTGCTCTGGGAGTTCCTCGCTGCAGGGAGGGGAGGGATCAGCTTTGGCTGCTCTCCTGGAGCAGCTGGGTGAATGAACAGGCAGGAGGAATCACCTGCCACTCTTCAACCATCGCCTTTCACTGTGCCAGGAGCTCAAGCAGCTGAGAGGGGCAAACTGGGAGGAAAACCCTCATTTTGAACCACCCTGTGTCTGTCCTGCTGCTGTTCCAAGGCTCAGAATTCCGTGTGGCTCTGAGCCCTTCCCGGAATCTAGGGGAGATGGAGGATCAGGGGCAGCTCTGCTCTTTCTCTTCCTGGCCAGGTTATAAATAGCGATTTATGAGTCTGAGGTTTCCAAGCAGAAAGGAGAGAAAGAGGCAAAGAGAGACAATAACACATAGAAATGTGAAAAGTCCTTTTCTAACCTGGCAAAATGAGTGCTTGGCCTTGGCATGGTGCAAGGAGGTTTGGCTTTGATAGTGACCTAAATTTAACTTCTCTAAAGGTTCAAAGAAACCTCAACCCTGAACTGATTCCTCTCAGTTTAAACCTGGAGTGCTCTGTGATCTTCCAGCTTGGTCTTGATGCTTTTCTCAACCTGGGAGGGGAGCACCAAACCTGGAATTCTCAAACCTGGAATTCCAGGGGTGCTTTGGGTGAGGGGAGGATTCCTCAGGGCTGACCAAGGAGCCAAATCCTCGATTATTTTCACTTTTTCCAAGTGAGGCTGGCATTCACTGCACCTCCAGGGAGACTCCCAGGTTCTGCCTGGCTCCCTCCACCTCAAGGAAAAAATTAACCATTAATTCCCTTCAGAGGTTTCTTGTGAGAATGGGAACAAGAGACAGGAATTGTTTTCCCTGGGAATATTGAGTGGAGTCATCCCTCACTGAGGGGGGGAAGGGCTGAGTGCACATCCAATAACAAATACCCCAAAACCCCTGAATTTGACCTCATGAATGATTTTCTAGGGAGTGATAACAGCAAAGCAGGAGAAGAGGGAAATGGCATCAATGAGAGCTGAGGCAGGTTTCCCTTCAGCTCCAGAGAATCAGACCTTCCCTCAGAGGTGCTTCCTCTGGGGTGTTCACCTGGAAACACCTCCCACCTCTGGAGAACAGGACCATCCCTTCCTCTTCTTCCCCCAGGATACAGGAATGTGGCTCTGGAAGCAGCACAAGGCTCTGATGGATGAGAATCTCAACTTCCACCAAAAAAAAAAAAAAAAAAAAAAAAACCAAACCAGAAAAAAAACCCAAAAAACCCCAACCTCGTCTCATTACATGCCCAAGCAGCTCCTGGAACATGGCAAAAACTCTTCATGGATATTCTGGAAAGTGGCAGAAGAGCGAGATTGGCCTGGCTGCTCATCAGCCAGGTAATTAATGGGGCCACGGCGCTAATAGGGAGCAAATCGCGAGCAGGGAGGGGAGAGACAGGTCCCCTCCTGCCCCAGACTCAGCTGTCTGAGGTGTTCTCTGGTGGGCTGGAGCCAGGGGCAGGGTGGTGAGGGGTGGATGAGCCCCCTTCACCCAGCTGTGTCCACAGAACTCCAGTCCCGTCCCCAGGTGTGGAATGAAGTCAAAACTCAGCAGAACGTCCCTGCAGACACCTTGGTAAACCCCAGCCAGGACTCTGCAGGAATATTTGCAATAAAAGGAAGCAGAGGTGGCCAAGCCCCTCAGGGATGGAGCAGAGGGGCAGGACAGGGGTTCCAGGCAGCTTTTGGGGTCCCAGTGTGGGGTGGCCCTGAAGCTCTGCAGGGTTTGGATCCGAGCCACGGAACAAAGGGGCAGAGGGCAGCACTTCAGGGCAGTTTCCACTTTTTGTTCTTTTTCTCTTACTTTTCTTTCCGCAAACATTTCAGCCTGGTTCTAAAATCGAACCAGGAGATAAATGTAAAACTCTTGAGGTGAGTTGATGTCAGACTCTTCCAGGTTGCTCCACCCTGGCCTTGAACACTCCCAGGGATGGGATGAAATGGAATCCCATGGAATTCCCTGTGCCAAGGCCTCCCCACCCTCACAGGGAACAGTTTTTCCTAAAAATCCTCCAGCTTTTCCTCTAAATCCACTCCTGTCAATTTAAAACCATCCCCCTCATCCTGCCACTCCATCCACTGTAAACAGATCCATTTTTAGCAGTTTCCAATAAAAATATGGCACATCTGGAGGTTGTTGGTCAAACATCTGCTGGGTGCCCATTTTTTTTGCCCCAAATCAAAGCTCAGAGCTCTCTCCAAACCTGGAGTGTTAATAAATATTTGTGCTTTACAAGGCAGGGCCATGCCCTCACCCTGCCGCTCCCCAAAATCCCCCAAACCCCCCAGAACCCCCCAAATCCCTGCAAAATCACTGTTCTACAGGCAGAGTCACAACCCCCATATTTATACCTTTATACGTTTCCCATTTTCCTCCCTTTCCCCCCATTTCTCACTTTTTCCTTCATTTTTCCTCTTCTCCCCCTGTTTTTTCCTTTCCCTCACAATTTTTCCTCTCTTTTCTCCCCATTTTCCTGCTTCAGTTCAGTCTAGCAGGAAACTCCCAGGGGGTGCAAGCAGGAAATTCTGAGTGATTTTGGAGACAGGAGCACCTAAAAAAGGGAATGGAGCTGTTCCCCCAGCCCAGGAAAACCTAAAAACGGGAATGGAGCTGTTCCCCCAGCCCTGCTCTTCCCTCTGGGCTGGCCCTGTGGGGCTCAGCCCTCGTGTCCTTGTGTCCTGTGCCACCATAGCTGCCAGATGACAAAGCCTCCAGACTGACTCAAGATCTTATTGCTCTTCCAAGACAGATTTTTTTTTTACTTTTAGCTTCGGATTTGAATTTTTTTTAAATTCTGCTTTGGTTTGGTTGGGTTTTTTTTGGGTTTTTTGGTGGAGCTGCAGCAAATCCCAGGAAAGGTGGAGCAGATGTGAAGGTCTGTGGGTTCCAGCAGCCCTGGTGGGCTGTGCCCCTCTGAAGGAATCACAAAATGCTGCATCTGGATTGAAATGTCATCCCCATGGTGGGGAGAGGTCTGGCACCATTTGTGTTTAACAATTTTGCAAGTGTGTTAGGTTGGCAATCACCCTGTTCTGGGTTTAAATTCTAATTTCACTCTTTTTTTTTCCCCGCTTTCCCTGCCGTCTGCTGGATGCAATATTCATGTACTGTTAAATCAAACACTCCATTAGCAGCGGCAGAGATAAATATTGAATTAATGGAATTATTCAGGTTGATGGGAGATTCATGGGATCGTGCTGGAGAGCGCTGGGTGTGAGCTCTGCCAGCAGCTGAATCCCTGCCCCTGGCTGGGCTCTGCCACAAAAACAGCCCCAGGAGCTGAGATCTAACGGGGAGAGATGTCAGCATTCACTGGGAATATGTTGGAGGGCGTGGATGTGAGCAGATGAAGCCAGGACGAGCACTGAATATTTTAGGCTGTCCCATCCTTCTGAGGAGGAGCAGAATCCACTGGATCCTGCTGTGGAGCAAATTCCCATTTTCCAGCCTCCAATCCTTTGGCTCCTCCAGCCCTTGACCCTACCTGGGGCTGGGCAGGGGCAGGGGCAGGGACCCTGGGCAGGCAGAGCCCGCCCCAAAGGAGTGGGAAGGGCAACAATCCTGGAATTGTTGGGGTTGGAGGGGAATTTAAATTCCAGTTCCATGGCAGGGACCCCTCCCACTGTCCCAGGTGCTCCAGCCCCAATATCCAACCTGGTCCTGGGCACTGCCAGGGATCCAGGGGCAGCCACAGCTGCTCTGGGAATTCCAGCCCAGCCCCTCCCCACCCTGCCAGGGAACAATTCCCAATTCCCAATCTCCCATCCAGCCCTGCCCTCTGGCACTGGGAGCCATTCCCTGTGTCCTGTCCCTCCATCCTTGTCCCCAGCCCCTCTCCAGCTCTCCTGGAGCCCCTTCAGGCCCTGCAGGGGCTCTGAGGTCTCCCTGGAGCTTCTCCTCTCCGGGGGAGCCGCCCCAGCTCTCCCAGCCTTGCCCAGGACACCTTTATGAACCATCCCTACCCCTGTGTCCCTAATTCTGTGTTTTGACAACACTCTCCAGTCACTTTCCATATTTTTATGCCTCACTTCATGAATATTCTGAGCTGGAAACTCATCCTGAAATTGTTTCCTTTTTGTCTTCTCTTCTAGGAAACAGTTTGTGTGCAAAGTCTCCCTAATTTATGTAAATAGGAAGGCAGTGGAGTTTTCACTTCAATGTTCCAAATTAAAAGTTCCCCAACATTTCCAATTAGCTGGAGAGAAAAGCACCTCTAAAAACATCCCAAAGCCAGCGAGGCTGGGGCAAAGGGAGCATTCCCATTGTGACACCAATGGAGGAGGCTCCAGGGAAGGGAATGGGAAGGGAATGGGGGATTTGTGCCAAAGGGTGGCTGAAAACTTGGGGAAAAGGGCAAAGAAACTTCTGTCAGGGTTAAACCCAGCTCAGCATTGCCCCTTGTCAAATCTTGGAATGTCCTGAGTGGGAAGGGACCCACAGGGATGATCAATCCCAAATTCAAACCCTGCCCAGACCCCCCAACCACCCCACCCTGGGCATCTCTGGAGCTCTGGCAGCCTCGGGGCCGTGCCCATTCCCTGGGCAGCCTGGGCAGTGCCCAGCACCTCCCTGAGCTCCAGCCTGCCCTGCCCTGGCCCATTTTCGAGGCCCCCTGGCTGTCTCAGGGTCCAGGAACTTCCTTTTCCATTCCCTGGCTGCAGACAGCAGCGAGTGCATTGTGTGCAGCCACCCAGGGGCAGCAGAACTCTTCTGACAGGGATGATTTTATTGCCTTCACACCCCAGAGCTCGGCCCTCTCCTCCCCAGGGCCAGATAAGAGCTCGGTGTTGCTGTTTAAGAAAAAAAATCCCATTTTGGCACCGTGGCTGGCGGAAATATTGAGAGCTTCATTCCTCCCCCCTCCCTCCCTCTCTCCCTCCTCTTGTAATCTTTGATAAAGAAAAAAGTGTTCTCCCAGAAAGGGATGCTAATTAACAATTAATTCTTTTATCTTCCAGCACCGAGTCTGGGAGACCTGAAGAAGATGTAGAATAAAATTAGTGGTAATTAGCTTTTTAGAGCATTAAATAAACAGCGACATGAACGATGGAGAATTAATGTTATGCATTTATTTTTAACAATATTTATCCAGGCGGTTTTTGAACAAGGCCCTGTGGCATTGGCTCCCTCTAACACAGGCAGCGCCGAGGAATAATCACATTTAGGCTGCGTTCAGACAGCACCATGCAAATGAAAGAATAATGAAGAGGAGCCTCTTAATAGCGGCTTGGTGGCTCTGCGCTGGAATATCATATCAGGGCTTTGCATTCCTGTGGAGAACTCGGGAATTGCCACCCTCCATCATTCCCAGCCTCAGGCACTGCCCGGGAATCCGCAGCCCTGGGATGAGGTGGAGCTGCCAGCACAGGAGTCTGCAGGGGTGGGGACATCCTGGGGACATCCTGGGGACATCCTGGGGACCTAGCCAGGGAAGGACACAGAGTCCATCCCCATTGGGGCAGAGATCGGGGGATAGCTGAATATTCCAGGCTGGAAGGGACCCACAGGGATCATGGAATCCAGCTCCTGGCCCTGCACAGGGGGGAAAAGGTCACAGGATATTCAGATATCAGAATATTCCAGGCTGGAAAAGGACTCACAGGGATCATGGAATCCATCCCCTGGCCCTGCAGAGTGAGACAGGGATCACAGAGTCACAGAATATCCTGAGATAGAAAGGGATCCACAGGCATCCTGAGATGGAAAAGGACCCACAGGGATCATGGAATCCAGCTCCTGGCCCTGCACATGCACCCCTAAGTCCCACCCTGTTCCTGGGAGCATTTTCCAAGCCTAATTCCATGTTCCTGTCTCAAATCCCTGCTGGAACACCCAAATGTGCCCTGATTCCATCGGGGCCTGGCTGTCCCCTGGAGGTGAAGAGTGCAGAGATCACAGGTTTCAGCCCCAGCACGTCCATCTCTCTGACTGACTGCATTTCTTCTTTTCTCTGCTTCCGTGGGCTTTTGGGGTCCCTCTGGAAAGGGTTTTCCTCGTGGTTCGGTGCCCAGCAGATGTCAGGGTCACTGGCACCCATGGAATGTCCCCCATCCACACACTGGGGACACTCAGGCAGGAAGGGCTGTCCCAAAATTTGGCTCCTGTTCAGCTGAACATGCCTGGGCCCATCCCTGCCCCGTTCTGGCTGCAGCCAGGCTGGGAGGGGTGGGAGATGTCACACCCTGTCTGTGGGACAGTGTTACTGCTCAGGGCTGTGCTAATTAGGAAAGGAGCCTCAGCAGATGAACCTTGGACACCATTCTTAATTAAGACTCTCTGCCAAGTCAGAGTCAGAGAAGACAAAGGGGACAGAGGGGACAGGGCAGGGTCCCCCAGCCCTGCAGGGACCCGGAGCCTCCCGCTCCACATCCAGCTCCCACCACCCTGCCTTAATTAAGGGAAACCTCATCACTAACACCTTCAATCAGGCACTTAATGAGGACCTGAGGGGCGCTAAATGCAGTCAGACTATTGTCACCGCTGAGGTGACAGCGGGAGGGTGGCAGTGGCCCCGATTCCCTCCCAGGGTCCCACCGGGAGTGGGAAACTGCGGCTTTCGGGGGTCACTTGCGGCTGTCCCCATCCCTCCCCGGCCCCCCGGGACCCCTCCGGCTCGCTGTCCCCTCAGGGGACCGGGGTTTGCCGTGGTCCCGCTGCACTGGGCTCACCAGGCAGCGGCTGGGTTTGCACGGTCCGAGCGGCGGTGCGCCTCGGTCGCCGCAAGGATTCGGGATAAAGAGACGAAGAGAGGTCAGTTGTGTGCAGTCCAGAGAGATTGTATTGCCTGAACGGTTGCAGGGACAAAAGACCCTGGGCTTCTGCCCAGATACAGTTTTATACAGCAAAATTAAGAGATAAGGTCTAAACAATAGAGACAGTGTCCAGCATGGGCTCATCAGAACCACCCCAGGGGTCAGGTCCAATGGGAACTGCTCAGGGGTGAGGAAAAAGGGGTTTACAGAAAAATGCTGAAGCGAAACTTTCCCGAAGCAATGGGGCATACATAAATGTATCTTTTCCTCAGTTTCCCATTCCCAAGGCCTTTCTAAAACCCTTCCTCCACACTACCGCAATAGCAACAGGAAACCTTCCGCTGGGATTTGGGACAGCACCCCTGCTCTGGGTCAGGGTGAACACAGGGGCAGGCAGGGCTGGGCCTGGGGGAACATGGGGACAGGGGACAGGGACAGCCCTGGGGACTGTGGGTGACACACACAGGGACAGGGACAGCCCTGGGGACTGTGGCTGCTCTGGGACAGGGGCGTTGTGGCTGGAGGTAACCCACGCAGGGCAGGGACAACCTTGGGGACTGTGGCTGTGGGTGACACACGCAGGGACATCTCTGTGGGACTGTAACTGTGGGTGACACAGGTGTTGGAACCCCGGCCTGGTTCAGGGGCTCCGTGTGGTGGAAAAGTCTCTCCTCCAACCCATGCTTCCAAAGAAAGGCTCAGCAGTCTCTGTTGTTCGGTCTCAAGGCAGTTTATTGCAAATTATCTAAAAGATTTTCTTCTGGGGCTGCTGTGGTTTGCTCACAGCTCAGGCAGAGGCACACACACACCCTGACATCCTCTCTGACTCCCGACTGCTTCTTCTCTCCCCGCCCAGGGCTGCTGCTGTCTTTTATATGGTACATTACGTGTTACATGGGTACAGTTTTTCCCCAATGCCCATTACCTATATTAAATGGTGCTTTTCTACTCTAAACCAATCTGTAAGAGACAACATCACCAAGAACATGGAGGTAAGGAAGAAGAAAGAGGAGAAAGAGGACCGGCCTACATTCCTCTATCTTAAAAGTTTTGACCCTCATGTACAAAGTAAAAACCCCTCTGTACAGGTGTTAAAACCCCCTTGTACAATACTAAAAAATTCTTCCCTCTATTTTGTAACTACTTTTACTATAATATCTAAAGTTTTGTGACTTCTTGTTCTACCTTTAAAGTCGGTAAATCATTCCATGGCTCAAACTCAAAATCACAGCTGTTTTTAGCTGCCTGCCAGGGTCTCAAATGCCTCTGACTAGGGCTTGGAACCTCTAAAAATGTCTGAGGGACATTTTGAGTTCCAACACACAGGGATATCCCTCTGCCCCTGTGGCTTTTGGTGACCCTGATGGGACAGCTCTGAGGGACTGGCTGCAGGTGACCCACACAGGACAGGGACACCCCCGAATTTCCTCCTGCCAGGTCACCACAGAAAAAGCCCTGGGAGACAGTGGCAGCTCCACGTGCTTTCCACGGATTTTCCAGTTTTAGATAAAACTTTACCCCAGCCATGGACTGGGCCCATGGCAGAGCCAGGAGGAGTTTGGTTGCTGCAGAAACTCAGAAACGATTTCAACATTTAGGTCTTTGTTTCCCATTTTGGGTGGCAGGGAGGGGCATTTGGCTGGCTCAGTAGTGAGTTATTTGTTTTATGGGGTTGATTTTTTCCACTGAAAGAGCAGAAATCTTGGGATTCTGTCTGGGAAGAGGCATGGATAATATGATAGGCTATTAATCCTGCAGGAGTTAATTGGCTGTGGATAAATGATGGACAGAGCGGGAGGCAGGGGAGGTCCGTGTTCCCCTCACAATATTAACCCAAATACAATTAAAACAATTTTTATCTGATTCATGGCCTGGCTCTCTCCAAGGACAAGTGAGGTGATGAGAATCGGCTGTGTCTACTCTCAAATTCGAGTATTCCCATCAAATTTACAATTCCTTCCTGTCCTGATGAAGAGAGGGCAAAGATTTTCCACTCCCACCTGAACCCAGCCATGGGTGGCCAGAGGAGCTGGAATCCGCTGTGGACTCGGGGCTTTGTGAAACATTACTAAAATAATTTATCTTAGGTAACATGTTGTTATCAAAGCACAAGTAATCGGTTAAAAAAATCGTGCTAAATTTTATAGAACATAAATTTAAAACATAAAGGGGTAAAGGAGGAGAAAAAAAAATAGGGAAAAAGGCTGTTGGAAACAATCAAGCCGAATTAAGGAGCGCAGGTGAATAAAGGAGTGCTGGTGCTGTTTTACACCCTGAGCCAGCATTGAAATGCGAAATAACCCACAGACAAATGAGCCCTCCCTGACTGCCCCAGCTCAGACAGGTCTGAGCCCTTCCCAGACATGAAAGCCACGATTCAGTTTGCAAACAAGCTGGAAAATTGGACAGGAAAGACCAAAAGGACGGCACGGGAAGCAAAAAGCCACCAAAGAAAGAAATGCGTCACCGGGGGGTGAACCGTCCCTAAAACGGGGCCAAGAGGGAAGGGGGGTTCCAGAATTTGGAAAATGAGAGGCTCGTCAGGATTCCCAAAGGAATCTGTGGCTGCTGTAGCGGTGGAGGGAGCGAGGGACCACCAGGGATGCAGTGGAGCCGGTGGTCCTTTTCCTGATGCTGATTTTGGGAGAGAAATTGGGGACAAATTGCTGCAAATTCAGCTGAGAGAGCTGGGAAGGGGCTGGAGCCCCAGGAGAGGCTGAGGGAGCTGGGAAGGGGCTGGAGCCCCAGGAGAGGCTGAGGGAGCTGGGAAGGGGCTCAGCCTGGAGAAAAGGAGGCTCAGGGGGGACCTTGTGGCTCTGCACAGCTCCTGACAGGAGGGGACAGCTAGGGGGTTCGGGCTCTGCTCCAGGGAACAGGGACAGGAGGAGAGATGTTCTCAATCTGCTCCAGGGGAGGCTCTGGTTGGATTTTAGGGTAAATTCCTGCACTGAAAGGTCAGTTAAGCCTTGGAAGAGGCTGCCATGGGCAGTGGTGGAGTCATCATTCCTGGGAGGGCTTAATTAATTAATTAATCCCATGACTGTGAAATCTGGCAGCCCCAGTGTGTCAATGCCTCCCTCCAGGAGCTGCTCCTCCAGTTCGTATCCTGTGAAGGCAATTTCCCCTTTGCTCATGGACAGGGAGCAGTGGCTTCCCTCTGAGGATGTCTGGGCTGATGTCAACCCCTCTCTGCCCTGTGACATTCCAGAGTACTGGTCCTGGAAAATGCATTGGGAGTGGGAGCAGGGATCCAGCTCCATCAGGCTGAGCCGTCACCATTTCCAAAGGAGGAGAGCGAGGGAATGTGAGTCATTCCAGAGGGAATCGGGAGCTCTACACTGTCTTGGCTTGAACAGACAGGTGTCAGCTGAGGAAGGCAGGAGCCTCCCCTGAAATGGAAAATGCAAACCCCCTCCATCTGAATTATTGTAATTTTGGAATTAAGGGACTCCCAGGCAAAGATATGGGAATAGGAATAACAGTTCTTTACCAGGAAAATTAAAAATACCGATGCAATAGCACAACCAAAGCAGTGCCATAGTCAGAGCAGGCCCTGGCAGCCTGTGGGGCAGGGAGGTGGCAGCAGCCCCATCCCAGGGTGGCTCAGCCCTCCTGCAGTGCCAGCTGTGCTTCTGCTGGAGCAGGATCCTGCACAAGGGGGGAGTTTTCCTCTGGAGCTCCAGGGCTGGGGAGATGGGCCTGGGCTCCTCTGGGAATGCAGTGGGGAGAAAGCTGCTCCTCTGGGAATGCAGTGGGAAGAAAGCTGCTCCTCTGGGAATGCAGTGGGGAAGAAAGCTGCTCCTCTGGGAATGCAGTGGGAAGAAAGCTGCTCCCCTGGGAATGCAGTGGGAAGAAAGCTGTTCCTCTGGGAATGCAGTGGGGAAGAAAGCTGCTCCTCTGGGAATGCAGTGGGAAGAAAGCTGCTCCTCTGGGAATGCAGTGGGAAGAAAGCTGTTCCTCTGGGAATGCAGTGGGCAAAGGCTGCTGTGCTGTTCCCAGGTCAGATTGTATCCAGGTAGGAATGCTCGGCTCCTCCCCTGGGCACAGCATCTCCCCATGGATGATGGAATTTTCTCAGCCATGCAGGGACACTCAGTGGCCATGAACAGCAGAGATCTCCTGGTGGGAGGATTGGCTGTGGGAGAGATAAAGAGAAGTGCCCAAAGAGCAGCAGAGCCCTGCCCCCACTCTGACATCGTAACAGAACACACACCCACTGTGGGAACGGCCCCTGCCGGCCTCGGCTTCTCCCTCCACTGCTCCAATCCTTCACTCATTTCTGTCCTGCAGCTCTGGGTGCTCCCAGCCGCTCATTTCCCCCCAGTGACACCAATTGCTCTGACAGGAGCTGTTCCCTCTCCAGGTAAACCCCATCCCCATGGAATTCTCAGACCACCAATCCGAGTTCCCCTGCAGTGCCTCCATCTCATCCATCCTCCTCCAAGAGAATTCCAGCCTCTGCCAGGACTCCCTGGGGCTCCTCCCAGGTGTGCCATACCAGGGATCATTCCCTGACACGTTCCCATCCAGCAGCTCCTCAGAGGGGTCAGGGTCAGTGCAGGACCTTTTTTACAGCACCTCGTGCAAGAGTTTGAAGTCTCTCAGGCCTCACCTGCAGTCTCCACCTTTCCCTCCCTCCCCACTCCTTCCCCCCTGGTCTTCACAAGGCCCCCGCGGTGAGGAGCAGCAGCAGATTCTCTGTCAAGGACCAAAGTGCCGCACAATTTCTTTGGTTTTGTGTTTTCTTTCAGCTCTCTCCACCCAGGAATGAGCTTTGAGCCTGGAGATCCAAGCTCCAGCCACAGCCTCAGGAGCTGCTACAGTGAATCCAAACCCTCCTGCCTGGGCTCATTTGTTCCACTTCCCTCCGAAGGCAGCAATCAGAGAACTCCATCTTCCTCTAAATTGAAACTCGAGGGGAGATTGAAAAGGAGATGCTTGTACCACATAACCACCAACCTTCCCGAGGAACTTTAATGCCTGAAACATCCTCGGATATGTTTTGGCTCAATTCAATCTCACCTCAGCACCAGGCAATCCCTGCACCTGCAGAAGCTGCTGGGAGGAGCGAGCTGCTCTGAGGCAGCCTGGCAGAGGGGCAGGCTTGATTCCACTTCTCCCTAATGGGATTGATTAAAAGCTTTGCTGTTTTACCCCTGACACAGGGGCACTTTTATCCAGGGGATGTGCTGGGCTTTATCCCCCTGGGGCTGCAGGTTCATCACTTGTGCTGCTGCTTGGAATCCCAGGCCCTGGCTGGCACCAGAGAGCTCCACAAATCCTTTTACCCTCGAGCCCAGCTGCAAATGGCTCTGTCCTCAATAACAGAGTGGATGTGGTGTCTCAGCCTGAGGAATCTGGAGGGATGCTGGAGGGAATCTGTGCCACAGAGCCCTGCGGGGGTTTAGGGTGAGTCTGGCCCTTTGCACTGCAGATTAGAACTGCTCAAACCCACTTTCCCTGACCCCTTTTCCTTCTTACCCTTCAGAATTATTTGAGCAGTCCCTGGTGCAAGTTTGGGGCTCTCCAGAACCTCCACCTCCGAGGAGCAACAGGACCTCAACTCCTGCTCTTAGTCCCTTTGTCTGTTCCTGCTGCTCCCTGCAGTGCAGAAATCCCCATCCTGATGCCTGGATCGCCTCCCAGCTGCCTCCTTTCTGAGGGGATGAATTTCCTCCCTGGCAGGCCAGGGAGAAGCTGCTGCTCTGCAGCTGAGCCCGCTGGATTGTCATAAGAATCTCAAGAGAAAAAGGAAAAAAGTGGGGAAAAAAGTGAAAAAGGATGGGAGCGATGAAGGATGGCAGCCTGGGAGCAGTGGTGCTGAGCAGTTCTCATACCTGTGGAATGAGCTCAGGGTCTGGGGTCACCGAGGGGTTGTGGGGGGACACTGTCCCCAATGTGACCTCCAGGGTCACTGGGGAGCCAGCACAGTGCAGGCTCAGGAATCCCCTGGGTCAAACCCATCTCCATCTCGGTACTGATGGTTTTGGGTGGTGCCAAAGCAGCCCGGTCACCTCCTCCTGCCGTGCTGCACCTGCCACCCTTGACTGTGACAAGGACCTTTCAGACTGGTCCTTTCTGGTGCCAGCTACACCGCACGAGGAGTTCCTGGTGCCCTGAGTTCCTGGGAACGGCTGATCCCTGCCCCAGCTCTGAGAGCAGCATCGCTGCCGTGATTCCTGCACAGACATCCTCATTTTAGCCATTCCCTGGCAGGGAGCTGCAGCTGCTTTCCCAGCGCTGCCAGGGAGCTTAGGAGAGCTTTGATTGCTGACCTTGCCCCTGCCTGCCCGATTTGCTCTTCCCTTGTACTGCCTGACAGCTGCCTCTTTTCCAGCCTGCTCCGCCCGGGGCTGCGCGGTGCCCTCGGGCAGCTCCGCTGTGCTGGAAGCGCGGACGGCTCCGGAATCGCTGATGCTCCGGCAGCTCAGCTCCTCTTCCCCTGTCCTGCTCATGGATCATCCCTGCGGGCAGCCGGGCAGAGCTCTGCAGGAGCTGCCAGAGCCCTGGCATTGCCAAGTTGAGTCCTGGTCCCTGGGGCTGCTCCTCCAGCAGATTCCGGAGCGAGGGGAGCGGTGCCCGGCGCTTCCCGGCCTCTCCGGGGTGCAGGATGGCGGTGGCTGCGGAAGGGAGGGGGAATTTCATCAATAAAAGCCGCGATTTTGCCTCCCCCGCTCTCCTCCCTCATGCCTGGCGTTTGAAAGGCAGGATTGAGAGCTCGCAGCTCGGGGGCTGCTGCAGATGTGGAGCGGGGCAGCTCCCCGGGAGTGCTTCCAGCAGCAGAATTCCGATGGGAGGAAATGGGCCGGCGACACCCCGCAGACAATGCTCCATTGCAAGTCTCCTCTGCAGATGTGCTTCCTCCTCATCAGCACTCGCGATCCGCATTGAGGCTCCTTCCCTCCTGCCCCACGCTCTAAAGGGGCTGAGATTTCATCTTGGGTTTCTTCCCAGAAGTATGAAAGAAAGGAGTGAAAGGGAAGAAAGGGAAAACAGCCGCTCTGGGTGGGACCGGCTCCCGATGAATGGGAATTCTGGGTCACACCGGTTCCACTGAAGATTTGCCAGGCAACTTCTGGAGCTTGGATGGAGCTGGGGTGGGTCTGGGCTGGATTTTGGGCTCCCAATAAAAGGATGGAGCATTTTTTTCCTTCAGAACTTCCTGTGAGTTGGTTTTCATTGCTCCTCCATGGTGACAGTAACCTCGAGAATCCCAGGATTGCTAAGGTGGATAAAAACCGGGAGCATCGAGTCCAAGCTGTGCCCGATGCCCACCTTGTCCCCAGCCCAGAGCTCTGGGTTCCACATCCAGGAATTCCTGGGACACCTGCAGGGATGAGGACTCCAAACCTCCCTAGGCAGCCCCTGCCAAGCCCTGGCTAAAAGGAAATATCCTCCAATCCTCCTTTATTCTGCAGAAAAGGAGGCTCAGGGGGACCTTATGGCTCTGCACAGCTCCTGACAGGAGGGGACAGTCGGGGGGTCGGGCTCTGCTCCAGGGAACAGGGACAGGAGGAGAGGGAACAGCCTCAGGCTGGGCCAGGGCAGGCTCAGGGTGGGCAGCAGCAGGAATTTCCCCATGGAAAGGGGGTCAGGCCTTGGAACTGCCCAGGGAGGTTTGGAGTGCCCATCCCTGGAGGTGCCCAAGGAACAGCTCAGGCAGTGGCACTCAGAGCTCTGGGCTGGGGACAAGGTGGGGGTCAGGCAGAGCTGGGATTTGATCATCTCAGAGATCTTTTACAGCCTCAGTGATTCTGGGATTCCGTGACCCCATTAAAAGGATGGTGCTGTGGGGTGGCATCGCCAGCACTTTGGGACGTGCAGCACAGCAGGGCTGGAGGCAGAGCTGGTGCCAGTGGGGATGGAGCTGCACTGGAACAGTGCTGGAATGAGGAGAGAGGAAGGAAATCAGCAATTCCCAGGTCCTGCCACAGAGACCTTAAGGGAATAGAAATTCCCATTCCTGGTGCTGATCTTTGTAGGGTATGGAAGGTCTGGAGCTGTGGAAGGCAGAGCCCCAGAGTCCATCCCAGAGCTTCCCAAGGAAATGAGGCAGGAAAACCTCTGGCTGGGTGAGTTCCAGGTGAGGGGAATATTTTGTTAACCTACAGCACCTTTTTAAAGGGTGAGGAACAGGGAGCTTTGGAAAACCAAACACAATGAAATCCCTTGGCTCTTCCAACACCTTGAATGGTGGTGGTTGTTTTCACCCAAATCTATGCATTTTGATTTTTTGTTGGAAGCAAAAAGCGGTTTTTAATGTCTCTGTCTGTGCCCTTCTTTCCCATTGTCTGGAAACCCAGCTCCTATTTCCCAAATAACATTTTTTCAGTCCCCAAATCCCAACCAAAACATGCTACATTAATTTGAATTCTGAATTATTTTCTGATGGTTCTTTCTGGAAAGTGTTTTATTTTTTTGTCTCTTTTGTATTGGAGTTCAAATATTTTCATTGCAAAACAGTGGCTAAACATTTTTAATAGGGAGCTCTTTTGTCCAAATCCTTCAATGAGGAAACAGCTCCGGTGTGGTTTTATTTCCCTGCATGTAATTTAATGTATTAAACCTTCTGAGCACCAGCTTTCATTTAAATGACCTTTTTTCTTTATTTGATTCAGGGAGGGTAAGTGGGGGGGAAAAAATCTGATTCTTTTCTGATGAAACAACTGCAGGAAAAGGTTTGTGTCTTGAGCAGAATGAAAATGAGGATCTGAATGCTCCCTCCCACACTGGGACTTGTGGAGGAGCTTTAAAAACCACAAAACCAAAAGAAAACAAACAAAAAACCCCAGATGACCTCAAACAGTTGTTTCTGTTAGAAATGGTTTGGTTTGTTCTTCCCTGAAACAATCCCGAGCCTCTGGGTGCCCAGACTGTTGGGGAAATCATGGAGTTAGAGAGCAGTTATGGCTGGAAAAACCTCCAAGAGCATCAAGGCCAAACTTCGACTGAATCCCACTGAACCGAATCTCCAAGTGCTACATCTGCACATTTTTTGGGCACTTCCAGGGATGTGACTCCAGCACTGCCCTGGGCAGTCCCTTCCTGTGATTAACTCCTCTTTCCATGACGAAATTCCTGCTGATGTCCAGCCTGAACCTCCCCAGGTACAACCTGAGCCTGTTCTCCTCATCCCACCCTTGCCTTTGCATCATACCAGGTCTGGCTGTGAGTTTTGGGAGCTCCAGGGATCCAGGAAGGCCTTGGGATGCTTCATAAACTTATCCAAGTGATCCTGAAGGTATACAGTTATTCCAACTCCAGGGATGTATGGGGACATCCCTTGGGTGCCACCATCCCGTGGACACCACATTTCCTTGGATTTTGTGTTCCCTTGGGTGCCACCATCCCGTGGACACCACATTTCCTTGGATTTTGTGTTCCCTTGGGTGCCGCCACCATTGGACACCACATTTCCTTGGATTTTGTGTTCCCTTGGGTACCACCATTGGACACCACATTTCCTTGGATTTTGTGTTCCCTTGGGTGCCGCCACCATTGGACACCACATTTCCTTGGATTTTGTGTTCCCTTGGGTACCACCATTGGACACCACATTTCCTTGGATTTTGTGTTTCCTTGGATGCCATGATCCCTTGGACACCACATTCTCTTGGATATCATGTTTCCTTGGATCCCACACTTCTTGCTGGGCAGGGGCTGGGCTTTAGACAGCCCCCAGGCTCTGGTTCCACAGCCCCAGCCCTTCCCAAGGGATTTTTCCTGGTCAGAGCAGCTCCCTGCAGGAGCTCCAGGTTGCTCCTGTCACAGCGACCACCAGGATGAACCACCTGGGATCCTTAATGTGGGCAGAGAATGGAAAGCAGGAAAAGTGGATTTGCTTTCCCAGCCTTTGTCCTCCTCCCGAGTGGAGATTTCCAGCCAGGATCAAGCAGATGATCCCTGGGATCTGCGCTCCAGCCTCACCCTGGTGATCCCAGCAGGCACAGGGGTGACCCGGAGCTGACTCTGCTCTCATCCCACCCTGCTCAGGAGCTCTCATGTTTTCCTCTTTCTCCTGCTGCTCTGGACAAAACAAAACAAAACCAAAAAAAGAGCACACAGCTTCATTTTACAGTCTCCAGAGATGTTGGAGCAGAGGCAGCCACAGAACGAAGATCTCACATTCCCAGGAAATAAATCAGATGTTGATTGGCAAGTGAAATCCTGCCCAGCCTGCCTGGAATCCCAGATGAGCCCACCTGCAGCATGGCTGGGGCCATTCCCGCTCTCCAAACACATTTTTCAATCTGCTCCTCTGAGCCTGCAGCACCAATCCCACTTCCCAATTCTCCGCTTGGACAGAAGCACTGAGCATGAGCTCCCCTTGGCACCCTGGCTTCGTGTCTGGGATTTCTGCACCCATCTGAAGGCTCCGGGTGTTACCAAAACTGCTGGCTGCTCTTACAGCAGCGTGGAGTTTTATTTTTATTTTTTCCCCTCTGATGGCTGTGGACCATTTTCCATGTCATGCAATTCCTGGACATTTTATGGGATCAGCCTTGCCACACAGCCCAAGCACTTCCATGTGTTGCTATTGGACACAAAATGAGTACACAGAAGCTTGGTAAGTTCAAAAGACAAAAAGACCCAGTTTTATTTAAACATCTGGTATTTATAGAATTCCAAAGGTGACCGTGGATTGGAGGATGGAATTACCACCTCTCCAACCACACTGGTCCAAAGATCAATCAGTCATTTCTCTCCACCCACAGAGAAATATGCAAATATTCTATTTGTACATGAAATTGTGTGGGAACTCTGGCTTCCAAATATGTAAACATTATCAGAAGGCTAAAGAAGTTTTATGAGAACTTTAAAACTTTCAAAAGAACTATAAAAGAAAACTTAACATATTTAAAAATCAGGGCAACATCTGTGAGCTCTCTTTGGAGGGAGGAAGAAGCAAAATGTGCCCTGGGGACATTGAGTGTGACAAAATCAGGCACTGGAGAGGGAAAAACCCTGAGCCCTGAGCCCAAGTATCAGCAACCCTAAAGACCAGCAACCCCAAGGAGGGCAGGAGCAGGGGAATATCTCCCATGGGATCATCCTCATTTTACCAGGAAAACTCAAATCACAGCCTGGAGAAATGAGAGCAGCAGCCCAAGCAGAGAAATGGGGAGGGCAAAGCCTGAGGATTGATCAGCTCCACTCACAATCTCTACTGCCCTCTCCTCAAGGAAATAAAGCCGCTTTAATGAGCTGGGAATTAATAATAATATCCCATTGCTGGACCCTGAACATGGAAATCTCCAACCAGCCAAAACGGATCCCCTGAGCCCCGGGAAAAGCTGGACCTCTGAGCTCTGGAATTCTCCCATCCAGCCCTCACCTGTGCCCAGTTCATGCAGTTGGGTCCCTCTGCCTCCATCCCTCCCAGCCTGTCCCTCTGCCATCCTCGTTCCCTGCCCCCAGGGCAGTCCCCTAACCCTGGGGAATTCACATCTCTTCCTTCCCCACACCCAGAGCTGCCTGGCCTGCCCTGACCACCTCGGGGTTCCTGAATGCTCCAGGCACAGGCAGGGCCGTGGGTTATCACAGAAGCCATGGTTATCACAGGATCATGGAATCAGCTGGGCCAGAATAGATCTTTGGGATCATTGAGTCCCACCTGAGACCCAACACCCCCTTGTCACTAGCTCATGGCACCGAGTGCCCCATCCAGGCTTTCCTCAAACACCTCCAGTCATGGGGACTCCACACCTCCCACTCAATGCCCAGTGTTCCCATTCTAGTGCCCAGTGTTCCCATCACAATGCCCAGTGCTCCCATTCCCGTGCCCAGTGTTCCCATCCCATCCCATCCCATCCCATCCCATCCCATCCCATCCCATCCCATCCCATCCCATCCCATCCCATTCCATCCCATCCCATCCCATCCCATCCCATCCCATCCCATCCCATCCCATCCCATCCCATCCCATCCCATCCCATCCCATCCCATCCCATCCCATCCCATCCCATCCCATCCCATCCGGGCAGGACTCCCAGGCCCGGCGGTGCCCGGAGGATGGGCAGGGAGCATCGGCGGGATCCCGGGAGCAGCTCCAGCCTCCCGCAGCCTCCTGGCGCCGCACGCCCCGCGGAGCTGCTTATTTCCTTATTTATTTATTTCGTTATTTATTTATCTATCCATTCCACTTCGTTTGCTGCGGAGGTTAAACAAATCAAAGCTCGCCGCTGCAGTGCCGCCGAGGAGCGGCTAATTGGTGCTGTCATTAATTAGCGTCAGTGTCAAGGACAGGAGCGGGGCGCGGGCTCTGGGGGACGCCAGCCGTGATTTGTGTTCGCGTGGGGACATCTAGTGACAACGGTGACAAGCGCAAGCATCCCGGCGATGGGAAGCCTGGATCCCAGCCGCTCTGGCCTCCTGCATTCCCGCTCTGGAATTCCTGCTGCTCCCCTTCCCCGTCATCCCTCGGGCCATGTCCCCAAATGGATTTTGTCGCGGGGTTTTGGGTGTCTCGCCATGGGGCAGGGCACCCCAAAGCTGTGTCACCCCCGCGGGATCCCTGCCAGGCTCCGTCCAGCGGGATGTGATGGGGGCAGGGATAAGCCTGGCACAGATTTGGGCTCCTCTGGTGCCCACGGGGAGTCACAGGGACAGGGGACACCTCTGTGCCAGGGTTGGTGGTCTTGAGCTCCACTGACCACACCAGGAGTGACAGTGGGCAACAGAAGGGTCCCAGTGCTCCCAGTTCAACCCCTGCAGTTCCCAGTCCCCCTCACCTCAGGGTAAATCCCAACCACGGGCAGAGTCAGCCTGGCTCTGTTCCTGTGGCCTTCCCTCGGGGCTGGTTCCCATCCTGTGCACGGCCCGGGCTGTGCTGTCACCTGGAGCCAGATGTCACCTGGAGCTGGGTGTCACCTGGAGCTGGGCATCCCCTGGAGCCGGGTGTCACCTGGAGCCGAGTGTCACCTGGAGCTGGGTGTCACCTGGAGCTGAGTGTCACCTGTAACCAAGTGTCACCTGGAGCCAAGTGTCACCTGGAGCCAAGTGTCACCTGGAGCTGAGTGTCATCTGGAGCCAAGTGTCACCTGGAGCCGGGTGTCACCTGGAGCTGGGCATCCCCTGGAGCTGGGTGTCACCTGGAGCCGAGTGTCACCTGGAGCTGGGTGTCACCTGGAGCTGGGTGTCACCTGGAGCTGAGTGTCACCTGTAACCAAGTGTCACCTGGAGCCAAGTGTCACCTGGAGCTGAGTGTCACCTGGAGCCGAGTGTCCCCTGGAGCTGAGTGTCACCTGGAGCCAGGTGTCACCTGGAGCCAGGTGTCACCTGGAGCTGGGTGTCACCTGGAGCCGAGTGTCACCTGGAGCTGAGTGTCCCTGGACCCGGGTGTCCCCTGGAGCTGGGTGTCACCTGGAGCCAAGTGTCCCTGGAGCCAGGTGTCCTTTGGGCACCTCTGACCCTGCAGCTGCTGCTGGGGGGGCTCCCCCCATCCCTGCTGTCCCAAATGTCCCCTGCTCACATGGACTCACCGGCAGAGGACACGCCCAGGTCTTGTTTCATTTTTTGCTGCTCCAGGGCTGGAATTTTCCCCCCTGGATCTGTCACTGTCCCTGTCACACCCCCAGCTCTCTGTGCTCTGGGCATCTCCTGCTATCCCAGAATGGTCTGGGTGGAAAGGGACTTAAATCCCACCCAGCACCACCCCTACCATGGCAGGGACACCTCCCACTGTCCCAGGAGCTCCAGCCCCAGTGTCCAGCCTGGCCTTGGGCACTGCCAGGGATCCAGGGGCAGCCCCAGCTGCTCTGGGAACCCATGCCAGGGCCAGAGAAACAGCAAAATGTGCTAGGGTAAAAAAATTCTTACCCCTAATATGAAATAAGTTTATGGCTCTATCCAGAGCCAGCTGGAGTATGGACAGACTGGAAGGTTTGGTGAAATGAATGCCCCACATGGCGCCACAGAGTGAGAGGTGGGACCAGAGCTGCCCTCCAAGCTCCAGTGCCCATCTGGAGCAGCACCTGGGGCTGTGACAAGCCCATGTCCCTGTCACTCTCCCTCCCTCTGGGAGCTTTCACTTCCCTCCCCCATTTCCAGCAGGAAAGGCTCAGAGGGGCTGAGAATTTTCCATCTTTGCCCCAAGGGCTGCACTGAGCTCCAAAACCACTTCCACATTTACCACTTTATCTCCCTGCCCCAATTTATATCCACCTTAAATTTTTCCCTTCCACCTGCTGCTATCAACATCTCCTCCATACAGGTCTGAAATTAATCCTTTATTTCCCAAAGCAGACCTTGCTATCAGTAATTAACTTTTTTCCAATTAGCTGCTGAGACACAGTAGCTAATTTATGGGCACGGTGATAAAATCCCAAATCCAGGTGATTGCACTGGAGGTGCAGGGAAGGGCAGGAAGTGATTTTCCATGGGAATTTTAATTTTGCGCTGTTCTGGAAGGTCCAACAACAGAATGCCCGAGATTCCAGGGAGCCCTGGCCCAGGTTCCAGGTAGAAGCACTGGGATTCCCCAGAGCCCTGGGCCAGGAGCTCCCTGTGCCACCTGAGCCCTGCCAGGCTGTGCTGAGGTGCCAAATTCCCTGTTCCCAGTTCATGAGGAGTCTGGAGTTCCCAGTTTCCAGCCCTGGCACCACCTGGGTCTGGGGCTTCTTCCCTGGAAGGCAGGAACAGCTTTTATCCTGCTTTTCCTTCTCTCCAAATGAGAACTGCTTCACCAGTGTAAGGTCACACCAGGGGCCCTGCAGGGGCACAGGGAGGGGGACATCCCTGCTGTGACCCCAGGGACATCTCAGCTGTGACCTCAGGGACACCCTGTGACCCCAGGGACACCCTGCCACCACTGGGACACCCTGGCACCTCAGGAACATCCCTGCTGTGACCTCAGGGACATCCCTGCTGTGACCCCAGGGACATCCCTGCTGTGACCTCAGGGACATCTCTGCTGTGACCCCAGGACCATCCCTGCCACCACGGGCCGTGCCAAGAGCTGCCCCTGGCATCATGGACAGACCCCAGGGTGGAGAACCACAGGGGATGAAGGTGCTCAGGACCTGACTCAGGACAGCCCTTGGTCTCCAGGACAGGAATTTCCCCTTCCTTCCCATCCTTACAGCCCTTTGAGGATGCTCCCAGCACTTCCCCACACGCTCTGAATTCTTAGGATTCACTTCCTCCAGGCAGGATTGGGGGAACCAACGTGATCCTCCCCAGGAAGCCCTGAGGGCAGGGAAGGGCTCCGTTTATTGGGATCCCAGCCTGATCCATGAAGGATGGTGGGAGCAGCCAAACACCACAACCACTGCACACCCCACAGAACAGCTCCTGCTGTGAGCAATGATTAAAATATCAATGAATTCCCAATATAGAGCGATTTGCAATATAGAGCCACTTCCAATTTCTGGCCAGAGCTCTGATCCTCGGGAGGTTCCTCACTGCATGAATCCCAGGGGAGTGCTCTCAGCCCTGGTGAAGCTTCTCTCTGAGCCTAAGTGAGAAATAATAATTTGCAAACATGTCTTCGGTTGGAAATAGAAGATGTGGCTGGGCTGTGTGTTCTGTCCCATCTGTCAGAGCTGGGGCAGGGCTCTGCTGCTCTTTGGGCACTTTTCTTTATCTCTCCCACAGCCAATCCTCCCTCCAGGAGATCTCTGCTGTTCATGGCCACTGAGTGTCCCTGCACGGCTGAGAAAATTCCATCATCCATGGGGAGATGCTGCGCCCAGGGGAGGAGCATTCCTACCTGGATACAATCTGACCTGGGAACAGCACAGCAGCCTTTGCCCCCTGCATTCCCAGAGGAGCAGCTTTCTTCCCACTGCATTCCCAGAGGAGCAGCTTTCTTCCCCCTGCATTCCCAGAGGAGCAGCTTTCTTCCCCACTGCATTCCCAGAGGAGCAGCTTTCTTCCCACAGCATTCCCAGAGGAGCCCAGGCCCATCTCCCCCAGCCCTGGAGCTCCAGAGGAAAACTCCCACCTTGTGCAGGATCCTGCTCCAGCAGAAGCACAGCTGGCACTGCAGGAGGGCTGAGCCACCCTGGGATGGGGCTGCTGCCACCTCCCTGCCCCACAGGCTGCCAGGGCTGCTCTGACTCTGCCACTGCTTTGGTTGTGCTATTGCATTGGTATTTTTAGTTTTCCTAGTAAAGAACTGTTATTCCTATTCCCATATCTTTGCCCGAGAGCCCCTTAATTTCAAAATTACAATAATTCAGAGGGAGGGTGTTTGCATTTTCCATTTCTGGGGAGCCTCCTGCCCTCCTCAGCAGACACCTGTCTGTTCAAACCAAGACAGCACAACATAAATCCAGTAGCACCTTCAGCTGCCTGATCACTGAATTACCTCAGAAGAGGGAGGAAAGGAACTTCACTGCTGTTCCCAAAGAACAGGAAATTCCTCCAGCCTCAGACAGATTCCAGGCCCTGGAGAAAAATCTGGGTGCTCCCAGCACTTCTGATGCTCTGAATTCTTAGGATTTACTTCCTCCACCCAGGAAAGTGGAAAACCAATGTGTTCCTCCCCCGGAACCTGCAAGGGCAGGGAACTGCTCCCATTTATTGGGATCCCAGCCTGCTTCCAGGGCCTGGAGGAAAACCACAACAGTGCCTGGTGCTCCCTGCCTGTTCATTAGCAGCAATTACGGGGCCTGAGTGGTACAAATTGCTGCTGAAAGATGTCAGCGAGCTCCCAGCCCTGGGCTTAATTGAAAACACTTTTTAATTTGATTACTAATGGCCCTGTGTTATGATATCAGTGCCCTGCAGGAGAAAACAGCTTCCTCAGAGGGAAAAGAGCTTCCCCCTGCCTTGGGGAGCTTCAGGCTTCCCGTGGCTTTAGCACCAACGAGAGGCAAGGGAAAAGTGCCTTTTTTCCATGCCCAAAGAACAATAACTTATAAATTATTTTACCTGAAGACCTAAAGGAACTTGGGACAACTAGTTTAGGAACTTGAAGCCCTAAAGGAAATGGAACAACATTTTATAAATCATTTGGCCAGGAGATATAAAGGAACTTGGGATTTTGGGGACGACATTTTATAAATCATTTGGTCTGAAAATCTAAAGGAACTTGGACATGGTGGAAAAGTGAGAAAAAGGAGAGGGGAATGTGTAAGATCATGAAGTTATGGAATGGTTTGGATTGGAAAGTGCCTTTAAAGGTCATCTGGGCAGTGAGCAGGACCTCCTCAAGGAGATCAGTTTGCTTCCAACGCCATCCAAACCGGCCTGGAATATTTCCAGGCATGTGGCATCAGCACCTCTCTAGAAAATCTCCTTTAGGGATGAGAAAGGGAAGGGGAGGGGAGGGGAGGGGAGGGGAGGGGAGGGGAGGGGAGGGGAGGGGAGGGGAGGGGAGGGGAGGGGAGGGGAGGGGAGGGGAGGGGAGGGGAGGGGAGGGGAGGGGAGGGAAGGGAAGGGAAGGGAAGGGAAGGGAAGGGAAGGGAAGGGAAGGGAAGGGAAGGGAAGGGAAGGGAAGGGAAGGGAAGGGAAGGGAAGGGAAGGGAAGGGAAGGGAAGGGAAGGGAAGGGAAGGGAAGGGAAGGGAAGGGAAGGGAAGGGAAGGGAAGGGAAGGGAAGGGAAGGGAAGGGAAGGGAAGGGAAGGGAAGGGAAGGGAAGGGAAGGGAAGGGAGCTCCCTGTGTGCAGTGGGATCATCTCAGCCTCCTGCACCCAGACCTCTCCCAGCCCATCCCTGCAGAATTTGGAATGTTACAGATACATATTATACTATTGGCTTTTTGCAAATACGAAAATGGATTTTGTACGTGTGGTGTTAAATAGCTTTGTTATAAAGATACCATTTCTATTGCTGTTGTTAATTAAGCTCAGTGCAATAGCTGCTATCAGTGTGCTTGTGTTAAAATGCCTGCTGGGCTGGGATAACACCCAATGGACACAGGATGAGCGCACCTGTACAGATCTGCCCCCATCAGCACTCACCTCTGAAGGCAGTGTGGGCCCGGGCCAAACTGGAGGTGATAAAAAGGACAAAAAGCACAGCCAAGGAATGTGCACGCTCTGAAAAGGTGAACTGAGGAGGAGCCAGGCTGAACAACTCTTGGAGTATGTAAACTAGCTTGGGGAAAAGTTTACTATGCACAATTATTTATGGATTTGTAACAGGCTGATGCAATAGAAATGGTAAATAAAGGGTGTTTCCAAAATAGCACACGGGCTCTTGGCTGTAATCCTTGCTTTATTATCTTTGTCTCCTATTGTCCTTTATTAAACATTTAAACTTTTAAATTTTCTTTTACTTAGTTTAGCTTTAACTTAAACTTTAAAAACTTTAAAAACTTTTAAACTTTAAATTTTTAAAGTTTTCACAGGACAGTGAACATATTTTTCACAGGGATATCAGAGCTGTGTTTGGCTGTGCAGCAGCCTTTGTTTCCCAGATCAGCTGCACTGAGCTGAGGGATTCTCCTCTGCATCCCAATGCCCTGGGCAATCCATTAATGAAGCTAATTAGGACATCAGAACCCGGGGACTAATTGACTTCGGGGCTGGCTTTTGTTGTTTTAAGGGGAAGGGAGAAGGGAGGAAGAAGGATTGTTAATTAGTTTAGTTCTGCTTTATCTGAACCACAGCCCCGAATACTCCTCACAGAAACTATTCTGGGCCTGACAATGGATCTTGGCCTTGGAGCACTGGCAGGAAAAAATCCTTTTGTTTTTCTTTTTATGGCCAATTCTGAAGTTGGGCTCCTTGAGGGGGATTTTCCTGGGTGAGGGGTGATCCAGAGTTTAGCTGGGATTGCAGTTTTAATGAGTAATAACCAGAGAAATCTGGGGATTGCTCCTTGATTGATGGAGGGGATGGATGGGCAGTGAAACTCTGGCTAAAATGCAGAGCAAAACATGGATATAATGGACTTCTCTCTGTAAAAAAAAACACAGGGAAGAAGATCTGCTGTGTCTGCACTCCTGAAACAAGGAACTCCAGGACTGAGGGAGGATCCAATCCCCCAGGCCCTGCCTGGAGGTGCCGTGAAGGAACAATGTTTGGATCAGCCCTTCCCATCCCGAGGACTGGGATTGGAATCCCTGCCCCAGGAATGGCTCTGCCTGGCTCAGCCTCCCCAGAAAGGGCTGGAATTGTTTTCTTTCCCCAAAAAACGAGTTTCATGGAAGTTGTTGGGTTCAAAGTGGGCTGAGTGCTGGAGGCAACAATCCAGCCAGGAATTCTTCCCATTTCCTGAAAAACCAGGGAAACAGCTTCAACTGCAGGATGGCAACAGTGAAACCCTCTAATGTGAGCACTTCCATGGTGCCACGGCAGGAACTAAAATCAAACCCGTCTTCCAGATCCTGAGGCCATTACATTTTTACTTTTAAGGCATTTAAAGAATAAATAAATAAGCACATAAAGAAATTACCCACGAGAGCTTATTTCATGATGGGCAAAGGGATTATAGCTGGAAATAAAATAAAATTAATCAATGATTATCCTTATCAGATGGGGATGAATTCTGATCAGCTGATTGAAGAGAGGGGAAAATGGAAGAGGCGAAAAACAGAGTGAAGGGTAGGAAAAAAGCTGAGAGCCAGAACATGCAGAAACAACTTCTACTTTCCTGCAGGGGTTTTTCTGCTCACATTTTAAATGTATTTGGAAAGTGATTCCACATGAGATAAAGGATTCCTTGGGTGGCAGCAGGGGTGACTTGCTTCCCTTGGAGAGGGGTTCAGGAGGCACCTGCACAGCTGAATTTGTTCTAATTTATAAAGAGAAGTGGCTCAGGGGCTCTCAAAGGTGCACTTGGAATAATCCCACAAATGATTGTAACAGGATCTGCTCCTGTCGAGACACAAATATGAAACATCTGCAACTTGTGTGGAAAAATAGACAGGAACTCATCCCAGAAAGTTCGGGAGCTGGAGGGGTTACCCTGGATCTGGGATATTCAGGATTTGCCTGTGAGGATGAGGTTTGGTCATCAAGAGCTGCCTGCAGCCCTTGATTCAGGGCTCAACTCATCCCCATATCTCCAGGAGTGAAAGAAATTATTTTTATTGTAAAAGAGGCCCTGTTTGGAGAGAAGGCTCTGCCTTTCTCTCTGGACCCATTTCTTCCCTTTCACAGAGATAAGAGGATGTGACATGAGGTGATTTCCTCCCACTAAGGAGCCTTTGGAGAGGTGCTGTTGTCAGGCAACCTCCTCAGCACTCACACAAAGGATGACGCTTGGCTTCCCAGATTTCCAGCAAAATTTTAATATTCCCCCAAAACCAAAACACATCTGCTCTGGTGACACTTCTGAACAGGCCAAGTCACCCCAAGAAGCTTTTCTCATGTAGTCACAAGTATAAATATTTTGATACAAAAAAATAAAACCCCATAAAGAAACCCATAAACCCCATAAACATCCCCAGGCACTCAGAGGTGCTGTGGGGATCCATGGCCAGGTACAGCTGCAGGGACAGGCAGCCTGAGGTGCACCCACCCCACATTCCCAGGGAATCCGGGAGCAGAGTCTGCAGGGTCTGTGGTGAGCCTGGAAGCTGCTCCCAGGAGTGGGGTGAGCCTGGGCGGGCACAGGGATGGAGGCTCTGATCCCAGGGCAGCTCCAGCAGCATTCCCGGGGTGGGGGATGGATTTGGAGCTCCAGCTGAGGGTGTGGGGACACAGCAGGGCACATCTGGCTGGTGCAGAGCCACAGAGGGTCCTGAACCTTGTCAGGATCACCCAGGAAAGAGCACATCTCCTGGCTGGTGGCACTCAGGGCCACAGACCTGGCACAACGGCAGGGTCACCCAGAGCAGGGGATGTCTCCTGGCTGGTGGCACTCAGAGTCTCCTGCACGTCACCCAGAGCAGCTCAGCCCAGCGCTGGGACACTGGCACCATTTCCTCTGGGAAAGCTGTTCCTGTTCTAGTTCCACAGCTCGGGATGAACCCAAGCAGGAGCAGCCTGGCCCAGCCTGCAGAGCACGCTCAGGATCAGAACTAAACCTCTAAACCTCACCTAATTGCTGACAGCAGCCGGGAGCTCAGCTTTGGCCTTTGCACCCAGCAGCTGAGGGTGATTCTAAGCCACTCCGATTTTAAATTAAATTATCTCATGCATAGAAACAAAAGCTGCAGCAGAGGATTCACAGAACTCATCATCAAGTACTCAGTAACACGTATATATATTAAGCTTTAAATAAAAAAATCTTTCAAGGTTTTTTTTGGGGTTTTTTTTTTTTTTTTTTTGAATATATGCACTCTATAGGATGCAGCAAACTTGAGCCTGGTCTAACTCTCAGTCACACCCTGTGCTCTGCCCTCTATACAAAGTCTGCTCTACTGTAATAATTCTTCCTTTTAAACAAATGCAGGTAGCCTAGACCTTAATAAAATCTGCCCAGAGCCCTGGGGCTGAGCTGCTCTCCCTGAAAAATGGAGCAGTTCTGGTTCTGTTACTTTGGAAGGAGGTGAAAAACTGCTGAGGTGGGGTTTTAGATGATCTTGTTCTCCAGGGCTTCGATTCTTTTGGCCACAGCTTCCAGTGAGGAGGAGTTAAGGAGGAAAAATGGCAATTTTTCTGGGAATGTTGGGACTTTTTTGTGTGGGCACAGAGTGATGGGCCAAGGTTTTTAACTAAAGGAGGAGAGACTTTGGGAAGGAATTGTTCCCTGGGAGGGTGGGGAGGGGCTGGGCTGGAATTGCCAGAGCAGCTGTGGCTGCCCCTGGATCCCTGGCAGTGCCAAAGGCCAGGTTGGACACCTGGGGCAGTGGGAGGTGTCCCTGCCATGGCAGGGTGGGATGGGAGGAATTTTAAGGCCCCTCCCACCCAAACCACTCAATAATTCCCTGATCCCAGGTAAGGATGGGAGCAGGAGCAGGGGGATCTGTGCCCATCCCCTCTGGCATTCCCAGAGCTGCTCGGCCGATGGAGGTCACCGCAGGAAGGAGCTGTCTGTGCTCACACATCCTCCCACTGCCACAGGCTCACTCCCAGAGGAGGAGGAAAAGGAGGGGCTGACAGAGTCTCTGACCCTGAGGAGAGCAGCAAGAGCTTTTCTTGGAGTTCCAGAGGAATTTTCTGCTCTTCTCACTAACTGCTGTTGATGGTGTGCCTGGGAGAGGCCGCCCACGGGGTGGGAGCTGTGACTTCCCGTGACCTCTGCACCACACAGGTCACAGATCTCACCCAGCTTGGCTCCGGGAGAAGGAACAGAACTGTACCACAGCAGGGCCCAGAAATGTGTGAAGAAATCAGAATGTTGCTTTTAAAATTAGATCCTCTCCTGATCCTCAATGGTGAGACATCTCCCCTGCCCCTGTGAGCCACCCCGAGGCTCCATGAATTTCTTTTTTCAGAAGAAGTTTTTTTCCTACTCAGTTTTTTGGTGGATTTTTCTCTCTTTCTGCCACTTAATGAAAGGCCCAGCACAGGAGAACTCAGTCCCACCAGGTGGGTTCTGATGGGATCCAACTCACCTGGCTGGAGATGCTTCCAGGGAACAGTTCCACCAGGATTTATCTCCTGGCACTGAGTTTCGGCCGGCTGGGAGAACCTGGGATGGGTGGATGTGTCCATCTGGATTATCCACACCACCCACCTACAGTCTGAGGTGCTCTGATGTCCTTCTGTCCCTGCAGTCCATGACGGAATTCGGGCAGTGATGGATGTTTGCTCTGAAGGAGTTCCCTGTCTCCCATTCCAGCTGCCTAAGGACCTGCGGCCCCATCTCCCCACGATCCCAGAATCCCAGAGCTTGGAAAAGCCCTCCAGAGTCATCAAGTCCAACTTTTGACCAACCCCCACCTTGTCACCAGCCCAGACTCCCTCAGGTGCCTCATTCCCACCTTCCTGACCCATCCCACCTCCTTCCCCAGGAGCAGACCTTCCCCATGGTCCCTCTGGATCCAAACTTCCAAAGGATATGTTTCTGCTGCAAGGAATTAATGAGGTCTTCTACTTTGGTCTGGAACTTCATGATGGATTTGCACTCACATGGATCTTCCTCTGTGGGTCACAACAGCAAAAGGATGAGCGGCACCAAAAATTGACTTAATCAAAATCCCTGAGCCCACTGAAACAGAAAAATTCTTTTCTTCTATGTCAGAAATAGGAAGGAAATCAAAATATAATTATTTCTAATTATCTGATTGATCTCTTCTGGCTTTAAGCTCAGATGAACAGAGAATGTCACATTTTTCTGTTATTTCAGCCATAAGAAGTCTTTCCTGGGTTCCCAACTCTCTGGAAACCCACTAAGCTCTGCTCCTGATGCTTCAAGTTTGCCCTAAAATTAGAGTCTGAATTTTGAATAAAGCCAACCTCTGTCTCCCCAACAAGATCCAATAGAAATTGGAGGAACTGCTGCTATCAAGACTGGTTTGAGCTTTGCTTCAGTAACTCCAGTCCTTGAGGGGACTCCAGTCCATGAGAGTTAATCACTTTGCTAATTTATGTCACTAATTTACATCTGTTCTTCAAGGAAAATTAACTTAGACTGGAACAGGAGAAAAAAGATGACTGGGAAAGAAAGGGAGGGGTTACAAGGCCACTCTGAGCTGAAAAAAGAAGGAGTAAATAAAAGACAGAATTTTTAAAGGACATTAATCACTTGCACCAAAACACAACAGGTTTAAACCAGCCAGGTGTAACCTAAAGCTGTCGATTAACAGAAGATTTCAAGGCAGCTGTTGAGAAATACAAGCTGGCACTGGGAATGAAAAAAAAAAATGCAAATACCTCCTTACCTTCCTTTTATTTTTAATACTCAAATGTAAACATGTTTACCCAAATTGATATTTTAAAAAAGACAGTTTTTATGACATTTAATTTTTTTTTGGTTTTTTTTGGAAGGCTGAAGCTTAAATGTATTTGAATGATTTTAAAGTACAATTTGTTGGGGATTTCATATAGATCCCATCCTCTTGTTCTTGGATTGATCCTAATTTTTTAATGAGACTTTTCAAAGAGTCTCTGCCTTGCAATCCTTGCTCTGCAGACACGGGGATTACCCCTCTCCAACTTTTTCAGGAGGAAAGGAAATTCCATCTTTAGGAACCTGGAGACAAATTCATCCTTTCTGAAGAAAAAGAAGGGCAGAAAGGAGGAGGGGAAAGGAAGGAGAAGGGGATTTGGGAGAGGGGGACAAGGCTGAGGTGTGGGGGTTGCTTTGCCTTAGGTAACCACCCAAAATATCAATGTCGCCTAATGGTCCCATGTGTTCTGCCAGCTCCACACACTGAGAACTGGGAGATTTTTATCACATTCACCTAAAAGGGCATTTTGATCCTTCTACTCCAGACTGCAAATGCTGTCACTGTGTGGGAGTCCAGGGCAACTCTCTGGCTGCCCTGGCAGGTCTGGGACCCTGGCAGGGGGTCAGGAACCCCCCTGGACAGAGCCCCCAGAGACACTGTCTCTGATACCTGTCCATGGAAAAGAGTTTTCAATCTTACAGGATGAATTACCAGCTCTGAGTGTTTGATATAAGTAATAATTAAGTGTGGCATGGGTGCAAAAGTAAAATTTTAGGATTCTAGATTACGGGTCCAAAGGGGATAAGATGGAGGAAATTGGGTGTGTCTTGTCCTTTTTCTCCTTCTTCATGCCCTCCATGTTTCACTGTAGCGTTGGCATTTTTCTGTTGGTTTAGGCTGGGGACACACTGTCCAACGTAGGTGTCAGATATTGGCACGTTATTGTAAATATAGCACAGGTAGTTTCTGGTATTTAATGTTTGTACCATCCCACTGAGGGCAGAGCCCCACACGCTGCCCTGCAGGACAGAGCTGCGGCAGGGCAGCAGAACATGTTAGAGATAAACAGAATAAACAACCTTGAAACCAGCACAGATGAATTACGACTTCTTTGGCTGCGGGGCTCAGAGACTTTCCACAATCTTGGAACTATCAATACCACAGATTCTGACATCACTGAACCCCTCCATCCTCAATTCCCCTCCCACCAGCACAGATCTTCAGCTGCAGCTTCTCCAGGGCTGTTTTCACCCCTCCAGTCCAGCCTCAAACACTGGCTGAAGCCCTCCATCCCAGCTGTGACAAATGAGTAATGAAATGGTTGACTCTCACAATTAACAGGCAAATTTTATGTATATGTTATGAGAAGTTTTATAGATTGATAATTATTTCCTCCCCCTTTTTGCATTGTTCTCACGGGATGGCCGGGGAAGCTGGGACATTTGGGAGGGGGGGCTCGTTACCATGGCAGCAGCTGACCCCCAGTCAGGATGGCAGAAGTGATCCCAGCCCTGGACAGCGAAGGAGGAGTCGATGGACAGAACTTTGGGAGGGGCCGAAGGGTTAAAAGGTGAAATCTCCACTGTGTGGTGAGCACATGGTGGGGAAATCCTCTGCTCCTGGTGCTGTGATATTTTCTTTAATCAGTCTTCTGTTGTATTTTTGATAAGGTTTTAATAAACCTTTTAAATTCTTGGAAGTGAGTAGCATTTCTCACACCAGTCCTCTCACTAACACAGATCGAGGATCTGCAGCTTCTCCAAGGGCATTTCCATCCCTTCTCTCCAGCCTTGATTGAATCCCTCCATCCCCAGTCCCCCTCTCACCAGCACAGACCTCCATCTACAGTTTCTCCACGGGCATTTCCATCCCTCTTCTCCCTTCCAATCCCCTCTCACCAACACAGACTGATGATCTGCAGCTTCTCCAAGGGCATTTTCATCTCTCCACTCCAGTCTTCAAACACTGGGGCAAAACCCCTCCATCCCAATCCCCTCTCACCAACGCAGATCTTCACCTGGCAGTTTCTGGAGGGGCATTTTCACCCCTCTGCTCCACCCTTCAGAATTCACAGAGTCACTGGGTTGGAAGAGACCTTCCAGACCATCGAATCCAACCCAGCCCCAACCCCTCAACTCAACCCTGGCACCCAGTGCCACATCCAGGCTTGTTTTAAACACACCCAGGGATGGGGACTCCACCACCTCCCCGGGCAGCCATTCCAGAACTTTGTCACTCTTGCCATGAAAAACTTTCTCCTGACACCCAACCTGGATTTCCCTGGGGCAGCTGAGGCTGTGACCTCTGGTTCTGTCAGCTCCTGGAGAAAGAGCCCAGCCCCAGCTGGCCACAGGCACCTCCCAGGAGCTGTGGGGAGTGCTGAGGTCAGCCCTGAGTCTCCTTTTCTCCAGGCTGAGCACCCCCAGCTCCCTCAGCTGTTCCTCAGCTGTTCAGATTCTGTGACTGAGCCCCAGTCCCCTCTCACCAACACAGATCTTCATCTGCAGCTTCTTCCCGATCTTGCTGATGGTCCTGAAGTCAGCAGTGTAGAAATAATGCTCAGCCACGGGTTCTGAGGCGATCTCCCTCAGCTCGTCCTCCACGGCGTTGCCCACTCCCACGGCAAACATCCGAAATCCTGCCGGGAATGGGATCCTGTCAGCAGCACGGAGCTGGCATGGTGCCACCCCTGCCAGGCTGGACATCCTCATCCACCCCCTGCACCTCCAGGCCCCACACAGCTCCATATCCTAGCTGAGAATTACCCTTCACCCCCTCTATTCCAGACTCCTTTCAGCCAGGTCAAATAGGGTGAAAATAATTTTACAAGCAGAGATTTTATTAAAATTTATCAGACCATGTGGCCACAAGAACGAGGTTTTGGAGATGCAAGAAAGGACATGTGGTGGAAACAACATCCCACTGATCTGGGAGTGATAATGTAGTGAAAGAAAACAGTGGGAGTTTCCAGAACAGGCTCAGCCACTGTTAATCAACCCCTGTTAACGAGCCCTGAGTAGCAAAGTCCCCCTGCAGTGAAGACCTGAGGTCAGCAGAACTGAGCTGAGTCTCTGTCTAAAATTGCAGCTCCCCTGGGAGTTCAGAACTTGCCCAGGGATCGTCCTGCTCTGTCAGGAGATTGATCTGCTTAAACCTGTTTCTGTTGAACTGAAATGCAATTTTCCCATTTTGGGTGGTATTAATTAGCCCTGATTAAAAATATTTGTTTCTACTTTGTGTCTACTGTCCATGCTCATGGAAACGTTTCCCTGCTCCCATTTTTGCCTTTCTCTGGATATATCAAATATGTGCTGTTTTTCCAAGGCTCAGATCACTGAACAACTCTGCAGTCTCATTTTAAGCACTTGTTTATCCCACAGCAATAACTCATGAAGAGATAAGAGATTTCCTCGCAGGGACAAGAGAGGAGGGAGAGACAAGGCACAAAGTTTTATCACCAGGGAGGAATAAATTCTATAAATACACTTTATAAGAACCTTTTGTTTTGTAAGAGCTGAACAGCCCTGTAAGATGTCAGAGTGCTTTGTAAACATTGGTTTTTCACCAGCTCCCTGACCTTTCTGGTTATGTGCTGGCCCCGAGTCCCATCTAGTGGTGGAGAGTGAAGTTAAAAGGAAGGGAAGGATTCAGCAATTCCTGAATGAATTCCCAGGGCTGGATCTATTTAACACAGGGGTGTCAGAGACTGGGAACATGCTCAGCGGGTCAGCAAAGGGGCAGCTCTCAAGGCATTAATATTTCATGGGGCTCAGACACAGGAATTCATCAGTGTGTGGCCACTGAGCGCTTTTCATACAACAGCAGCTGAGAAAAGTTCCTTACTAATGTGCCTGGGGTTCCTCCTTAACCCATGTCTGTGCTTTGTTTATTGTTTTATTGCTTTTTCTTTGCCTTTTCCAGGCCTTGAGGCTGATGCAGCCAAGCCACGCTTGGCCCTGCAAATCCTGGGGTTGGTTGTCTTTGCCCCCGTGTGCCTCTGCTGCTGGGCTGGGCTTCCTGACCAACCCCGACAAATCCCAGACTGGCTGGGGTTAGGAGAGACCTTAAAGCTCTTCTTGTTCCACCATCTTCCACCACCCAGGTTGCTCCAAGCCCTGTCCAACACTAAAGGTGCTGGAACCTCCTAATTCCAAATTCCCCCTGCAGCTTCCTTCCACATTTGTGTGGAGCAATTAGACTTGGGTGCATCCCATTCCACAGGGTAAAACTCCATCCTGTCCATCCCATTCCACAGGGTAAAATTCCACCCTGCCCATCCCATTCCACAGGGAAAAATGTCACCCTGTCCATCCCCTTCCAGGGGGGAAAACTCCACCCTGTCCATCCCACTCCAGAAAATGGAACTCCACCCTGCCCATCCCATTCCAAAGGCATGGAACTCTATCCTGGCCAGCAGACTCCTCCAAAGACACAGAATGGACCAAAAGCAGTTCCTGGCACACCAAGGTGCACCTGACACCCAGACTGAGGAGTTCCAAGCTCTCTCTGAGCGAGGATAGTCAGGGAATATCTCCCCAGAATTACTCATTATGACCTGTTTATATCCTAAGAGACAGATCCAGGGAAGAGGTCCTGCCTGGGCCAAGGGAGAAAGAAGCCCCTGGGGATTCAGGAGCCCTACCTGAGTCCTTGGCTTTCTTGGCAGCATCTGAGATATAATCCTGTGAGCGTCCATCAGTGAAGACAATCCCCACCTTGGGGACCCCCGGCCGGGCTCCGTTGATGGCGGAGAAGGAGCTGTCAACGAGGTACTTCAGAGCCTGGCCTGTCATGGTCCCCTTCTCCATGTAGGACATTTTCTTCACTGCTGCTTTGATGTCCTTCTTGCTCTTGAACTGCCCCAGGGGGAACTCCTGCCGGACAGAGCTGGAGTACTGCACCAGCCCGACCTGGGCCTGCTTGTCCGACACCTCCAGCGAATCCACGATTTGGTTGATGAATTTCTTCACCAGCTCGAAGTTCTCAGGCCTCACACTCTTGGAGCCATCGATGAGGAATACAAGATCCAGAGCAGACCCCAAGCCACCATTGCAAGCTGAGGAAAAACACGAGAAGAGGGGAGAAGCAAACAGCAGCAAAGGCCTCAATAAATGATGTAGGAAAATAGAACCCTAATGCCATTTGTTGCTGTGGGAATGGGGTAATCAATGAAAACCCAACCGGAAATTACAGCAATATTTTGAAAGTGATTCTGGCTGGTAAGAGCGGGGCTTCCCTTTCTGCCTTCCCCAAGCAGAACATCCCAGTGCTGTCAGCACCATCCCCTCAGGGACACCTCACTTACCGGTGCAGGTCTTGCCATCGTTGTTGAGGCTGAAGCCGTCCCTGCAGGCACACCTGTAGGCCCCCGGGGTGCTGACACACACCTGCTCGCAGTCATGGTCCCCCGTGGCACACAGGTCGGACACCACTGCAAGGAGAGGAGGGGGTGGCTTCAAGCAGGGCCAGCCCAAGGCCTCCCTGCCCACACCCAGCTCTGCACAGCCTCACATTGACCCCAAAATTAATTCTGCTTTGTAGTGGGACATAGCTCATTGATCCTGGACAGTGGCTGAGGAAATGTCTCAGGTTGGAAATGGGGCTGTGTGTTCTGTCCCACCTGTCAGAGCTGGGGCAGGGCTCTGCTGCTCTTTGGGCACTTTTCTTTATCTCTCCCACAGCCAATCCTCCATCCAGGAGATCTCTGCTGTTCATGGCCACTGAGTGTCCCTGCATGGCTGAGAAAATTCCATCATCCATGGGGAGATGCTGCGCCCAGGGGAGGAGCCGAGCATTCCTACCTGGATACAATCTGACCTGGGAACAGCACAGCAGCCTTTGCCCCCTGCATTCCCAGAGGAGCAGCTTTCTTCCCCCTGCATTCCCAGAGGAGCAGCTTTCTTCCCCACTGCATTCCCAGAGGAGCAGCTTTCTTCCCACTGCATTCCCAGAGGAGCCCAGGCCCATCTCCCCCAGCCCTGGAGCTCCAGAGGAAAACTCCCCCCTTGTGCAGGATCCTGCTCCAGCAGAAGCACAGCTGGCACTGCAGGAGGGCTGAGCCACCCTGGGATGGGGCTGCTGCCACCTCCCTGCCCCACAGGCTGCCAGGGCTGCTCTGACTCTGCCACTGCTTTGGTTGCCCTATTGCATTGGTATTTTTAATCTTCCTGGTAAAGAACTGTTATTGCAATTCCCATATCTTTGCCTGAGAGCCCCTTAATTTCAAAATTACAATAATTCAGAGGGAGGGGCTTTACATTTTCCATTTCTGGGGAGGCTCTTGCCTTCCTCAGCAGACACCTGTCTGTTCAAACCAAGACAGGCATAAAGACAAGTAAGAAATTCGCACAAGTCTCCCTGCTCCACAGCACAGCAAGGACTGGAAATCCTCCCCATGCTGAGGGCAAACCCCTCTGGGTGTGGGACAAATCACAGCACACCTCACTCTGAAAATCTCCTGGGTGAGGTGTGGGTCCCAGCTGCCCCCCGGGCTGGTCAGTACCCCATTTTTGCAGCTCTGCAGTACAGTTCTGAGCAGGGAGCTCAGCTGCCCTTCCTGGACATCACTCATGTGTGAATTCCCTGCCTGTGCAGCTCTCAGATCCCTGATCTCCAAACATTCCTGCTGCCCTCCTGCCCTAGCTGTGGCTCCTGGGATGCTGAGCAAAGAGCAGCTGAGTGGCAGCAGCAGGAGCCAGCAGCGCTGGGGGGTGACAGCGCTGTCACAGCCACGGCAGTGAGAGCAGTAAACAAACTCCAGAGGAAACAGGGCTGGGGAGGCAAATTCAGTTACAAATGCCAGGAAAAAATGTGCAGAAATCCAGGCACTGGGCTGGAGCAAACGGATGGGAGGTGGAGCAGAGTCTTTCCGAGTTAAGTTTGTTATTTTGAGCCATTTGTGTTCTGCTCTACTCATATTTTTTACGGTTTTTTGGCCTTTCCACTTCCCGTGGCTGTGCCAGCACTGGTAGGTTCTTCCAGCCCAGATCCTTGGGAATGTTCCTGCCCCTGGAGCTGCCTGTAGTTCAGCTCTGGTTAATCTCACCCCTGGCTGGAGCACCAAGGGTTTCCTGTTTCCCCATGAGTTTGCTGAGCGCTGTGGGAAGCACAATCCCTGCTGCCAATCCCACAAATCCTGTGCTGTGCCTGAGCAGGGGGTTTGGGTTCATCTCTGGGGTGGTTTAGGGCAGCTGCACATAAAGAACATGATAACAGAGACTTGGGCATTCCCCCAGGGCTGTCCTCTGCTCCCTGCAGCAATCCTGAGTGCTTCCCTCATCTCCCCAGCTTTCCATGGGAAGAGCTTTGCCATCTGCACAGGGAGGCACAGAAAGGATTTTCCCCCACAGCTTCAAACCACAGGGTGAGACCTTGGCACCACTGCTGCCTCCTGATTCCAGGGCAGCCAATTCAAACTCTGCGAATATTCATGGCCTGGATTCCACTCCTCAAATTCTGTCTCTCTCCCTCCTTTTGGCTGAAGTGTTTGTTCCCTCTCCCGGGAACTGCTGCTGCAGTGACACCTGATAACACCTGACTCATTCTGTGTTATCACCTGAGGATAATCCACGGCTCACTCTGTATCCGAAATTTCCCTCCTTTCCACAGAGGAGCCAATCTTCCATGACAAAAAGCTGCTCTCCTTCATCACTTTCAGCCTGGGAGCTGCACCAGGAGATTTTACACCTCTCAGAAACTGGAGTTCTTCAGGTCCAGCTGTGTCTGTTTGGAGTTCCAGGTGGATCACACCTTTCAGGAAGTGCTACCACACGCTTTGGCTTCCAGGGAATGGCAGGGAGAAGCCCCTGGGCCTCTCTTGCTGACAGAAAAAGGGGATTTATGGCCAATTCCTGCTGCCTTGGGGCACATTTGGAAGCAATAAAACACATCCAGTCCTTCAGCAGCTCCTGTAGGAGCAAAGCTGCATTTGTAGGATGCTGTTTTGTAGGACACTGTTTTTGTAGGATGGGGATTGGAGGATTGGGTTTGGAGCATGGTGGTTTTGTAGGATGTTGTTTGTAGAATGGTGTTTGTAGGGTGCTGTTTGGAGGATGCTGTTTTTATAGGATGGTGTTTATAGGGTGGTGTTTGTAGGATGGTGTTTTTAGGATGGTGTTTTAGGATGCTCAGGCTCCTTTGACATGCAGAGAGGAATTAGATCCTGCTCCATCCAGGAGAGATTCCTGCCCCACGAGGTTCCCAACCCCGAAAGCAGCATCAGGCAAAGGCAGCTCAGCCTCTGACAGGAACTGGGACCATCCCAGCTGAACTGGGAATTCTGGAGACAATGCTGGTGGGGGGAATTAAAAACAAATTCTCTCAACTGCCCCAAATGGGGTGTGATTTCAAGTGTTCTGAAATCCTCTTTTCCAGATTGTTTTTCAGTACCTCCAGTGGACCATGTTTACAAACTTTCCAGTCTTGGTGTAATCTGGAGATTTCTTTAAACAAAACCTGAAATTCCCTGGACAAAACCCTGCAGTTCTGGAAAGGCAACTTCAAAGAGCCCCTGATTCCCACAGGGATGAAGGGTGGTCACAGGTACAACTTCCATGGGAAAGGCTGGAGGAGGACTTTGGAAAAGGGTCTGGAGGGACAGGACACAGGGAATGGCTCCCAGTGCCATTGGCAGGGCTGGATGGGAGATTGGGAATTGGACATTGTTCCCTGGCAGGGTGGGGATGGGCTGGGCTGGAATTGCCAGAGCAGCTGTGGCTGCCCCTGGATCCTTGGCAGTGCCCAAGGCCAGGCTGGACACTGGGGCTGGGAGCTCCTGGGACAGTGGGAGGGGTCCCTGCCAGGGCAGGGGTGGGATGGGATGAGTTTTCCAATCCCTTCCCACCCATAACATTCCAGGATTCTCTGCAAAGCTTTAAGATCCTTCCCACCCAAACCATTCCCAACTCCTGGCTGGCAGACCCGCAGCTCTGGGCTGGGCACGCCAGGACTCACCGCAGAAAGCCTCCTGGAACTTGTGGGTCAGCTTCTCGATGACGCTGTAGCTCTCCACATAGTCCACGTGTTCGTCCAGGGGCTCGCTGGCCATCTGCCTCAGCGTGCCCATGTCCACCCTGCCCACGCCGATGGCGAAGATCTCGATGCCCGCGGCCCTGGCCCGGGTGGACACGTCCTGCACCCCATCCTGGGGCCGGCCGTCGGTCACCACGATGGCCACCTGCAGGGGAGGGACAGGCTGGGTGGGCACTGCTATCCCCATTCATATTCCCACAATGCTGCTGGAACTGGCCGGGGTAGGGTTTGCATTTCTAAAATTAAGGGAAAAGGGAATCCCACCAGTTTTTCCCATTCTTTGGAGATCACACCAACTGTGTTTTTTTAAGGTGGAATTAGTTTCTTTCCAAGCTGGAAAAGTTAAATTGCCAGGGACTGATGGTTTCACCAAGGGACAGCTGCTTCATCCCCCTCTAAGGAAACTAAATTAAAATGTATGTTTTAATTTAAACAAACTTGAGCTCAAGCCAAACGAAAGATCTTCAGTGATGCTCAGGACAAGCTCAGCTGAGTGTGGGGCTTCACAGCATCTCAGGAAATGCCATGGAAATGTGAGATGAAGGCTTCATCCCATTTATAGGTGAAGGAGCTGAAGGATGGAACTGAAACCATCTCCATGGGGAGAGAGGAGAAGAGGCCCTAGGTCATGCTGTGTGTCAGGGCCTGCCAGGATTTGTGATTCTCTGTTCCAAAATAAACAGCAGGGATTAAACCCCACCCCTGCTAACCCCAGCATTAAAGTGGCAGCTGGTTTAAGTGAGAACTGGATTTCAGCTTGGATTAAACAGTGCCCTGAACCAGTTAAAAGCCTCCCAGAGTCCTGCTCCTCGTTTGTCCCTTTTCCTCTTTATTTTTCTTCTGAAAAAAGACTATGTCACAAGACCTGTATTCTTGCCCTTTGCCAATTCTTCTGCCCCTGCCACTTTTCCTTACAACTGATTTATTGTGACACCACTGCCAACTCCAAAGGAATGGCTTGGGCTGGAATACAGAATGGGGAAGGAGTTTCCCCTCTGGAAAAAACAGGAGAAACAGGAAAAATGTGGGGCTTTACAATCTCATTTCAGCTGTTTATCTGCACTTCCTAAAGGATGCACAATTAAAAATTCCCAGGAACATCATAATTCCGTAACTGGTGCTTCCATGGGGGAAAAAATAAACAAATTCAGGCCTTGCTCTTCTAGCGTGGCAAAAGAAAGGCAAAGAGCACCTGTGGCAGGTGTGGGGGGAATGGGTGTGCCCGAGGAGCCCCGCGGTTTTCCTGGGGTGGGAGTGGATCCATCCGTGCAGTGGAGCCTTTTGCCAGGAGAGAGAGCCCTCGGCCCAGCCTCAGCTCCAGCTCCAGCTCCAGCTCCAGCTCCAGCTCCAGCTGCAGCTGCAGCCGGGCTGCTCCGCCTGAGCAGCACCAGCAGCGCCGCCCGGGCTGCCCAGGGGAGGAGGAGAGCCCGCAGAGCCCGGCTGGCAGCAACGAGGGAGTCATCAAATCGGGGACCAGAGGCGTTATCAAATCAGGGATCAGAGGCGTTATCAAATCAGGGAATGAGGGGACTCATCAGATCAGGGATCAGGGGTGTTATCAAATCAGGGAGCAGAGGCATTATCAAATCAGGGACCAGAGGTGTTATCAAATCAGGGAATGAGAGGAGTTATCAAATCAGGGATCAGAGGCGTTATCAAATCAGGGAATGAGGGGACTCATCAGATCAGGGATCAGGGGCGTTATCAAATCAGGGAATGAGGGGAGTCATCAAATCAGGGCAAATCAGGGAATGAGAGGAGTCATCAGATCAGGGATCAGGGGCGTTATCAAATCAGGGAATGAGAGGAGTCATCAGATCAGGGATCAGAGGCGTTATCAAATCACAGAACGAGGGGAGTCATCAAATCAGGGAATGAGGGGAGTCATCAAATCAGGGATCAGAGGCGTTATCAAACCAGGGACCAGAGGCGTTATCAAATCAGGGAATGAGGGGAGTCATCAAATCAGGGAACGAGGGAGTCATCAAATCAAGGACCAGAGGCGTTATCAAATCAGGGAATGAGAGGAGTTATCAAATATGGACCAGAGGCATTATCAAATCAGGGAATGAGGGGAGTCATCAGATCAGGGATCAGGAGCGTTATCAAATCAGGGAATGAGGGGAGTCATCATATCAGGGATCAGAGACATTATCAAATCACGGAACGAGGGGAGTTATCAAATCAGGGATCAGAGGCGTTATCAGATCAAGGATCAGAGTTGTTATCAAATCAGAGACCAAACCCTGCCAGCAGGTCCTGTCAGCAGCCGTGTGTCCTCCTGCAATTCTCTTCCTAAGTCAAGAAATTCTCCAGGTTTTATCAGCTCCTCTCCATCTTCAGCTAAACCCGAGTCCAGCTAAACCCAAGCCCAGATAATCCTGAGCCCAGATAAATCCCAGATGGGGTGGGGCTGCAGTGTCCACACCTGGATGTGATGTAAAGATCCTCATAATGCCTCTATGTGGAAATCTGCCATAAAGGACTCAAAATTCACATTGCTTCCTGCTCTGCTCTTGGCAAAAACAAAACTTCTGGATACGGAGTTGGGATTGGGAATTAATCAGAGAACCCATGGGGAAAATGAATGTAACAGTGAGAGGAAGCTCGGGGACCTCTCTGTGACAGCCTGACAGAAAGAGTGTAAAAACATCTGTTAATATCACATTTGATTATCCCAGTCATCAGGAAATGCTGTTTTGTTCCTAGGATTCTTACCATAGATATTTTCCCTACATCCAGCCTGAGTCAATGTGAAAAAATTTCCCTTTCTTCTTATTATTATTTTCAAACCTGCCTCCAAATTATTTGCAGTCTGAGGATCTCTGTAATTCTCCATCAGTGAAAAAGCTGAGTCCTGGTGTGGGCCTGGTTTGGGAAAGGCTTGGAGGGAAGGAGCAGCCTCTGGATCCTGGGGAGGCTGGCACTGCTCAGCCTTGTGAGGGGAATTATGAAAATGTGAACCTTCTGCTGCCTCCAACAGCTGGATTTCGCCCTGATCCTCAATTTTACCCTGGGAAAACTCAGAAATGTTGTTTTTCAAGGTCAAACCTTTTGCTTATTTAACCAGCAGCTTTCCCTGTGAATTTCTGACAATCTGGATCCCTCATCCTTCTGTCAGACAGAAATTCCACGTGGTCTGGTACAATTTATTCCTGGTTAATTCAGATACCTGAGCATTCCTTGGCATTCCCAGGTATTCCCAACCCGGGCTGGTGTTTCCCGGCGATCCCACAGCTAATGAGGGAGCGATGGCTCACTATGCCCTGGGAACGTGATGTTCCAGCAGCGCTCCAAGGAGAATCAGGCAGGAAGCTGCATAAAGCCCTGGATTTGCTCAGCAATTTGCCAATTTATTTGTTCTTCCCTAAAAAATAAGGTGAAAGTAATTGGGCTCCCCGTGGGTTTTGAGGAAGGTGGGAGCAGGTTTTTCTCAGAGCTCTTCCAGAAACAAATTGTACTTTTCCCTGCCTGGGGGTGAGGTTTGCTGCACAAAGCAAGAGCAAAGCACTGTGTGATGTTTTGGGATGTTGACAACGAGATTTGCATGAGGATTTGTTGGATTTCTGCTGTGGGAAGGAGAAAGGACCGTGTCCGGTGTTTCTGGAACTTCACCTCCCTAAATCCCTGTATGACCTGTTCCTCCTCCCAAGGCGGGGGATGGGATCACCCTGAGCAGAAGGGAGAAGCTGGATGGACTTCAGGGCAGAGCAAAAAGAGAAAAAATAACCAAGGAACCAAGAACACAAAGGGTTGTGGAGTTTTCCACCTTGCAGACATTGAAAAGCCACCTGGGCATAGTCCTGGGCAGCCCCTCTGGAGCCCAGGGTCAGCTCCAGAGACCCCTCCCAACCTCCTTCTGTGATTCTACCTCTTGGATCAGCTCTGGAGTGGAAGGCAAGAAGGAAAACAAGGAGTGATTTCCTTTCCCCCCCTTTTTTTTTAATGCCTCAGAGAAATCATTCCAAGGCTCACTGCTCCCAGCTCTTCCAGCTGTCCAGGAAAGGAGGTGCCAGGGAGACACTGGAAATCCAGGATAGTTTGTTCCACACAGCCAGAGGTGACAAAGAACAGCAAGGCTTGGGGAGCTGTCTGGCAGCAGGAAAAGAGTGCACGGGGAGAGGGATGGTGAATGGTGTGGAAGAGATTCCGGGGATGAGGATCCAGCACTGTCATGGACAGCTCAGTGGAAATGTCTCTCCAATCTGCAGGGGTGGCCAATGCTGCGTGTAATTGTCAGACTGCATTTAGAACAAAAACTAAGACTGAATACGTTATAATGAGTTTTGTGTTTTCTTTCACTAAGCCCCAAAGATGAGCTTCTTTTTCAAGAACTGAGAGGTTTGAACCTCCCAGAGATTTTCCAAGAATTGAGAGATTTGAAGCTCCCAGAAGTTTTCAGGAATTGAGAGTTTGGAACTTCCCAGAGGATTCCAAGAAGAGTTGAGAGGTTTGAACCTCTTGGAGGTTTCCAAGAATTTAGAGGTCTGACCCTCCCAGAGGTTTCCAAAAGGAGTTGAGAGGTTTAAACTTCCCAGAGGCTTCCAAGAATTGAGAGGTTTGAACCTCCCAGATGTTTCCAAGAAGAGTGGAGATATTTGAACCTCCCAGAGATCTTCAAGAATTGAAAGGTTTAAACCTCTCAGTGGTTTCCAAGAACCGAGGGGTTTGCACCTCCCAGAGGTTTCCAAGAAGGATTGAGAGGCATGAACTTCCTGGAGGTTTCCAAACCTCTGGTTTGCATCTCCCAGAGTTTTTCCACCTGCAACAATCAACCCCCAGGTGTCTACACACAACCAAAGCCCCGAAAAACATCATCTTTCTGCTTTTCCCAACCACTCCATGATGAGTCTCAAGCAAGGAGCTGGAGGAACCAGACCCTTTTGTACCTTTTTGAAGTTGGGCGCGCTGCCCCTGCCGCCCTCGGCGGCGCTGAAGGCGCGGCTGATGGCGAACTGGATGGCCAGGCCCGTCATGGTGCCCGTGGAGAGGGGCTGGATCCTGCGCACGGCCTGCAGCAGGGCCGCCTTGCTCTGGGGGCCCTGCAGGGGCAGCTCGCTGCGCACGGCGCTGGCGTAGTTGATGACGCCCACGCGGGTGGCGTTGGGGCCCACGTCCAGCGCCTCGATCACGCGCGACACGAACACCTTGATCTTCTCAAACTCGTGCGGCCGCACGCTGCGCGAGCTGTCGATGATGAACACCAGGTCCGTGGGCTTGGTCCTGCACAGGGTGCCTGGGGATGGCAGGGACAGAGCGGAAATCAAAGGGAAAGAAGGAAAAGTGTCAAAGTGTCCCGGGAGGGAGAGATCGGTGCTGGTAAAGCAGCACCGGGCCGAGAGGAGCTGCAGGTTTCAGTTCTTTCTCTGTTTCACAGCTTGAGCTGAATATTTAAAACGTTCTTTGTGCTTTTCTAGGGAAGCACCTTTAGGAAAGCAGAGTTCCTGGGGAGTGACATGGACTTGTGGTGAGCAGGGTGTCCCATGTCACCCCGGGCTGCCTCTGAGGGCTGCAGGCAACCTCATCTGCCTAGGGCAGCACGGAGAGAGGGAGGGAGGGATAAATATGTGGAATGAAAGCACAGAGAAAGGGAAGGAGGGAAAGACAGAGGGAGGAAAGGAGGGAGGGATAAAGCTGTGAAATGAGAAAGGAAGGAAGAGAGGGAGGGAGGGAGGGAGGGAGGGAGGGAGGGAGGGAGGGAGGGAGGGAGGGAGGGAGGGAGGGAGGGAGGGAGGGAGGGAGGGAGGAAGGAAGGAAGGAAGGAAGGAAGGAAGGAAGGAAGGAAGGAAGGAAGGAAGGAAGGAAGGAAGGAAGGAAGGAAGGAAGGAAGGAAGGAAGGAAGGAAGGAAGGAAGGAAGGAAGGAAGGAAGGAAGGAAGGAAGGAAGGAAGGAAGGAAGGAAGGAAGGAAGGAAGGAAGGAAGGAAGGAAGGAAGGAAGGAAGGAAGGAAGGAAGGAAGGAAGGAAGGAAGGAAGGAAGGAAGGAAGGAAGGAAGGAAGGAAGGAAGGAAGGAAGGAAGGAAGGAAGGAAGGAAGGAAGGAAGGAAGGAAGGAAGGAAGGAAGGAAGGAAGGAAGGAAGTTGAATGGCTGTACTGAGGGAAGGAGGGAAGGGAAGAAAGGGAAGGAGGGATAAAGCTGTGGACTGAAACCTGAGCTGCATTTCTGCTTCCAAAAAAGGCTGGAAAGGGATTACTGCACCTCAGAGCTGGATAACCAGTCCCCACAGATATCTGTTAATGGGAATGGGCCCAGAACCAGGCACAACACTCAGAAATCAGCTGGGATTGGGAACAACATTCCCAGGTTAAGGGTTAATATTCCCAGCACAGCAGGAGCCAGACCCCTGTTCCCCAGTGATGGCACCAATAATAAACCCCAGTAACAGCACAGAGCTGGTTCACATCTGTCAGGCGGAAACAGCAGAGAAATATGGAACCCATAACTGATAATTAATAATAGATAATTAATCTCTACAGCCCCATGAATACCCACAGTGAAAAGGAGAGGCTATAAACAGGAGGCATCAGCAATGCAACAAACTGAATGATTGTTATTGTTATTATTATTATTTTAATTTCACTCTTTCATGCCATTTTCCATCTTCATTTTCAGCTGTGGCAAGACATAAAAAAAAAAGGCCTGGTGTTTTTTATGATTTCCTAAATGAATGTCCCCATTTCCCCCAGCAGATCTATGGCATGCTGTTCTTTTAAATTTTTTTCTCCTCATTTAGCCTGTCTCTGTCAAGTGCTCTGTTAATATTTGATTTTTGCAGGGCCCAGGGAGTTCCTGTCATAAAGGAGATTTCTGTGGACAGATTTTTAAGTGTGAGCTTTTGGGCCAACAAATCTGCACCAAATGATGGCATAAATATTACAGCTGGTCCTCAGTGTGAGATCTAATGGGGCTTTCAGTCTTTGAGGCAGATAAAAATAAATACTCAGTGATGGATCCATGAAAGAAATAATCAGGTTTGTTTCCTGAGAGGCATCGAGGCTGCATCTGCTCCAGAAAAGTCTGGGAAGGTGGGAGCAAAGCAGGCAGTGGTCATTTTGTCAGGAGCTCTAATTCCCACTAAAATCCAATTTAACATTTTCCCATATGTATGAATTTCATTTTCCCCCCATAATTCACTGCAGAGGAGGAAAGCTCCCAGGGAGATCCATCTGCAGCACTGGAAATCCCTCTTCCAGGGGTTGCCTATGCCCAGTTTACAAGTGAGAAATGAAGGTCAAGGAAAAGGCTCAATTAATTCCTCCAGAAATAAAACACAAATCCCCCTTTGTGCTGATGAATCATCCCTGGGTTTAGTAACAAACTAAGCAGGAAAAGTTATTTTATTTCCCTAAGAACAGCTGGAGCCAATAGAAATTTTTAAGTCAATCTATTTTATTTATTTCTGCTCTGTGATTTGGCCCTAAATAACATTTTTAAGCTCTTTTTATGAGAGTGGAGTTTATTTTAGAGAAGGAAATAGTAAAGAGGGGATATCAGGTAGGAGTTTTTTGGAATTTCAGCCACAGTCAGGGTCTGCAGGACAGGCCCATTCTCTCCAGGAGGTGACAGTCACTTGCTCTGATTGACACCTTGACTCAGCATAGTTTAGTTAAAACTGGGATTAAACCAGAAATAAAATCTTCCTCTATATTTACAAATATCCACACTAGGAATTACTCAGGAATAGCTGAATTAATGCTGACTTCAGCAGAAAATTCCTCTCAGGGCATCTTTGCCATATCCATTAAACCCTGGGAGAACAGCGCAGTAGCCCAGGACTAAAAAGGGTTTATTTTAGAGAGCTGACTGCTCTCAGCAAGGCTGAGCTCAGTCACTGCTCTGTTTCCCAACTTTACACAGCAAAGAGAACCCTCCTTTCCCGAATTCCCGAGGAGAAAGGGCTCAGTTTATCTGAATCCCCCCTCCCTCAGCCCCAGGTACCTCTGCAGTCGCTGTCACACCTGCACAGCTCAGGCTGCCCATGGCTGTGGCCGGGGCATCATCATCACACTGTCCAAACATTTTCAATTCCCACAAGTGTCACTACTCTGGACTTGCAGCCGAGTTTGCCTGTCCTGCAGTGATTTCTGGGGAAATCCCGAAATCCCTGGGCTGCCTGGAACCCGGGGAAGAGCAGAGATGCTCCTGAGGACCAGATCCTCCCTTCCCTGCATGTCCATTCCTTCCCTGCATGTCCATCCCTTCCCTGGGTGTCCATCCCTGCCCCAGGTGTCCATCCCTGCCCTGGGTGTCCATCCCTGCCCTGGGTGTCCATCCCTTCCCTGGGTGTCCATCCCTGCCCCAGGTGTCCATCCCTGCCCTGGGTGTCCATCCCTGCCCCAGGTGTCCATCCCCGTCCTGGGTGTCCATCCTTCCCTGGGTGTCCATCCTTCTCTGGGTGTCCATCCCTGCCCCAGGTGTCCATCCCTGTCCTGGGTGTCCATCATTCCCTGGGTGTCCATCCTTCTCTGGGTGTCCATCTTTTCCCTGGGTGTCACTCTCTTCCCTGGGTGTCACTCTCTTCCCTCGGTGTCAATCCCTGCCCTGCATGCCCATCCCTATCCTGGGTGTCCATCCCTCCCCAGGTGTCCATCTCTTCCTTGGTTGTCCATCCTTCCCTGGGTGTCCATCCCTGCCCTGCATGTCCATCTCTTCCCTGGGTGTCCATCTCTGCCCTGGGTGTCCATCCCTGCCCTGGTTGTCCATCCTTTCCTGGGTGTCCAGCCCCTGCTGCACTCATTCCAGGCTGGGGTTTGGAGCCCGTGCAAGCTGCAGAGCAGGCAGCTCACCTGCTCCTGGCTGCCCTACTGCCCACCTGGGAAGCCAAGCAGAGCAGGAATTCGCTCAGGAACAGACGAAGGAAATCCAAGGAAAAGTCCCGTTCCCAGCAACCCGACCCAGATCTCCTGCTCGGGAGGTGGCCCCGGGTGCCCGGCCAGGTCCTGCTCCAGCCCCTCTGGAGGGAAGGCAGAGCCCTTGTCCCATCTGGGCCTCCTCCAGCCCCACGGGGTGACCCGGGGCCACCCGGGCTGTCCCCACAGGAGCCATCCCAGCCCTAGGTCCCGCTGCCCCGGGGACACACTGGACACAGCTCCTGCACTTGCCCGGCTGTTGCTGGGCATCCCCTCCCCTTCCCCGTCCCCAGCGCCAGGCCGGAGGCACAGAGGGACCCCCGGCCCCCCAGCGCCCCAGCCCGGTCCCCACTCACCGCGGGGCTGCGGAGGGGCCCCGCAGGTGGCCGGGCTGTGCAGGAGCAGCAGCAGCGAGAGCAGCAGGGCACAGCAAATCCTGGCCATGGCCGAGCCGGGCTGGGAGTGCGGGGCAGAGCGCTGGCCCCGGGTATTAACCTGCCCTTCTGCGGAGGCTCCGAGCCAGCCCCTGACACGGCGGGGCCGGGGGGGCAGCGAGGGGAGAGGGGCAGGAAGAAGGAGCAGGAGGAGATGCTGCTGCAGGGTGGGGAGGGGGCGATGCCCAGCCCTGCCCTGCCCCCGGGGCCCCCAGCCCCCACAATGGCCCCATTGCTGCTGAGGGCACCGGGAGCTCTGCAGGAGCGGGGGAAGGAGGGGAACGCGGCGCTGGAACAGTGGCACCACTGAGAGCAGCCGGGGTGGGGCCGCACGGCAGCGGCCGCTGCCCGCAGAGCTGAGCAGGGCCGGGGGGACAGCGAGGGGACAGCGGCAGCGACACACGGGTCCCCTCCTGCCCCGCGCTGTGCCAAGGGCAGGACAGCATCCTTGGGATTCGGGGCTTTGCTCAGAGCAGCAGCGGAGACAGACACAGGAGAGCAAAGGGGTTCCAGGCTCGTGTCCTTCCCCTGTCAGAGCCCAGAGAAAGGGGACAGCGACACACGGGTCCCCTCCCGCTCCCCGCTGTGCCAAGGGCAGGGCTGGAGATCACTTTGGGATCCCTGCCTTGGGGGAAGGCTCAGAGCAGCGGCGGAGAGGCACAGAAAAGCAGAGGGATGGGATGGGGTGGCAGCCTTGTGTCCCTCCTGCAGAGCCCAAGGAGGGGACAGCGACACACGGGTCCCCTCCGGGCCCCCGCTGTGCCCAGGGCAGGATCAGGGGCTTTGCTCAGAGCAGCAGCAGCGGCCAGAGGCTCAGGAAAGCAGGGGAAGGTTTGGGGGAGCGGGTGGCGATCCGGGATGTGGAAGAATTTTCCTGCAGGAACAGGCGCTCCTCTGTGCGGCTGAGCCCCTGTGCGCAGAGCGGGCTCCAGAGCCCAGAGCAGACAAACAGGAGAGGCTGGGGACGGACAGACAGACGGACAGACAGCTGGGGGGTTTGACCGAGCTGGCAGTGCAGCGTTCAGCTCCGCACACACGAGGGAGATGCAGCTCCTGCCAGAAAACCCGACAGCCTCAACCGGCCACCAAGGCTGAGGGTGCTGCAAATGAGGCGAAATCCGATGTTTCTTTTGTGGAGGAGCAGCAGGGTGATTTGGTAGCAGGGAAAGAGAGATTTAATGATGGCTTTGTCACAAAGCAGTGCATCTTTTTCTGGTTTTTTAACGACTGTTTTACACTGCTGTCACTTGATTAAAGCCCTGCTCCTCACGTGGATTAGGTTCTGCTCACCTTTTCCTGCAGCCCATACTTGGATCCCTTATCCATTTAATCTGCATTGTGTGAGTGCAGGGCCATGCAAAGTACCTTTAACTCAAAGCACACTTTCTCTTCCCTTATCCAGACCCTCTCTTTCCTCCAAAAGCTCTTCAGCAGCCTGGGAGCTCCTGGGGAGAAAGGCTCTTTGATGAGGGGAAAGAAGACCCTGTCCTCACTGAAGCTCCCAGGCTCCTCTTAACTCTTTAACATTAAAAATGTTAATTAAAATATCAAAATCTGGCAATGTTCTCATGCAAAATCAGCATGGATTTGTCCCACTGTCTCTCACAGCATCAGTCCTAGGATTTCAGCCAGCTCTGGAGCTGACAGCTCTGGGGATTTTCAGTCAGGAGGAGGAAATGCTCCAGGTGAGGGATGGAGCAGCTGTGCCATGAGGAAAGGATGGCAGGATTGGGATTGATCAGCCTGGAGAGGAGAAGGTTTGGGCTGACCTCACTGAGACCTTCTGAAGGAGCTGCAGGAAAGTTGGAGAAAGACTTTGGGCAAGGGATGGAGGGACAGGGAATGGCTTCAAACTGCAAAAGAGTAGGATTAGGTGGGATATTGTGATGGAATTCTTCCTCGTGAGGTGGGGAGGGGCTGGGATGGAATTGCCAGAGCAGCTGTGGCTGTCCCTGGATCCCTGGCAGTGCCCAAGGCCAGGCTGGACACTGGGGCTGGGAGCACCTGGGGCAGTGGGAGGGGTCCCTGCCAGGGCAGGGGTGGCACTGGGGTGGGGTTTAAGGCCCCTTCCACTCCCTTCCCTTCCTCTGTGGATGCTTTCATGGATATATTTATAAAATCACAGATTTAGGGCAGTGCAAACACAACATTCCCCTCCCATGTTCACACACACAGAGTTTGCTCCCCAAATACATAAAACTGCCACCATCCATTTATGACTGTCAGGGCCCAGAGTGAAATAAAATCCTGAAATTTGGGAGATTTTGCCCTGGACCTGTCTGGGCTGGGGTTTCTCCTGTTTTCCTGCCCTGCACACAAGGATCTCTTGGTGTAGACAGCACTTGCTCCCCATGAATGGGGATCATTCAGAGCCCTCCATAAATGAAGCCTCTATGGCTGTTCTTGCGGGGAAAATATAAAGTTGCTCTGTGTCATTCTGCTGTTAATTAGCAAAGATAAATACATTTCAGGTGGATTTTTTCACCAGCAGAACTTGTGGCACACAAGCAGCATTAAAGCTTTGAAAAGAGGGCGAGAGGCAAAGGTGTGCTGGGAGCTCTGGGGCTGCATTGATGCCTCTGGAAAAGCAGTGTTTATTTTTAAAATATGAAACAGCATTTCTCCCCAGGCCCCTGAGAAGGAGAACACTGGAGTCAATATTTCAGGAGGAAAATATGCATTTCTAGCTCTTCCCCAGCCTGCCTGCAAGGTAAACACACGAACTGTGAATGGCTCGTGCTGGCCCCAGAGTGGCCCTGTTGCTGTTGTGGCCTTCACATGTCCTGGCACGGGGAGGCTTTGCCTCTCCTCCAACACCCTCAAATCCCTGGATCCTGACTACAAAAGTGATGCTCTAAAACACCAAATCCTCCCTTTCCTTCTACTGATGGAAAACCAGAAAATTTTGGTCCCACCTTGCTCCTGCTGAAGGCAAAAGGTTCAGAGCTGGGCATTCATGAGGTCACACCTCAAATTTTGGGGGCAGTTTTGGAAAAGAGGGACTTGGAGGGGCTGAAGCGTGTCCAGGGAAGGGAAGAGAGCTGGGAAGGGGCTGGAGCCCCAGGAGAGGCTGAGGGAGCTGAGAAGGGGCTGGAGAATTCCTGAGGGAGCTGGGAAGGGGCTCAGCCTGGAGAAAAGGAGGCTCAGGGGGGACCTTGTGGCTCTGCACAGCTCCTGACAGGAGGGGACAGCCGGGGGGTCGGGCTCTGCTCCAGGGAACAGGGACAGGAGGAGAGGGAACGGCCTCAGGCTGGGCCAGGGCAGGCTCAGGGTATTTGGGAACATTTTCTCAGGGAAGGGTTGTGAAGCATTGGCTCAGGTGGAATCAAGGAAGTGGTGCAGTCCCCATCCCTGGTACGTCCTAGGAGGGCTTGGAGGTGGCCCCTGGGGACATGCTCAGTGGTGGCCCTGGTGTGCTGGGGGACAGAAGGACTTGGTGATCCCAGAGGTCCTTTCCAGCCCAAGGAATTCTGTGATTCCAAGACTCCAACGTGAGCTCAGGAGCTGCAGTTTGTCCTCCCCAGCACAGGGAGGACAACTGGGAATTATCACCTGCACCAGGCAGGAGGGAGCTTTGGGTTTCCCTCACTTTGAAAGCTCTGCAAGATTCTGCAAATTCCTCATGGTTTCCTCGTGGTTCTTGTTGTCCTTCAGCTCCTCTGTTGTTTTCCAGACAAATTTCCTGAATTGGAAATCCCTGGTTTGCCAATTCCCAGTGACAGAATTCCACTCTGCTGGACCCCTTCACCTTTAAAGTGCCAAATCTGCCAGTCTTGGGGCAGGGAAAGTAAAGCCCAGCATAAGGATAAGTCCTGAAAGTACTAAAATAAAAACATTAAGGCAAAATTAAAGCTGGGAGAGGTGGCAACTCCTCATTTGTCATCACACAAATAACTCTGATGGAATAAACTATGTAAATGCAGATCTTCCTCCATCACAGCCCTTCCCAGGAATGCTGATCAGCTGGGAAGAGCCAGGAAAAACAGCACTGGATTTTCCATGGGACTGACAATTCTTGTTTAGAAGCAGCATTGCACTCATGCCATTAGTTTTGCTCAAATTTTAGTTCAAAACTGCATTTTAGCTTTGGGTTTCCCTATTTCCAATAGACACCCCCTGATTGCATTTAATATCTCGCTGTAAATTTCACCCTGCAGCGAGCCCAAGTGTTAAAATCAAAATGCTGCAGCAGTCCCTGAGGCAATGCCATGGAAATGACCCAGAAAAATTAGAAGGTTTTCTGGGGGGGAAAAAAAGGAAATCAGGGATTTCAAGATGTTCCCAAACTTCCAGTGGAGCTCCAGCAGAAGGCAGGATAAGGAAATCACCTGAGGTTGGGCTGGGAGAGGTTTTGAATGGATATTAAGAAAGATTTCATCATGGAAAGGGTGGTCAGGAATTGGCACAGGCTGCCCAGGGCAGTGGTGCAGTCAAATCCCTGGAACTGCTCAATAAAATCTGTGGATTGGTCACTTTAGGATGTGGTTTAGTGGTGACCATGGCTGGACATGAGGGTCTTAAAGGCTTTTTCCAACCTTAAAAATGCCATGAGTTAAATACTAGAATTTTTTTTTTCCTTCTTTTTTTTTTTCTTTTCTTTTTTTTTTTTTTTTTTTTTTTTTTTAATTTAGCCCTGGACCAGAAATTCTTCTCCAAAGGCATCTGGAGGGTGCCTGAGTCCCACAGATGAGGCAGAATGAAAAGGCTGGGAAGGGAGCAGCAGCCAAACTCTGAGTTGTTTGCTGCTGGTTTTTTTTTTCATCCCAAACAAACCCAGGAGTTGTAGTAAACACAGTTCTGCTGCCCTCCAGCCTCCAAAAAGCTCCAAGGTTTTACAAAATGCTCCCTAATTTCTGCCTATTTCTGGCTTCCTTTGATGTTCCAGGTGAGTGTTCCAAGCTGGATTCCCAACTCCACTTTTCACCTGTGGAGAAATGATGACAAAAGCTCCAATTCTTGTGGTTTACCCTCATAATGTTTCTATTTTGGTTTGAGGGATGGAGGGACCCCTCCCAACCTCCTGCATCCCCATTTCCCACCCTGGCAATGTGGAATTTTAGCAGTGGGGGCAGAGCAAATCATCCAACAAATGATGCAAAGGAAAGGCTGGGGAGTCAGGAGTGGCTTTGAAAATAACCCCTGCACCGAGTCAGGATCAAAGGAATTTCTGTTTATCCTTCCAGCTGCAAAGAGCTGGCAAATATCCCTGGGGCTGCTGCTGGAAATAGCAAATGCTGTTTATGGCTGGGCCTTGTTTGTGTGTTTTATGGGTCACACTTATTTCACAGGGATCATTTTTGTTTGTTCCCCGTGCCCACAGCTTTCCCCGGGACTGAGCTGCCTCCTGGGCACGGCTCCTGCCTCTCCTGCTGGCCACCTGCAGGGCTCTGCTCCTCCATCCACGCCTGGAGCTCTCCACCTGTGCCATTCCTCAGTTCTGGCCTGGACCAGGAGGCCCTGAGGTTGTTTCTGTGCTAGAAACAGCTCAGATGGCACCGGAACTTTGTGCAATTTTGGGTGTCACAATAGAAAAAAGGTCTAAAGGTTTTAGAGAGCAGCCAAGAAGGGACATGGAGATGGGGAAGGGTTTGGAGGAGCAGCTGAGGGCACTTAGAGTGTCTGGATGGAGCAAAGAGCTCAGGGACCTGCAGCTCCTGCCGAGGGGCAGCTCCTGGGACAGGGACAGCACCAGGACATGGCTGGAGCTGGGCCAGGGCAGGGCAGGCTGGAGCTCAGGGAAAGGTTCTTCCCCCAGAGGTGCTGGCACTGCCCAGGCTGCCCAGGGAATGGGCACGGCCCCGAGGCTGCCAGAGCCCCAGGGATGCCCAGGGTGGGGTTGTTGGGGGTCTGGGCAGGGCCAGGGTTGGATCCATGATCTCTGTAGATCCTTCCAGCCGAGGAAGTTCCACGATTTGATGATTCTATGAAAGAACAGCAGGATAAGATTTACCAGTTGCAAATGTGGTCATTGTGTGGGCACTTCCTTTTCTCCTAGGGGATTGACCCAAAACACCGGATGGATCAAGGCAAGGCACACAAAAGCCCCAGGAATCAGAGAATCCCAGAATCCTGGGGTAGTTTGGGCTGGAAGGGATCTTAAAGCCCATCCAGAGTCGTCACCTGGCATGGGTAGGGTCACGTTCCACTCTCCCAGGTTGCTCCAAGCCCATCCAAAATCGCTGTAAAATACTTCCATTGGCAGGAAGGTTCCACAAAATCCCCTTTTCCACTGGAGCTTTTGTTGGGTGGAATAAGCCACAGGCAGCCAGGGAATTTAATTTGGTCATCCCTGGAGATGACCAAACTCTAGATGTTGTTGGCTCAGTCAAGACCATCTAATTTATCTGTGCTGCCAGTGCTGAGATCCTCAGCTCAATCTTCCCCTCCACCAGAGAACTGCTGCTCATTTCTCCTCTGCCATGACCAAAATCCAACTTGGTGCAGTGCTGAGATCTTTGCATGAGCTGGGTCTCAGCCTGGGCTGGGGACACATCCATAAATCAGTTTGGAGAAACCAAAGCAGAATAACAGGGGTATTTAAAAGTGTCGTTTCTCAGTCTCAAGCCCAGCCCTGGTGGGGCTTGGGAGCAGCCTGGGCCAGGCTGGGCTCAGTTTGTGTTGGCTGAGCCCTGTGGCATTTCAGAAACCCAAGCCCATGTCCTGTCTCGAGCTCAGCCCTGGCCTGGCTGGGAACTCACAATAAATCCATGCATTTCGTCAGGTTTGGGGGCTTGGAGGCTCTCACGGGAGCAGGAATGCTGGAAGGCTGAGCTCTGGAGAGAAAGCTTGGCCCTGGGCAGGAGATGGGCTGGCTTGGTTAGAGCCAGGCTCAGTGAGACCAGGTGTGCACCCACACTGAAACTACCCCCAGCTCTGCCAGACACGTCCTGACCATATTTTAGCTACTGCAGCTCTATTATCAAAGCCAGTTAAAGCAAGAGGCCCATGGGCTGATTCACCCTGCTGCAGCCACTCACCAGCCAGGAGCATTCCCCATTATGAACAGGAATTTAATTAGAGGGAGGATCTGAACCACTGAAAGAGGTGGAGGAGAGGTTTTAACAGGATTTATTAGGGTCACATTGAGGAGCCCTCCTCTGGTTTGGAAACCAAGAGAATTGCCAACATTTTACGTTTGGGCAGCCCCAGTTAATGGGGTTTTGGCGGGAGGAGCCTGGTTGGATGTCCCAGAGCTGTCCCACACCATCCCAGGCTCTGATTATCGCTGGCTGGGGTCTGTGTACAAATCCCAAATGGGATGGGACTGCTGTGGAACGCGTCTCGAGCTGTTTATTTTTTAGCATCAGTCTCATTACAGGGTTATGACAATGGGAAGATGCCAGCAGCTCACATCCCAGGCAACAGACCAAGAACTTAATGTTGCAACTTACTTTAAAAGCTTTTTGATCAATCACACAGAGCAAAAGCATTTTGACAGCAGTTTTATCCAACCACTATAACCACATGTACCTTTGGTTAAAACAATGCTTGCTTATTTTGAATACAATACCTGCTTGTAAACCTTAAGGTACAATGCACAGAGCTCCATTATTAAGCTTAAAAATTCCTAATATCTTGCTAGATATACTGTTCTGCAACTTAGGGAGTTATTCTGCCCAAGCGTTAATATACAGACCATTGTCCTATTTGTCCTTTCTTTCTACTTCTTGTATAATTTTTCTGCTGACAAATGCTATGGCTCCTGCTTAGCTCGATTCATGATCCTGCTGTCTCTGAGGCCTGCCTTTTGCAACGTGTCCAAAACCCTCTGATTTTAAGGAATCCTACAATTCCCCCTCTCAGTTCAACTAAAAAGAATGCTTGTATTAAGCATAGTTATATTACAATACAGCAATTTTAATGTTGTGAAGGTCTAGTCAATTTAAAGCACATAAGTCATATTTCATACCAATTATAAGTCATTGTTTAAAAAAGTCTCGTTGGTTTTAAGGTCTTAATTTAAAACCTTCTTCTATCTCTATACCTTCATCTACTATCTCAGTAAGATTTTGTGAACTCTCTGTGAATTTATTTCTGTCTCTAAAACTTACCTTTTACAACATACCCAAAATCCTTTAATTTTAAAAATCCCACACTGATGAGGAATATTTAGGGCAGGCTGTGCTTTTCCAAAGGGAATCTCCACCCTGGCAGCCCATCCCAAGGCCCCCTCCAGGCCTGGCTTGGAGCAGCCAAGGAGGGAAATAAGAACAGCTCCAGCACCCAGCCTGGTCCTTGGCTGAGACCCAGAGATGTGTGGAGGTCTCAGTAATCAATCAATAATCCAAAGATCACATTTAATCTCTCCACAAAATAAAGCAGGAGACTGGGCTGGGCCTTGTTGCAACAATCAGGCTCTCCTGCAAAGTTTTCTGGTTGAATTTTGAGTTGCTCTCTTGCTCTTTGGGTGCAGTTAAACAATTGGCAGACATAGGGGCAGAAAACTGATTTTCTGCTAGGAGGATTGGACTGGTTTGAGCTTTTGGGGGTGATGTCTGAGCATGTTTTAAAGCACTGGAGCCACTCAGATGTCATTTGGGGCACCCTTCCAGACTCCAGGTCTGCTGAGGAGTCTCCTGGTGCCCAGAACAAGGTGATGGAGCACAGAAAAACAGAATTATCCCCCCTTAATGGGAAAATCAGCTGGAAAATATCCAACCAACATCATCCTCTTCATCCCCATTACAGAAATGCACATCAAGTGCAGAGAGCAGGGGCAGCAGCACATTTCTTACTCATCCTCTGCAAGCATTCCACTGAAGTTTGCTGTTAAATATTCCATCGAGGCCTGGTTTGGGGTGGTTCAGAGTGGAGCAGCCCCCGGGCTGTGACCCGAGCTCTGGATGAGGCTGGAATGGAGACTTTATTTAAGACTGAGAAAACCCTACTTTTTTCCCACTGGGATGTTTGAAAAGAGCAGGAAATTATCCCGGAGGGGGAGCAGGTGTGTAATTCCAGGGACATCAGCAGCACCATCAGTGACATCTGCAGGGCCTGAGCTGAGCAGAGTCACTGGTGAACAGGCCACAGATCTTGTCCCTGCTGATAAGACAGAGAGGCAGGTTTTGAGAGGAAATTGAAACAGAAAGATCAGCTTTTCCTTTGCCAGCAGCACAAGCATGAGAAAGATCAGGCCAAGGTCAAAGCACCATTTTTTGCTCACTAATATTTTTTAGAAATCAAATTATTTCTTCCTTCATTAGCAATCAGTCACCCTCAGAAACCAGACTCACAGTTTAGAAGCCATTAACATTTTTATTTTAATTGAAAGTCATCTTCCAAGTGACACAAAAGCACAGAAAAATGCAAGCAGTCGGGTATGAAAAGGCAGAGCTGGATGTTCTGGGTGGCTGTCAATCATCACAAGCAGACAGGGTGAGGGCTGCAATTCCCAGGGATTTTTGGCTGCTCCCTTTGCTGTAGGAATTCTGCAGGCTGAGCTGCAGGGCTGGGTTATCCCAGAGAAAATTCCTTCCCTGTGCATCCCTGTCATAGTTTGACATGGGATTTCCATGTCCCATGGAATATTTCCATTTTCCATTTTCGCTGGAGGGACTGATAAAGAGACTGATAAGGGACTGATAAGGAACTGAGTGAGCTGAGCTACAGCCCACAGAGAGACTTTCAGGGTTTTCATCTTTTTTTGGAGCGGCAAGAGGTTTTATTGCTTAATATTGTTCATTTTTTGTGCTGATGCATGCTTTGCCTATTAAATAAGCAGTTTTTTCCACTTTTCTCCAAGGAAATGTTTTTCTCAAACCAACTAGGGGAGGAACCACTTGAATTTGTTTTTCTAGAAGAAACCCTTGTAGAAGATTTTCTCCCAGGATTGCCCTACACCAGGACAATCCCTTAATCCCACTTCCTAAAGGTCAGACTGCTGAGCCAGAGGAGATCCACCATCCTTGTGGCACAGAACAAAGCTGGCAGGGCTCAGGCCAGCCCTGCACGCACAGCAGCCAAATCCCAGACTCCAGGGATGGCAACCAGAGCCAGGGTCAGGAACTTGGGGTGCCAGGGTCAGGAAATTGAGATGCCAGAACCCGGGAATCGAGTTGCCAGAGTCAGGAACTGAGGTGCCAGGGTCAAGAAATTGAGGTGCCAAGGTCAGGAAATGGAGGTGCCAGGTTCAGGAACTTGTGTCAGGTGCCAGAGTCAGGAAACTGAGGTGTCAGAACCAGGAAATGGAGGTGCCAGGGTCAGGAACTTGGGGTGCCAGGGTCAGGAAGTTTTAGGGGGATAAGGCTCCAGCAGTTCCCTGGCAGGATGTGGCTGGAAAAAGCTGGGAACTGCTCTGGGTGAGGACTGGGCTCTGCGGGGACAGGGGCAGCAGCAGCAGCCAGTGCAGCTCTCCCCCAGGCTGGGCTCAGATGGTCACGTAGGGAGGGGGGCAGTCCTTGGAAGGCAGTTCCAGGGCTTCCTCATAGGACGGCAGCACGGCCTGCAAGAGACCAAAGGTTATGGGATCACAGGGATTTCATCCTGGAAGGCTGAGACAGAGAGTTAGAAAGCGAACTTGAAGTAGAAACTAATTTTGATTTAGCTGAAGAATGCTGTTTTAACTTGTTTTGTCTATAGCTTGCTAAACTTACTTAATCTACTAATTTACTGTGCTCACAGAATACCTACAGAAAAAAAACCAAAAAAATTAAAGTTACTTATAAAACCCACAAGTTTTTAAATTAAAGAGAGATAAGGAGGGGCCCCACCAACCTTAAAAAGAAAACTAAAGCTAAGTTGCAGACACGGCGACGTTACAACAACGTTACTAGAGAATTGCACAGGCTCATAAAAACTGATGAGACAGTTTTAATATGAAACAGGGCTAGGAAATAAATATGCATTAACCTCTCGTGAAACTTTATGCATATGCAACAGGTTAGGGGATAAAATAGACTCAAGAATTTCAGAGGTGCACTGTCCTTTGGGGAGCTATCTTGCATGCCTCCAACACTGAAATAAATCAGACCAACTTCACAACTTGGACAAGTGTAGAGTTTTTTTTTCCACAAACCAGGATTCCTCTGCCTGGTTCCAAGCAGGGACAAAGAACCGCTTGGGATTTGAGGCACCAAGGGCAGAAATCCAGCAGAGCTGGGGCTTGCAGGGTTGGATCCACCTTGTGCCAGTGCTGCCCCCATTCCCTGGACAATGAATGGCCCAAGGCTCCTGAATGTGCAGAATCCCAGCCTCATTCCTGAGGGAAGCTGAGGAATTGTGCAGAGGGGCACAGCTTTCCCTATCCCTCAGCATTCCCAATCCCTCAGCATTCCCAATCCCTCAGCATTCCCAATCCCTCAGCATTCCCAATCCCTCAGTATTCCCCATCCCTCAGCTTTCCCAATCCCTCAGCATTCCACATCCCTCAGCATTCCCAATCCCTCAGCATTCCCAATCCCTCAGCATTCCACATCCCTCAGCATTCCATCCCCTCAGCATTCCGTGTCCCTCCCTCTTTCCTTCCCACCCACCCTTCCAACACTGAAAATCCTGAAGTCTCTGACAGAAAAATGAAAAAAAAAAAGCTGATTTTAAACACTTTTAGCTATGGAAACCAAAGTCCCACTGGAACTAACCCCAAATTCCTGGATCAGGGATCACAGGGAATCCATTCCCATTTATCTGCCGTGCCTTTCACCTTCCTTGCACATTGACTTTAAAGGTTTTATGCAGAAGTAAAATTAAATGGATATATTGTGATTAAAAGCTGATTATTACCACTTGCTATGGGGGATTTGAAGGGTTGGAAATTCTCTCAGATCCCAAAAAAAAGGAGAGATAAGGATCACCAGTCTAAAGGATTCCTGTTCATGGATTAAATTAACTTTTCCTCATCTCTCCCACTGCTTTTGAGTCCATTTTCAGGAATAAATTCATTTTTACACCCCTTTTCCACTTCTTGTGGAAGTGGTAGTGCAATTCCTGGGGGATTTTTGGCTGATCCCTTTGCTGTAGGAATTCTGCTGGCGGAGCTGCAGGGCTGGGTTATCCCAGAGAAAATTCACTTTTCCACTGCCTGTGGCTCCACTTCCAGGAACAAATTCACTTTTCCTCACCTTTGGCTCCACTTTTGGGGTAAACTCGCTTTTCCTCACCTTTTCCACTGTGTGTGGCTCCACTTTCTCCTCGTCCCTCCTGCTGGCTTTGATGAACTTAAAGCAGCTCAGGACACACTTGAACATGTAGGCCTGGAAAAGACAGAAAAGGGAAGGAAAAGGACATTTTCCCCTGTCACTGCAGGCAGAAAGGGCATTTCCCCTTTTGCCACAAGCCTGGAATTTTCCTGCTCTTTGCTCTGGATGGAGAAGTTTGGGACCAGGATCCCAGGGCCTTAAATCAGTGTCAACACCTTTCCCTGGGAATGTGATGATTCCATGAATTCAGACCAGTGCTGCGGTGGGACTGGGATCAATAATTCAGTAAATATGAAGTGATTAAACACAAACGCCATTAAACACAGCACTGAGACCTCTGAGAGCACAAAATCCTGAGCAGGAAAGGAAACTGTGGCCTTGATGTCATTTTCCAGAGCAGGTCTGGATTCCATGAATTCAGAACAACGCTGGGATGGGACTTGGATCAGTAATCCAGTAACTATCAAATGATTAAACATAAAATCCATTCAAACACAACACTGAGACCTCTGAGATCAGAATATCTCCAGGCAGGAAAGGAAATCATGGCCTTGATGTCATTTTTCGGAGCAGGTTACAAAGTCTGGAGTCCATGAATTCAGAATGGGATGGGACTGGGATCAGTAATTCAGTAAATATCAAATGGTTAAATATAAAATCCATTCAAACACAACACTGAGAGCTCTGAGATCACAATATCCGCAGGTAGGAAAGGAAATCGTGGATTTGATATAATTTTTCAGAGCACGTTATAATTTCTGGGCTCCATGAATTCAAAACACTGAGGTGGGACTGGAAATCCAGTAAATATAAAATTATTAAACATAAAATAATCCTATCCCAACTCTGGGATGGGACTGGGATCAATAATCCAGGAAATATAAAATGATTAAACATAAAACCCATTGAGACCTCTGAGATCACAATATCCCGAGGTAGGAAGGGAAATCTTGGCCTTGATGTCATTTTTCAGAGCAGGTTACAAAGTCTGGAGTCCATGAATTCAGAATGGGATGGGACTGGGATCAGTAATTCAGTAAATATCAAATGGTTAAATATAAAATCCATTCAAACACAACACTGAGAGCTCTGAGATCACAATATCCCGAGGTAGGAAGGGAAAGCGTGGCCTTGACATCATTTTTCAGAGCAGGTTACAAAGTGTGGCTGCCTCAGGAAAGCACCAGAGGCTCCACAGAGATCCAAGGACTGCCCCAAAAATCCCTTCATTCAGCAAAATCCCATTTTTGCACTTCCCTGACAGGAACTCCTGGCACCCCATGGATTTATCCATGCAATAAATGGATATTTATCCATTTTCTGAGGAAAAAGGGTTGATTGAGGGGTTGTGGCCCAGGGAAATAAGCGGGGTCTGTGGGGCTGGCCCTGTTAAATCAATATTTTCCCTGCTCCGAGCAGCACGAGTCGTGTGCCTGGTGTTTGTGTTGGCGTGGGAAGGTGCTCGGGAGCAGTTGGGATTTTCAGGGAACACAGGGAGCCACAGATCCCAAACCTGGGCTGTGCAGCTGAGCATGCCCAGGACAATGAGGGCTGTTTGTGCTTCCACTAAGTCAAGAGAAAGAGAAAAAAATGAATGAAATATCTGAGCTGAAAGAAATAAATCTCAGCATTCCAGAGATCGGAGGTAAATCCAAACTTTGAGCATCTTTTGGGAATGTTGCAAAACCCTTCCTGCTTCCAAAGCCTCTTCATCCAGAGAGCAAATCTGGAGCTGTCATAGAAACTGGGTAAAAACTTCCACTCATGCATGAAAAAAGTCCTAGAAATATAAAAAATCTAATAAATAAATCTAAGAAATAAAGAAAAACCACACAGCAAAGGAATGCACTCCCTGATTTTGGTTTTGCAATAAAATCATAGAAAGGATTTAATTCCCTGATTTTAGTTTTGAAATAAAATCATACAACAAAACAATGCATTCCTGAATTTTGGTTTTGAAATAAATAAAAATCACTCAACAAAGGACTGCATTTATTAATTTTGGTTTTGAAATACCTCAAAATCATACAACAAAGGCATGCATTCTCCCATTTTTATTTTGAAATAAATTTAAATCGTACAAAAAGGAATGCACTTCCCGATTTTGGTTTTGAAATAAATCAAAATCACAAGGAATGTTTTATTCCCCTTAATTTCTGCTTTCTTATCCCTGTGGTACAGGCGGCCTTTATTATTCCAAAGGGAAATAAAGATTATTGGAATATTTGCCCACCTGCCATCCCTGGAATGTCCAAGGCCAGGCTGGAGCCCCTGGCACAGTGGATGTGAGAAGAACCTAAAGGTGCCTCCAACCCCCTCACCCCATGGATTTAGGATCACTCACGGATGCAGAGTGGAACTGCCCTAATGGTGCAATGGCAGCATCACCCTGCCCTTGGAATATTTTTCCATGTAATTTTGAACTGATTCTGCCACCACAGGTAAAGCAGAGCCAGCCCTCTGCTGCCCTGAGCTGGGAGGCTGCAGGGAGAGAATTCCATGGGATTTTACACATGGAAGAGGAGAGGGATTGGCACTGGGATTAAAGGATGGGGGTCCTGGTGGCTTTTTGGGGTTTTATTTTCACACCCCATCCCTCCTCTTACAACCCCAACACAAAAACCCACAGCAAGTCCAGCATTTTGTGGGTAAGGCTGTGGAAAATTCCAATTAATCCATTTGCCAGGGCAGGGAGATTCCTGCCAGCTGGGGCTCGGGGTTGTCTTCGCTCCAGCTGCACATTCCATGCAAATGTTAAAAGAGATTTTAAAGCCATGCCTGGAGTGCATCCACACAAAACTTTCCACTCCCCACTGGCTTATCTGGCCCACCTGGAGGGCTCAGAAGAGAAAATGGTTTCCAGCTCACGAGCAGCACTTTCTGTCCAAGTACCTGCAAGACTCTGGTTTTCTTCGTGGGGCAGAAGGTGAAAAATCAGTTCTCTGAGCCACTGAAGCAATAGAGAATAAAACCCCTCTCTAGTGGAGCTTCCTGAGGCACCAGCAGGGCTTAGCTCCTCGTTTGAATGAACTTTGGGAGTATCAGGGTGCAGAACCCTGCTCCCATCAGAGAGGACACAGCCACTCACCCAATGAAAGATCTCACCCGCTTCTCAATAATCTCAATTATTTGGATACTTTACAGCAAAGGACTTTGCTGTGTTTTTTTCAACCTTTTTCTCCTCCTTGACAGGAATGGACAGTGATGATTTGGGGATGTAAGAGGGATTTTGCCTGGTAACTGACACAGAAGAGTAAAGGCAGAGATTTGGATAAACTGTATGGAGGCATAGCTCCCACTGTGCCCAAGTGTTGGATTAAGCTTTTTCTGACCCACAGATGGGGTAACTGAGAGGTGTTTTAAAAACTTTTATTCCATTTTCAGTCTCATGAGAAGGGTGAGACAGTACAATGTTAAAATTCACACCATCACAATCAGAAACCAACTATTTCCTGATGACAACACATTAGAAGCGTTTCTTGGCCTATCAGCTTTAGCCACACTATGCTGTAAATGCCTTCAAGCCAATAACCTAAAATTACCCCTCATGGGTCCTACTGCACTGCATCTTTCATAGTTCTGCTTCTCCAAAGCATCTAGTTTTGTTTGCAAGGCCATCTTTCGAAACTTGTTTCTAGTTCCATTTCTCTCTCAACAAAGTCTATTCTATGGCATTTCTAAGTCAGCATTTCTTATCTCAAAGTTTCCCACACCTGAGGAGAGCCCAGTGTCATGGGGTGCCGTTATGGTGTTTGTATTCCAAATCGTGTGTTCTGTTTATGTTTGATATTCTGTTCTGTGCTTTCAAAACTGACTCTGAAAGTGAAGGTTTGTTCTGTGTTGTTATCAGCTGGCTCACCTTCCCCATGGTCTGTTGTCTAGAAGAGGCTGGTGCTGGCTGGCTTTTGCTTTGCTTTGCTTGCTTTGCTTGCTTGCTCTTGCTCCTGCTTCTGCCTTTGCTTGTTAGTTAGTTTAGCTAAGCAGTCCAATTCTTTCCCTGGAATGTATTTTTCCCTTTCCCTTTCCTGAATACCATTCCATCCTGCTCCAGACGGGACCAGGGAAACACCGAGGAGCACCGAGAGCTGCGCTCTGTGATCTGCAGCAGCATCCCCAGTGCCCAGAGCAATCCCCAGCGCCCGGACCCGGGCAGTCACTCCCAGGAGAGACTTTCTGGATTTGTTCATCTCTTCAGAGTGGTGAAAGAGTTTTGTTGTCATCTGGTGTTGTTAATTTTTTTTCTGGTGCTGAAGAGTGATTTGTTTGTTAAATAAACAGGTTCTTTTCCACTTCTCTCAGAGAAAATTTTTCCCGAACCAGGTGGGTGGGGAGGGGCCATGGGGGTTTGTTTTCTGGGGGCTCCTTCCAGAGGTTTTTCTCCCAAATTTGCCCAAAACTAGGACACCCAGCAAGGCAGATTTGGGAGAGAATTAAAGCTGAATTTTCCTGGAGAAGCCTCACTTCAGAGGAAGAAGTCCTTACCTTGAGGATGAGCACAGCCACGAAGGCGATGGTGAAGGTGATCATCACTTTGGCATATTCCTCTGCTGGCAGCTTCTCCAGGGCTGGCAAAGAGCCCTGGGGGAAAAGGGAGAAGGTCTCAGCCCAAAACACTCAGGTGTCAGCCCAAAACACTCATTCCCTCTGCCAGGGGCACCCACAGAGAGGGGTTCAAGGTTCAGACAGAACAAGGAATGAGGAATTTTCACTGGCAGCAGCATCACAGGGGTATTGTTTTCTTCCTGCTGCTTCCACTCCTTGGGCAAAGCACTGTTTAAATGAACTTTTAAAAATTTAATTTCCACTTTTGCCACCAGACTGGGATTTTCCTGCTGTTTTCTCTGGAGGGAGAAACTTGGGACCGTGATCTCAGGGCCTTAAATCAGTGTCTCCATCCTTCCCTAGGGATGTGATGATTCCATCTGTTAAAAACAACACTGAGGTAGTACTTATTAAATAAGATTGTTTAATAAAGATGAAATTCGAGGCATTTTCCATGCAAGCAGCTCCACAATTTGCATCCATCAGACCCCTACAAGGAGAAACAAGGTTTATTTTTAAGGAACACAGGAGCTGTCAGTCAGGAGCAGTGCTGGGGAGAACATGGAAAACCATCTTTGTTGTCAAACTGAGCAGCTTGGGATGCTCCAGAGAAGCTGCACAGCCATGGAATTGGAATTTATAGGAGTTCCCAGTGTGGGAAATGAGCAGAGCTGGCTCCAGACTTACCCCACTGTCCACAGGCTTGAGGCTGAGGTAGGTGGGCACCTCCATGTAGGAGCTGCACAGGGTGAGGATGCTCAGGCAGAAATCCAGCAGCTGCAGCGCCAGCAGGGGAGTCCTGGCGTGGCCCTGCTGAGGGGACAGGAACTGGGTTACAATCACAGGATTGGGTCACTTCTGCAGGTTATTCACACTTTACAGAGAGCCTGTAGTTGCTTCACATGGAGTCTAAGCCACTAAATTCCCTTAAATTCAACCCAAACCTTCCCTTCTGCTGGCCCAAAGAGTGAGCAAACTGTTTCTGGGGCTTCATCTGAGCTCCACGGAAGCCCCTGGCCAGAGCAGTGACAATCTCAGTTTATCTCCAGCAAACCTCTCCTGTCAGGGGCACACCCAGAGCCACCTCCCTCAAAGCCAGGAGAAAAACAACATTTCAAGACAGGGGAAGATAAATATCCCAGCTGTCACTGGTTTCCTTCTGCCTCCAAGGATTGCATCCTGTCTAGCCAGGAGAAACCACCTCACATCTGGATTCAGCATCCTAAAAGTCTTTTCCAAACGAAAGGATTTCATGACAGACCACAGCCCAAGGTAATGATCCTTCATTCCAACCTTCCAGGATCCTAAAGGCCTTTTCCACCCTGAATGATTCCATGAAGAATTGCAGCTCAAGATATCGATCCTTTACTCCAACCTAAAGGATTCCATGAAGAACCACAGTCTAAGGTAGCCATCCTTTATTCCAACCTTCCAGGACCCTAAATGCATTTTCCAATCTAAAGGATTCCATAACAAACCACAGCCCAAGGTAATGATCCTTTACTCCAACCTTCCAGGATCCTAAAGGTGTTTTCCACCCTGAATGATTCCATGAAGAATTGCAGCCTAAGATAATGATCCTTTATTCCAAACCAAAGGATTCAATGTAGAATCACAGCCCAAGGTAACAATCCTTTATTCCAACCTTCCAGGATCCTACAAGTCTTTTTCATCCTAAAGGATTCCATGAAGAACCACAGCCCAAGGTAAAGATCCTTCATTCCACCCTTCCAGGACCCTAAACGTATTTTCCAACCTAAAGGATTCCATGACAAACCACAGCCCAGGGTAAAGATCCTTCATTCCAATCTAGATGATTCCATGAAGAACCACCCCAAGGGAATGATCCTCCATTCCATGCATTCCTCATCTCAGGAAAGCCAAGAGCCCTTGGGAGGTGCAGAATCTTTGCTTCTTTTCTGCCAGGGTCAGGCTCAAATTGTGAGATGTTATTTCTTGTTTGGACTCAGATGTTTGTTAGTTCTTATCTCTGTCACAGTCCCACAAACCCTGAGTTCTGCAGCACTTCACTCTGACACACTGAAAATGGAGCCCCATCTCTCTCTACAAGGCCTTTTAAGGAGAAACTGTCCAATCAAGAAATGACACCTAAATTACTTTCACTTTTAACCCAATAACCAACCACCTGTGCCTGAAATGTGGGCTTTTTATCCAATGACACAAAACTGCCCAAACACATGGAGGAGGAGGAAGAGAAGGAGAAGGAGAAGGAGAAGGAGAAGGAGAAGGAGAAGGAGAAGGAGAAGGAGAAGGAGAAGGAGAAGGAGAAGGAGAAGGAGAAGGAGAAGGAGAAGGAGAAGGAGAAGGAGAAGGAGAAGGAGAAGGAGAAGGAGAAGGAGAAGGAGAAGGTAAAGAAAGACCACCCTCTACCCCAAAACCTCCATCTTGCTTTATATAAATATTACCACATTCTAAAACCCCGAACTCTTGAGTTTCCTACCCTGTGATATCACACACTTCTGTTCAAACTCCACCCCCATAATCCGAGTTCTGCCATTCCATTTTGGAAGCCTCTCCACGGCCTCAGGTCAGTGCAGAGTTCTCTTGGGGGTCAGTGCCTGGCAGCACAGAAAGTCTCCAATTCTCAGCGACCAGGGTTCCAACAAGGAGGAGGAGCTGTCACCCACCGTGTGGCCCAGGGAGGACACCGAGATGATCGCTGGCACCTGGATGTAGGAGCTGAACATGGTCAGGAGGCTCAGGAGGAAATCGATGACTTGCAGAGCCAGGAAGGGGATCAGGAACCGCTCCTTCTTCTGAGAAGGAAAAGCAGTGCTGGTCATTTATTATATAACCATTGTATTTTGTCACCCTGTTCTTTTAACAGTTTTAAAGTTATTTAAAAAGTTTTCTATGCCTTCTGATGTTTACATATTTCTACTGGAGTTCTCACACTCTGTTCATGTAAATAATGATTGTTTTGCATTCTTCTGTGTGGGAGGAGAGAATTGATAGACTGTTGGTTTGACCAGTGTGGTTGGAGAAGTGGCAATTTCCTCTTCCAATCCACTGTCACTTTTAGAATTCTATATATTATGAAATCAGAAATAAAAGTTACTTCCTTTTACTCTTTTGATCTTAGAGAGAGTGTGTGAGTTATTTCGTGTCGTAGTGCAACAATATTTAATGGTTATTTCCATTCCAAGTGGAAGATGAGACCAGCTGGCAACACCTGGAATGGAGCACCTTAGATGGTGCTCCAAGAATTAACACTTCCCTGGAATTTCTGATTTCAGTGACCACTGATCCAGAGAAAACAGGGCATCAATGCAGACTTTTTTCACCCCTTTGGAAAATTCCTGTGCATTCTCACTCTGTGACATTAGCACTTCCCATCAGAGGTGTCATCCAGCTGTCCCTGAAATTCACCTCTGCGGAGGGAGAACTGGGTTATTTGGGTGGGGTTTAATGCTTAGAGCTCTGCCATCACATTCCTGAGGTTTCCAACCCCAGGCCAGGTCATTCCTCCTCCTGCAGTGGGAAATGAGTCCCAGCTGCAGCACGGCAGTAACAGCTCTCTCATGGGACCTGAGTTGCAACAGGTCAAGGAAGTGAGGCAAGAAAACCTTTCTAAACCATAAAATCTCCTTTATTTAGCAGCTTCAAATGCAGCTCTGATGGAAATTATGCCCAGATTTGGTAAATCTGTGTGTTTGAAGCTTTTCACAGGAACCTGGGGCTTCAAACCAGTCCCTCTCCCCCTCTGGGACCAGGAGACATTTTTAATTTGCCTTTTTTCCGGTGTGATTCTGTGGTTCTGTGAGTTTTATCTGCCTTTTTACCTGTGTGATTCTGTGATTCTGGGTGGTTTTCCTGCTTTTTTTGACCACCATTCCAGTGAGCACCATCCAAACCCTGAGGGTCATTTGTGGGGAACGTACCTTGAGCACCCCGAGCAGGAGGTGGAAGCTGATGACAAACAACATGAGGATCAGCATGAAACTGGTGGTGATATCAGCTGAAAAGGATAAAAAAGATAAAAGGAATCACCACATCACCAAAAGATGTCCCAGCTCCATCACACCCCTAAGAGAGGGTTCAACCTGGCACAAAGAATTGTGTCTGTGCAGGAATTACTGCCATGCAGCTGGAATTAAACATCTTTTCTCTTTTTACACCCATTTTTCATCTCTCTTTGAAGTTCCTGTACCCACCAGGTGCTGTAGGTTGTGAGCTTGAGGGAACCAAGGCCTGAAATGTTAAATATCCCAGGCTACAAAATGAAGTATTAAAAAAAACCAGAGGGCTTTTGGGTCTTAGCTCTGAGCCAAATTTCATATCAAAATTTTCCTGAGCTGGAAATAATTTAGAGACTGAAAGGCAGATGAAGGAACCAGCAGTGAAATGCTGAAGGGTCTTCAGAACCTCTCAGAGAAGAGCAGGAATTTTCACCCCAGGGAAGGTTGGGGGGATCTCTCCCCCCAACCCTGCAGCTGTGGGATGCAAGTGACACCTCAAAATGCCATGTGAAGGGGTTTAGGGTGATTTTTGGCAGCTGCTTTTGGTGTGAGGGTGATGTTTCATGCCCACAGAGTTCCTGCTCTACCTTTGCCTGGAAGCAATTTTCCCTCCTGCAATCACAGCCTGCCCTGCTGCTGATTCACCTCTCCAGAGGCAAAAACTTCTGGTTTTGTTTTTGTTTTTTTTTTTTATCAGTCTCTGCACAACCTTTCCCAGAGCTCCCTCCAGCTCCTTTCCTTCTGTTTCACCTGAGTTTAAATCAGCACTGGCCAGTTTGGGTTCTTCAATCCCTAAGTGCTTCAAGAAAGGGTTTAATTCTGCTAGAAAAGCAACAAACTTTTAATTTTTCTGTCTTTTTTTTTTTTTAAGCAGCTGATTCTTCCCATAGGTGCACAGCATTGATGGTCCTTGGGGTCCCTTCCAGCTGAGGATATTCCACGCAACTATGAATAAATCCAGTGCCTAACTGTTTTATACACCACTCCCCCACTGTTTTCATAAAGAACTCTGGGAATTGTGTCTGTAGAATCCCTGTCACATTCTAGCTGCACTGAAATCCTTAACTGCTCCATATCACCCTTTTTCCCCAGGAAAATGCATCTCCATCTCCCCCAGCTCTGTGTGTTCACCTGGAGCTTTGGTGCCCCTTTGGTGAGGGGAGATTTCAGTGCTTGAGCAGAGCCCAAATCATCCTTTATTCCCTTTCTATAAGGGGATATTCTTTATTCTAGTGAATATTTATTAATTAAATCTCTTTTTTTTTGTTTTGCTTTTTGTTTGTTTTGGGATTTTTTGGCTTTTTGTTTTGTTTTTTCCTTTGGTGGGGGGTGGGTAACTTTATCAGAATTTGGACATTTGCTGTGTTTAGGGGGAAATGCAAAGATTCCCCCCAGAGTAAAGGGACACAAATCTACCCCCAGCTCCAGAAAGGACTAAAAATATCACTGAGAAGCTCTGGAACAATTTCAGGTTTGTTGAAAACCTTCCTGAGCCACATCTGGGCAGGTGGCAGCAGCAGTGACACCCCTCCCATCCTCCCTCTGCTGACAGAGTTCATTTAAATGCAATTTAAATCCATTTCAATTGATATAAAAGGGATTTTCAATTCCCCTGCTGTCTCCTCTTTAAATCTCCTCAGAAATGAGCTTTGATGATGGGAAACTTTCAGTGTGCAAAGAAGCTCTGCCCAGAACTTCCTCTCCCCAGCATGAGGAGCCTCTTCCTTCCTCAGGCTTTGGGGAAAAACCCTCTGGGGAGGCTGCAACCCCCCAGGAAACCAAAAAAGCTGATTTCGAGGGGGACTAGAGCCATCTGGAGGGGTGGGATACAGGGAATGATCCAAATTATCCACTCGCCCTGCACCAGGAAAGGAGGGCTGTGATGGTGCAAAGCAAGGAATCAGCTTTTCTTCACAACCTGATAAAACCCCAGTGAGTTGAGAACAGCACTGCAGTGGGACTGGGATCAATAATTCAGTAAATATGAAGTGATTAAACACAAACCCCATTAAACACAGCACTGAGAGCTCTGAGAGAACAATAACCTGAGCAGGAAAGGAAACTGTGGCCTTGATGTAATTTTCCAGAGCAGGTCTGGATTCCATGAATTCAGAACAACGCTGGGATGGGACTGGGATCAGTAATCCAGTAACTATCAAATGATTAAACATAAAATCCATTCAAACACAACACTGAGACCTCTGAGATCAGAATATCCGAGGTAGGAAAGGAAATCATGGATTTGATGACTGCTCTTTGGTGGCTGCTCCTCCCAGCCTGTGGGAATTGAGACCCAGAGGAGGAAGAATTCTCCATGAACAGTGGAGAGAGAACCCCCAAACCCTGCAAACCCCGAGGAGAGGGGGAAAGGGCATTTTCCTGGAGAAAATCCGGAGCACAAAAAGCAGCTCCCTCCAAAGGCAGCCACTGCTGCTCCCACAGGTGTGGGAAAGAGCATTCCAATTGGAATTCCAAGGCAGAACAACAACCCCACCTTTGAGGAACAGGGGAGTAGAACCAAGGCTGGGATGTGGTGCACGAAGAGCCAAAGATTAACAGGGAACAGCCTAAACCCAAAACAGATCTTAAAAAAGGAGCCAGACTCAGCCTTTGTGGGATCAGCTGTAAAGGAGTCAATCCCAATCCCATTAAAAACCAGGCTTCCAAAACTTTTTCCCTAAAGGAGCCAATCCCAATCCCATTAAAAACCACACTCCCAAAGCCTTTTCCCTAAAGGAGCCAATCCCAATCCCATTAAATCCCAAATCCCCAAAGCCTTTTCCCTAAAGGAGCCAATCCCAATCCCACTAAAACCCAATCTCCCAAGGCCTTTTCCCCTGGTGTTTGTCCAGCACCAGCACTCAGGAATTTGCCCAGAGAGGATTTCTCTCCTTATCCCAGGATTTTCCGAGGTCCAGCACAGCCACATTTTCCTGCCTTTCTCTCTCCACAGGCTCCTGTTCCAGCTCTCTGGCAGGATCCCTAATTAATTGGGAAGCAGCCATTGCCAGCTAATTGCCCAGCTGGATTTTCCAAGCAGAACCTGGATCAAACCCCCCCAAACAAAACAACAAAGAAACAAAACTTCCACAACCCCGCAAACACAAAGCGATGGAAAGAAAAGGAACACCAAGGGAAAACAGCTTTTCATGAGCTGGCTGCCTCCTGTTTGTTCCCAGGAATCAGAGTCATCCTCCCTGCTGGCAGCAGGGGTGTCTTGGTGCCATGGACAAAAACCCAAAAAACACAACCAACAAAAACCCCTCAACCCCCCCTCAAACAAATAAAAAACCCCAAACAAACAAAAAGCCAAACAAAACCACAAACAAAACCCCCAAGCAAACCAAGAATCCAAACCAACAAACAAAAACCCCAACAAAATCCAAAATAAACAAACAAACAAACCCCCAAACAAAAACAATCAAACAAAACCAAAAACAACCAAACAAACAAAACTCCCAAACCTACAAAAAACCAAAACAAACACCAACCCAACCCAAAATCACCCTTGAAACAGCAAAACAAACAAACCCTGAAAGAGGAAGGAAACCCTTGAGGTCACACTTGCATCAAGTTCCTCAATTCCCATCAAAAATTGGAAGTGGGAACACGTTTGACAGGGATGGATGGATGGATGGATGGATAGATGGATGGATAGATGGATGGATGGATGGATGGATGGATGGATGGATGGATGGATGGATGGATGATGGATGGATGGATGGATGGATGGATGGATGGAGGGATGGATGGATGGATGGATGGATGATGGATGGATGGATGGATGGATGGATGGATGGATGATGGATGGATGGATGGATGATGGATGATGGATGGATGGATGGATGGATGGATGATGGATGGATGGATGGATGGATGGATGGATGGATGGATGGATGGATGGATGATGGATGGATGGATGATGGATGGATGGATGGATGGATGATGGATGGATGGATGGATGGATGGATGATGGATGGATGGATGATGGATGGATGGATGGATGATGGATGATGGATGGATGGATGGATGGATGGATGATGGATGGATGGATGATGGATGGATGGATGGATGGATGATGGATGGATGGATGGATGGATGGATGGATGGATGGATGGATGGATGGATGGATGGATGATGGATGGATGGATGGATGGATGGATGGATGGATGCTGCCCATATCCTTGTGCTGATCCCAGCCCTGGGTCTGGAGCTTGCTGGGTTATTCCCTGCTGGGTCATTCCCTGCTGGATCATTTTCTGCTGGTTTATTTCCTGGGAAAGCTCTGTAGAAGTGGTTTGCACCTTGCACTGGGGGCTGAGCTGAGCATCCACGGGAATATTTGGGAATCTTGCTCCATGGGAAATGTGAGCAGCATTGCACTGCCCCTTGCTTGGGTTCCTATCAGCAGGACTCACCTAAATTCCCATTTTTTGCTCACTGATACCCTTCCCCTTGGAACTGGGTGATTAAAATCCCTTCCACTCTGGACATTCCACGATTCTGCTGGATGAACCAAACCTTTGAGTGCTGCTGTCAAACAGCCCTGGGAATCCCAGTGCTGCCTCTTTCCTTGGAAAAACGTGAAGCCAGCTTTTATTACTTCACCAGGCAGTGCCTATTCCTGGTGTGGTGCTTTTCCCTATTTCTGACTCCTGCCCTGGGGACAGGAGGGTTTGGAATGTGCAGGAACCCATACTCAGCCTCCTTTTCCTCCACATACAGGGAATTTTCAGCTCTGGAGAATTAGGGAATAGCAATTCCTGGCTGCCAGGGGTTGTGTTTTCTCTCCATGGGCATGGACGGGGCAGGGAGGGGGCCTGGGTTCTTTCTTTTGCTCCCAGGGTTCTCTCAGCTTGTGGATTTAATGGAAAAAAATAACTCAAGAAAGGAAAATCCTCCTGCACTTTTTTCCAAACAGCTCCGGCAGAACATCCTACTTGGGCAATATCTGAGGGATTTGCGTTTTTTAGATGGCAGCTCGTGAGGCAGCTCCGGGTCTTTGCAAGGATCTGAGCTGCTTCCTTCTGGAGGAATTAAATCCTTCAGGAACTGTGAGCTATGGGATAGCCTGTCTGCCTCTTCCAGCCACCAGTGCTCTGGAAAAATACACCAGGAGCTGGGAAAATCTGGGAATGGGGGTCATGGGGGAGGGAGGGGTGGTGTGGGTCTATCCATTTGAGAGGCAGGAGAGCCACAGGAGTGGCTCCATGGGAATGGTCCCATGGGAATGACTCCATGGGAATGGCTCCATGGAAATGGCTCCATGGGAATGGCTCTATGGGAATGGTTCTATGGGAATGGTTCCACAGGAATGGCTCCAAGAGAATGGCTCCATGGAAATGGTCCCATGGGAATGGCTCCATAGGAATGGCTCCATAGGAATGGTTCCTTGGGAATGGTTCCTTGGCAATGGCTCCATGGGGATGGCTCTATGGGAATGGTTCCACAGGAATAGTTCCACAGAAATCGTTCCACAGAAATGGCTCTATGGCAATGGCTCCGTGGAAATGGTCCCATGGGAATGGTTCCACAGGAATGGCTCCAAGGCAATGGTTCCATGGGAATGGCTCCATGGCAATGGTTCCAGAGGAATGGCTCCATGGGAATGGCTCTATGGGAATGGCTCCATGGCAATGGTTCCAGAGGAATGGCTCCATGGCAATGGCTCCATGGGAATGGCTCCATGGCAATGGTTCCAGAGGAATGGCTCCATGGCAATGGCTCCATGGCAATGGCTCCATGGCAATGGTTCCAGAGGAATGGCTCCATGGCAATGGCTCCATGGCAATGGCTCCATGGCAATGGTTCCAGAGGAATGGCTCCATGGGAATGGCTTTATGGGAATGGCTCCATGGCAATGGTTCCAGAGGAATAGCTCCATGGCAATGGCTCTATGGCATGCGTGTTGGTGTGTTGGTGGCAGTGTTCCACAGCCCACACATCCATGAGATCAGTGTGGGGTGGGAGCTGTCCCCTCTGTCCATTGAGGAGTTCTGGCACACTTCAGTGTTTCCCTGGAAATGCCCAGAATGTGAAGGAGATCAGGAGTATGTGTGAGGCTGGAATGATCCACAGCTGGGGAAAAGGGAGAGGAAGGGAAACCAGGATTGCCAGGGGAACCCACAGGAGATTCCAAGGGAGCTGAAGGACTCTGCAGGTGCTGCAGAGTTTGGGCTGATCCTCTGAAATAAAAACTTCTCTGGGCTCCACACTGATCTCCAACACAGCCTCGGCCTAAAGCAAACCCCAAAGAGAGCCTAAATTCCTTCCTGAGCTTTTGACCCAGAATTTCAAATTCCTTGATGGAAAAGGCAGAGAAAGCAATGCAATTCTGAGGCATCCTTCTCTGCCCCACAGCTGCTTCCCAGCATTCCCAGGACCCACCAATTCTGTAGTAATTGTTGTCCAGGTCTTTGCAGAAGCCCTTCCCGTTGGCCACCTCCAGGGAATACTCGATCAGCAGCAGGATGCTCATGACCTGGAGAACAAACCAAAAAACACAATTCAGGGGCCTTGGGCCCAATTCCCAGCAGTGAATTTATTTCCAGGGAACGCTGGATGGATGCATCTCCAAGTGAGCCAAACACAAAGGGTTTAAATCCCAGGAAATTCTGAGACAACAGTTATCAGTTTATTAATATTTTGGATATAACTGCCAGCAGAAGGAAGATGGAGAAATGACAAAGGCAGCGAGTTTTGTTTCAATAGTTTTTATCCTGGTTTCATGTTTTGAAACTGCCTTTTGCTCCAGAGTTGAGGAAAATGCAATACCAGTATTCCAAAGAAGAAAAAGAAACACAAAAAATATGAAAGATCTTCCTGTAAGTGCAGCTGTGCCACTCCACTGACAAAACCATCATTTTCCTTCCTTTATTATTTGAGGAAAATCTCAAAATGTTCTTTTTTCACATTGAACTGGAATGATTTTCCCCAAGTTTTCCAAGTGGACCATCAAACCCCGGCCTCCAGGGCTCATTCTGTCTGGAGTTTAATGAGCTGGGAGATGAAGGGAGGTCCAGAGCTGTGGGCTCAGTCCTGGCCCTGAACTTTTGCACTCACCCAGGGATGCCTGCACCCAGCTTAGGAGATCGCCATGGAATCAGGGAATCCCAGAAGGAATGGAACATGCTGGGTCATTCCCTGTTGGGTCATTCCCTGCTGCCGCCCTGGGAAAGCTCTGCACAAAGGGGTTTGCACCCTGCACTGGGGGCTGAGTTGAGCAGAGCAGCCTCCAACCCATCCACAGGAACTATTTGGGAATATTGCTCCATGGGAAATGTGGCAACCATTGCCCACATTTGGAAGGGATTTGCCCATGGGTAGGAAAGGATTGGAAAGCTCATCCCATCCCACTCCTGCCATGTGCAGGGACACCTCCCATTGTCCCAGGCTGCTCCAAGCCCAAAGTCCAACCTGGCCTTGGGCACTGCCAGGGATTCAGGGGCAGCCACAGCTGCTCTGTCGATCCCTGAGGGTGTCCCTGTCGATCCCTGAGTGTCCCTGGCTGTCCCTCTCTGTCCCTGTCTGTCCCTGTCCATCCCTGAGGGTGTCCCTGTCCATCCCTGAGGGTGTCCCTGTCCATCCCTGAGTGTCCCTGTCTGTCCCTGTCTGTCCCTGTCCGTCCCTGTGTGCAGGAGGGCAGAGCAGGGCCAGGCTCTGCTCCAGGCCCAGCGATGGCCCCAGAGCCCCGGGCAGGGGCTGAGCCCAGGAGCTGCCCTGGGCAGTGCCAGCCCTGAGCAGAGCCCAGAGAGGGGCTGGAGTCTCCTCCCTGGGACATTCCAGAGCCACAAGGACACCCTGCTGTGCCCTGAGCTCTGGGATGGCCCTGTGGGAGCAGGGAGTGGCACCAGTGTCCCCGGGGTCCCTCCAGCTGCCTCTCTCCATGACCCCGAGCCCTCTGGCCCTGCAGGGATGCAGAAGCCAAGCCCTATCTGCCACCCACATCAGCACCTGCTCAGGCAGAGCTGAAGCAACTTTTCCACCAGAGCTGCACCAACCTTTCACTTCAACCACAGCCCGAGCAGCACCACGGGCGAGGAGGAAGTGGCACTGCTGTGGTCTGGGCTGGCGTTTGCAAACTGGGGCTGCTGGAACAGCAGAGAGCCAGCTGCTGCACGGGCTGGGGCTGGGCAGAGGGTGGGTCTGGGTTTTCAGAGGGATCCAGACACACTTTAGGCAGCGGGGATGCCCAGCCGGGGGAGCTGTGCTGCCCTTGCAAAGGAGCTATGGGAGGGATGGCTCTGCCTTGCCCCAGAAAGGGGGAAGCGAGGCTGGGAGGTGACAGGAGCTGAGCACAGCCCCTCCCTCTGCCTCTGTGTCAGCAGCAGAAGACCTAGAAATAATTTCAAACCAAATTCATCAACTTTCTGAGCCCCCAGCTGCAGCGTTCACAACTGTGGTGCTCCCAGAGCGAGCACCCACCCAGCCACGCTGGGCTGTGAGGGGGCTGCGAGCCCCTGCCCACCCTGTCCCTCTGGATTTAAAATTCTGTCTGGAGTCTGAGTGAGAAGGAAGGATGTGTCAGGTTTTCCCTGGGCCTGTCTGATACCAGCTTGTTCAAGAGTCACTCTGCTGCCTTTCCTTTTTTTTCAATTAAGTAAATGAACTTTGCAATTTGCTCATGAGCTGGCAAGAAAAAGAGGAATATCCAGATCTCATTACACGAGGACACGACAAAGTTAACACGAGTTCAGCTTAATGGAACAGTATTTCAGCTCCCAGGGCAGCTCTGAACCCTGTCAAGGATGAAATTGCATCGATCCAAAGTGTCTTTACAGCTGCTGACACCCCTTGGCAGGAGAGGGATCTCTTAATGAAGACACATGGAGATCACACCTGACTGCAAGGTGGCTGAGAGGTTTCATGTTCAGGCTCCCAAACACTTTTTGCTTCCTTTATTTCTGCTGTTGGTCCAACCCCTCAATTGCCAGCTTGGGAAATATGGGCAGAAATTGCTTTTTCAGGTTCCACTTAAAAGGAGGCCTGAGCAAAATGGATAAGCTGGGCCCTAAATATCAGTTTTATTCTGAAAGAGGAGTGGGTGAGAGCAGGACAGCAAACCCCAAACTCCCCCATCCCATCCAGCAGATCCAGAGGCTGAAGTTGAGCGTGAGGAACCCTCTCTGATGTCTGCAGAGAAAAACGAGGCCCTGGTTTCCTTGCTGGTGAGGAAATGAGCCACACAACCCAGACCAAGTGCAGTCACACAAGATAAGGACATGGCAGGAAACCCCAGCCCAGCCTCAGAGACTCAGGAGACTTTTAAGGCAAAAGTTGGTTTAAAGTTTTCCATCTTGTGTAGAAAGAAAGAAGCACTGAGCTGTGAGCAGCCAGCAGAGACCTCCAGGTCTTTCCCTTGGCATGGAGAGCCAGGCCAGCACAGGACACCTCTCCAGCAGCTGGCTTTGGCACGCTGGGATGTGGAGCCTTCCTTATTCCTGCAGGGAATGCACATCCAAGCGGACAAACCCTCTGCAGAGGGGCCTTTTGGGAGGAAGACAGAGGAGGATGGATGTGGTGCCTGCCCTGCACTCCTTGCTCAGCTACTCCCTCTGCAGATCCACCCTCAGCTCCCGCAGAAACAAAAAACTTCTCATTTCACACAGAAAAATACCCAGTTCCCTTTCCCATTGCAAAGGGAAATGCAGGTTTAAAGCAGAGGATTTCACTTCCAGGTACTCAACTCCCTCCCTGATCTCTGATCCCTGATCTCCTGGAGCTGGAACTTCTGGAGCAGTCACCATCTTCTTGCCGCCTGTCTGCAAAAGAAGCTTCACAGTTCTTGGTAGAAGAAATCTGAATCTCCAGAAATGCATGGCTGGAGCTGGGCCAGGGCAGGGCAGGCTGGAGCTCAGGGAAAGGTGCTGGCACTGCCCAGGCTGCCCAGGGAATGGGCACGGCCCCGAGGCTGCCAGAGCCCCAGGGATGCCCAGGGTGGGGCTGGTGGGGGGTCTGGGCAGAGACAGGAGCTGGACTTGAGGATCCTTGTGGGTCCCTTCCAGCTCAAGACATTCCAGGATTCCATGATACGGAATATCATGAAATAATGTAGGACTGAGATAAATCCAGTCATTAAATCAAGGGAGATAAATTAGGGTGACTTGAAGGCAGAATCTGACACACAGAGCCCCCATTCCCTGGGGACAATCCTGCTGTGGCTGCAGAGGGGTTAAACTGCTCTTAGAGGCCATGTTGTGCCTTTTTTTTTCCCTGAAATATTTGCAGCTTGACTGATCTCCAGGTGATTTATCTTTTTGCAGTGGCCCTGGTGTGAGGGTGTTCCTCTTCTGTTTCACAGCAGGGGTGTCTGCAAGGGGAGCTTGAAACCATGGGGAACAAGGGCCACTGGGGACAGGAACAGGGACAGGGACAGGGGACAGGGACAGGGACAGGGTGCTCTGGGTGCTGGGCACAAAAAATACTGCCCAAAACCACTGCCCTGTCAGAGCTTCTCCTTTTCTTTCTTGAGTTTCCAAGTGGCTCTTGTGGCAGCCGGGGATGAAGTGAGGAGTGCTTTGAGTTCTCATTTGGTTTCCTTTCACAACATTTCATCTTCTCCTGCTGCCTCCTTGGTTGAGCTGTTCCAGGAGAAGCAGCTCAGGCTCTGTGGGACCCCTGGGTCAGCCCCAGCCTGGTGAGAGCTCAGTGAATGCCACTCTGAACTCACCTGAGTTGTGTCCAGAGGTGAGGACAGGACCTGGGAGGGTTCCAGAGGGGAATTTCTGCTCTGTGAGTTACAGAGCTGCCAAAGAGAGGAGCTGGAGTGCAGCTGAGGCCAGACAAGTCTTTCCAAAGCTCCTCTGGCTCCAATTAAGGAGCAGCAGGAAGGGAGCTGCACCTGCACTGGAGCAGGTTTCCAACCCTGATCTTAAATCTCTCTGTCAAACAACCTTGAGGCCTGAAGAGCAGGACAAACTCCCCAGTGCTGTCTTTGAAAGTCACCTGCAGGTCACCTCCCCACAGCCAATGGAACTTTGCTGATCACACATCCCTGTCCTCTCCTCACTCACCCCCTCCTCCCCGTCTGCTCCAGAACACCCAGGATTTATTCCAGTTGTCTCTGAAGGGATCAGCAGCGAGGCAGAGCTGATTTGTGGGAGGAGAAGACCTTGCCACAGAGCCTGAGAGCTCCTTGGTGGCACTGCTCTCACCCAGCATGGCTGGGATTCATCCCTGGCACCTGCAGCAGGAATTTATCCTGATTCAAAGCCCCAGCACCGATGGAGCAAATCAGTGAAGGTATAAATCCCCTTTTCCCTTCCCCTCCCCCTGCCCAGCTGCAGCTGAACCATCAAAAAGGGAGAGAAGAGGCAGGGGAAAAAATGATTGGTATTGTGTGATAGCTCTTAAAGTAAGACAATTTATCCAAAAATTACCCCGATTTCCAAGGCCAAGAGGGATGGTACAGTTCCTGCTGCTCCAGGGAAGAGGGGGGACCTTGGAATGTCCTTCCTGTGCCACAGCTGCCATTCCCATGGGATTTCTGCAGGCTGCAGGTCCCCAGATCCCCCTCTGCTGTCCAAGGAGTGGTGAGAGCCCTGTTATCACCCCGAGGGTTCCCAGCACTGACAGTGCACACCCAGAGCAGTGGTGGTCCTTCCCATGCCACAGCAGCTGATCCCATGGGATTTTTGCAGGCTCCAGGTCCCCAGCTCCTGCTCTGCTGTCCCAGGGACCTGTGAGAGCCCCGTTACCTCCCCAAGGGCTCCCAAATGCTGACTGTGCACACCCAAAGCAGCACAGGGATTATTTTAATAGCGCAGCCATGCAAGAAACCACATCCTCAGGGTGGCTGAAAGCACCTAAAGCTCCTCGGTGCAGCCAGGAGCGTGGGAGAGAGGGGCCTCCAGGCTCTCCTGCTCTGCCATCCCTGCCCTGAGCAGCTTCTAGACACGGTCATGATCCCAATGGGAACCAAAATAGACCCAGAGGAGGCAGCTCTGCCCATCACCCTCTGCTCATCCAGCTCCCAAATCCCTCCAGTCCCCATTCCCACAGTCAGTGCTGCCCATTCCCACCTGGCAGGCTCTGGATTCTCTCAGGTAGGAGCCCTGCACTGAGCAGAAAAACAGGAAGCAGAGCGAGTTTCCCTGAGCTCCAATTGACAGAGCCAGAAAAAAATAATTAAACCCCACCCCCCCACCTCCACCCCAGTGCAGTGAATTCCACTTCTCCCTGTCCCCCACCACCTTTTGTTCATCCCTCTTAACTCATTGGGTTTTCCTCTTGGGAACAGAGAACATTCCAGTGTCAGGGAACCCTGTGACCAAACCTACAACAATGCACCTCCTGGAGAGGTTCCACCTCTGTTTTCCTGTCTCCCTGTCCCTGCCCCCTTGCAGGACTCACCATGTGGAAGATGCCCAGGGCCACTGTCGCTGTCTTGATGTTGAAGCAACAGCATCTGGGGGGCTCAGGGGGGGTTTGGGCAGTCATTTTCAGGTCCCTCTGAGCTCTCCTGAGTTAATGAGGTTGGATTTGCAGCCACCCCACAGAAAGCGAAGTGAGAGCAGCTCGGCTTCCTTCCTGCTCTCTGAATGTGTGAAGTCATCTACAAAGTCACATGAGGCCTTTGGGTTTCTCAATAACAAAGAAAGCAAAACTGGGGAGCTTTTTGAGCACATCCAGCTGGGAAATCAGAGCCCCAATGCTGTGTCCAGCACGGGGTGTTGGGAGAGGACCATCAGGAGCAGGATGAGGCTTTGTCCTACAGAAATCCTCAGGAACAAAACAGAGGCCAGGAATTTCACCTCAAACTCACCCTGCTGTTTTTGCAACAAAGCATCCAAATTCCTCCCTTTGGAGCTGGTGTTCCCTACCAGCAAAGGCATCGTTCCCTGGAAGTGCTGCTGGAGCAGCCCTGGGCTCTGTGAGGAGGAGGAGGAGGGCAGAGGGTGTCAATGCCTTTTTGGAGTTACCTAAAACCACAGGCCAGGCAGACTTAAGGGAATATAAAGCAATCATATTTATTGAAGGGCCTTCAGGTACATTTTGAGCAGATGAAGCCCCCCAGGAGCTACACCCAAAAATGGACCATGGGTCACGGGTTTTCACACTTTTGTAAGTTTGGGCCATTTGCATATTGGGGGTTAATCTTCCAATTACAGCTTCAGGTAATGAAGTTATTCACCCCACATTTGCTACCACCAAACTCACTTTCATTTCCATCTCTCAGGGCCTGAGGCAGTGAGGTGTCCTTGATTGCCAGGGCTGGAGAGGAATTGCTGTGTCTACTCAAAATGGGAAAGCAGCAGCTCACCCTGTACATGAAGTTTAGAGTTATACACTGAAGAACTGCAGGATTACAAATAGATGAAAAATATAAAAGCTAAAATCCTAATGCATCAGTGTTGGGCTGAGGGATCTGCAGCTCTGGTCCCAGCTCCTGGGGATGTGATTTGTGGCCTCATCTGCTGGAAATGAAACCAGCGGGATCTGAGCGTGGTGGCTTTGTCACTGTGCAGGACATCGGGGTGTCCCCCTGCCTGAACTAACCAAAATGTTCTCTTTGACAGAGATTTTTTATCATTCTCATAAAAAAATCCCATTTTTAATTTTCTTTTCCTCTTCCCCCACCCCATGGGACAGAAATTCCCTCTTTAGACCCCTGTGGAGTGGATTGTTCTGAGTTTTGGGCTTTCCGACAAAGGCTTGATGCGTCCCAGCAGGGGACAACTCTCCAGGAGGGAAATGCAGGTAAATAAAATGAGAATTGGTCAAACATTCCCACGAGCTCTTGTGGGTTTCACATCCCAAAAACCCTCCCTGAATATGCTGTTTGGTGCCTCCAGCAGTGTTCCAGCACAGCATCCCCACAGTGATGCAGCAGAGGGGTTTCTTGGCCGTTTTTATGGAATTAAATGCAGAGATTTCACCTGGGTGCTTCATAAATAAATCCAGCTGCAAACATTCTTTGATGGATACTTGGTAGAGCAGGAAGGTGAAATCTTTTCACCAGCAGGGAAAGCACAAAGCTGCAGGTGAGGACTGAGGGCACCACATCCACCAGCACCCCTGGAGCTGCATCCACCCACGAGAAATAGGCTTAAAAATCAGGTTTATTTTTACAAATAGATAATTTTGAGCATCTCTCCTTTACAAACCAGATGCAAACACAGACTTGGCTTTGCCTTCCCCACATGAAATGTGTTTTCTTTAGGGGTTGCCTCCACCCCTGATAAATAGGGTTAAAAATAAGGTTTATTTTTAAAAATAGATAATTTTGAGCAACTTTCCTTTATAATAGGCTTGGCCTTGCCTTCCCCACATGAAATGTATTTTCTTTAGGGGCTGCTTCCCCTCCAAGCCAGTTTGTGGAAGAAGGTGCAGGAGGATGGAGGATTTCCTGCAGATCTGAAAAGCTGGTTTATGATCTGACCCTGCCCCTTCCCTCTGCTCTGCCCCCTGTCCCCTCAGGGGCACACAGAGCTCTCCTTGTGTGCTCGAGCATTCCAGACCCAAACTGAGCTCTGGGTATGGAAAAACAAACACAGACAGACACAAGTCTGCTCCGTTTCTTGTCAAATTGGTGCTGCAACGAGCAAGTCATCCATGTAGTGTAAAATTCTTGACTGTGGGTGTTTTGTCGGGCTGGAGACAAAGCTTTTGCCACGAAATAGTGACAAATAGTTGGCAAATTTTTCATCCCTTGTGGCAAAACTGTCCAGTGGTAAAACCTTGCGGCAAAACCTTTCCAGCGGTTCTCCTCTATTGATGGCTGGAACCAAGAAGGGAAATCCAGGAGCATCCTCTGGATGCAGTGGAATGTTGAAAAAACAATCTTCTACATCGATGACAACAAGAGGCCAGTCCAAGGGAGTCATTGAAAGAGAGGGAAGTCCAGGCTGCAGAGGCCCCTTGACCTCTGTGATCTCGCTGATGTTCCTCAGGTCGGGGAGAAATCTCCAGGAATCAGAAGTCTTCTTATGACTGACAAAACTGGGGAAAGCTGGGCCCGGAATGCTCTGGAGCCTGGAGGCCACTGAGGCCTGGCAGTGCCACCCCCGTGTCCCTTCTGGGCACTCCAGGTTTTAGGAGATTGCTCTGCTCAAAGGGACACAGCCTTGGCTGGACATGGATCTGTGGTGTTTTGTGGTGCTTTGTCTGTGACTCCTTCCTGGCAGCAATTCCAGCTGGAATGTCTCCTTGGAGAGGTCATCAGAGCCTCTCCCACCAGGAGAGGCTGGGACCAGGCCCTGTGCCCTGTCCCCAGAGCAGGGAAAATTCCCAGCCCTGTGTGAGCTGCTCCTGAAGGAAAGTTGGACTGGAGGGTGGGGCTGCCATTGGTAATAAATACAATATGGCAAATAAATACAAACATGCCAATAATAAATAAAATTTTAAAATAAAATAAAATAAAATAAAAATAACTACAACTATAACTATAAATATATATAATAATAGACTATGTATTATTTAATATTTTCTAAATAAATAAAATTAAAATATAAATATAAATATCTAAATAGACCAAATAAAAATATAGATAAATGTAATATAATTGTTATAATAGATATAATACATATTATATGATATAATATTATCTAAATATAGATAAATATAAACATCTGAAATAAAATACATATAAATAAATGTAAATATATGTCCTGGTTTAGGGCAAATTTGGGAAGAAACTTTTGAAGTGGTTTTCTTTAGAAAATAAATTCAAGCTGCCCCTCCTCTAACTGGTTCTCCACCCTTTGCTCTCGGAACTAGGCTTAAAGGTTAAACTTAATATCCATCATAAACAGAACAGGCTGGGGATACAAGCATCCTTAAGTCACCCTAAGACAATATAATAATGCATTTTGATATATTTATTGATTATATAATATAAAGATACATAAATATAAAAATACAAATAAATATATATGCTTAAATAAAAAAGTAAAGAACTATAAAATCCATGGGGGGAATTTGGGGGAGATTTTGGGAGGATTGGGGGGGGTCATGGAGATTTGAGGGGGGTTGGGGGGCATTTGTGGAAGTTTGGGAAGATTTGTGAAATTTTAGGAGGGCTAAGGGGGTTTAGGGGGATTTGGGGAAAACTGAGAGGGTTATGGGGGATTTGGGGACATGGGGAGGTTTAGAGGGGACTTAAGGGGGTTTGGGGGAATTTGGGGGAATTTGTGGGTGATTGTGGGTTTAGGGGGGATTTGAGAAATTTAGAGGGGGTTTGGGTGGGGTTGGCAGAGAATTTAGGGTGACTGGGGAATTTGTAGGGGGGATTTGGGGGGAAATTTCAGGGTTTGGCAGGGACTCGGGAAATTTCCCTGCAGAACCCTTTCTGCCCATTTCAGAGGTGGTTTGGGGCATTTGCTGCTCTGTGGAAGGGACAAGAGGGGTTAGGACACAAAGCTTTGGGTCTGCGCCACCTTCACAGGTGGGCAAACAGAGCACAAGGAGATTGTAAATGCAGGGGAACCCAATGGGAAGAAATTACGGTGTCTGACTCAATTCAGAAGGCTGAATGATTTCTTTATTATAACTATGCTAAAATACATTAATATACTATATAAAAAGGAAGAGAATAAAACTACATACTACTTTCTCTAACTCTCACACAAATCGTGACCCTCTCTGAGAACCCAGCCTGAGGTGGGTTGGATTGGCCATCAGGCTCAAACAATCCTCACCAGAATCCAACCAAGCACTCACTCCAGGTAAACAATTCTCCAAACACATTCCACATGGGAAAAACAAGGAGCAGAAATAGAAATTGTTTTCTCTTTCTTTCCTCTGTGCTGCTCTATGAAAAATCCTGAGAGGGAGAGAAATGTGCTTGCCACATGAAGAAATTCCCAAGTTTGTCCCAGAGTCAGGCTGGGCTCAGCTCCTGCCCAAATCTCCTGTCCCAGCTCCCAGTCTTGCTCACGCCTGGGGAAATGTTTCCTCTGTCCTTCCTGTGAGAAACACAGCTCAATATTGGAAATTTTTATAAAAGTTTATTAAGGTTAAAAGGGGTAAAATCCAGTGCTGGGGTGCTTGGCTCTTTGCAAAAGCACACCTTAACTTAAACCCTGTTCTCTATTTACTCTTACATCACAGGGGTACATGCATATTCATAAACTTTGTGCATATTCAAACATTCTTTTGAGTTTAGATGTTCTTTTGCTTGGTTTTAAACTTTGACTCATCTTCACGCCAGCTTGAAGATTAAACTAATATGTTTTATTTCTTCTTGTGGTTCCATCCTGCTGTATTTTCACTCCCTGACAACAACGTTCAATATTTTTTTTTTTTTCAGTGCTGTGGTTTTTTTTTCGTTATCTTGTCTTTTAGATAAGATAGTACCTGAGTGTGGGAAATCACCTAATTATTTTACACCATTTTCTGAGTTAGTTATGTGAAAATGCATTTCAACATTTCACAGTCTCTATTATGCTATGGTCTAAAATGGTAAATACTACACTATATTTACACTATATAATAGTATTGCACCACATAATAGTATATATTACACTATATTACACTACTATTTATAAAAGCTATACAGTGTATACATAAACTGTCAGTTCCACTTTATCAAAAGCAGTAATTACAAATTGTACTATATCAGGATTTTTGTCATAAATAATAACTTGCAAAACAAAAGTAAATTTATAAATGTGAAAGCCAATAACTGTATTTATATTATATATTTGTTATTTGTTATATATATTTATATTATATATAGATATCTATATTTTATAGATTATATATAATTATTATATAAGTGTTTATTAGTAAAATAATTTCAATATAAATATTATATAGTTATGTATTTTTAGAATTATTAATATTCTATTTTTAATAATATGTGTATATTTATAACAAATCTATTTGCTATATTTATTATTTATAACATTCCTAATTGGCTTCTCCCAAGGTTTTTCTCAGTAGATTTACCCTCCATGAGAAGCCAAACAACATGAGAGCCCTAATGAGGGGAATATTGCATTTATTGCCAGCGGTGCGATAAATCCCTGCCAGAGTTTGGCACTGGGGCTGCCACCTCAAATTCCTGCTTCAAACCTGGCGGGCTCCGGCCCTGCTGCTGCCAGGGAAAAGGGAGAGTCTGCGTGAGAAACGGCTTCTGCTTCTGGAGTGCCCTGATGAAATGAAATGGATTTTTTAAAATTCCGAATGGATTTGCACAGGGAGTTCGGTCCAAAGGGTGGGATGGAGGTGGGGAGCTGTGCAGTCATGGAATCACAGATCTGCCAGATCCCAGCTGGAAGTGCTGGGGGGCAGGGGAGCGGGTGGGGCTTTCTACAGAGGTCACAGAATTACAGGATCATGGAGTGGTTTGGGTGAGAAGGGACCCTAAATCCTCTCCCATGGACAGGGACCCCTCCCACTGTCCCAGGTGCTCCAGCCCCAGTGTCCAGCCTGGCCTTGGGCACTGCCAGGGATCCAGGGGCAGCCCCAGCTGCTCTGGCAATTCCAGCCCAGCCCCTCCCCACCCTGCCAGGGAACAATTCCCAATTCCCAATCTCCCATCCAGCCCTGCCCTCTGGCACTGGGAGCCATTCCCTGTGTCCTGTCCCTCCAGGCCTTGTCCCCAGTGCCTCTGCAGCTCTCCTGGAGCCCCTTCAGGCCCTGCAGGGGCTCTGAGCTCTCCCTGGAGCTTCTCCTCTCCAGGGGAGCACCCCCAGCTCTCCCAGCCTGGCTCCAGAGGGGCTCCAGCCCTGCAGCAGCTCCGTGGATCCCTCTGGGCTCTCTGCAGCAGCTCCACATCCTTCATTTTGGGGATGCCAGGGCTGGGGCAGCTCTGCAGGTGGGGTCTGACCTGAGAGGGCCACAGAGGCACAATCCCCTTTTCCTGCTGCCCCCTGGGATCAGCCCAGGGCTGGGAGGTTCTGGGCTGGGTCATGTCCAGTTTCACCCTTCACCACCCCCAAATCATTCTCCCAGGGCTGCTCCATCTGGATCCATCCCAGGAGTTTCTCCATCTCGGGGGCAGCACCAGACTTGGCCTTGTTAAACCCGAGTGATTCCCATGGGGAGGGGGCTGTGCATGGCCTGGATGTTCCAATATTCCAAATATTTTATCTGAGCATTTACAGCATGGTGTGGCTACAGCTGATAGGCCAAGAAACACTTCTAATGTGTTGTCATCAGGAAATAGTTGGCTTCTGATTGTGATGGTGTGAATTTTAATATCTGTATTGTCTAACCCTTCTCATGAGACTGAAAACAGAATAAAAGTTTTTAAAACACCTCTCAGTTACCCCATCTGTGGGTCAGAAAAGGGCATAATCTGACATTTACCCTCCCAGGACCTGGAGCTGCTGTCCTGTCCCTGCCCTGTGTCCCCAGCCTGTCCTGCTGTGTCCAAACCCCGCTGAGCCCCACACCAAATATTCCCAGCCTGGCAGGGGTTTAGCGCTGCTCCTAACATCCAGCAGAAGGATTTGCAGGTGCCAGAAATCATTCATTGCTGAGTGAGAAAACCCAACCCCACCCACAGCAGCCAGAGGCTCTCTGAAGGATCCAAAGACAAAATTATCATTTTGCTTATTAGGAGTGACAACAGAATCTCTCCATTAATGTGACTTTTAGCCAGCAGCTCATTATGCTTTATGTCTGTGCTGATGTGTGTTTGGCCATTTATTATTCCTTTTCTCCTCACGCTGGGCCCTGCTTTAGGATTTATGGCAGCCTCTTCCCTGCTTTATTCCTTCATTATATTTTATGGCAGCTTTGCCATGCTTGATGTCCACGCAGCCTCCCCGTGGATCCACCTTCCTGGATTTATCCATTAGCTTGCACGGCTCCTGCCTCACTCAGAGATAAAAAATAATAATCTGGAGGATATTAAGTGCTCACAGAGGTGAAAGTCCATTGTTTTCATTCAGCTGGATGGAGGCAGCTGCTGCTTTGGCTTTCCCTCACACAGCTCTGCGAGGACAGGACGATCCTCTGGTTTGAAGGGAGGCAGCAGCTTCCCTGCAATATTCACCCAGCAAGGATAAATCAATTAACCACTGCTGCTGTTATATTTTTATTAATGGTGGATTCATGGAGCTATCCTCCTACCTTGATAAAGCCTTTAAAAATCAAATGCTGGGTTCAGCTTCCCACACAGGATCGTGGGATGGTTGGGATGGGAAGGGGTTTGAAAGCTCATCCTGTTCCATCCCATGCTATGGATGGGGACACTTTCCACTATCCCAGGTTGTCCCAAAATGCTGCTCCTTTGCCTGGAGCTGATTTCCACTCTGAGTGTCCAGTTTGAGATATTTGGGATTCTTCCTGCATGGAAGAGCCTGGGTGAGGAGCCTGGAGCTCAAAACCACTCACTGGCAGAGAGGGATCCCTTTTACAATGCCCCAGAAACCATGAGCAGATTAGCCCAAAACAGGGAGGGTTTGGAGCTTTGAGTGTGTCCCACAACTCTCAGAGCCCCCCAGGGCTGGCAGGCTGTGCCTGGGACATGGGGGATGATCCCACAGGCAGCCACAACCCCAAAAGTGCTGCTGGAACGCAGCTCCAGGCTCCTGCAGAACCAGCTCATTCCTGGGAGCTTCCTCTGAGCTCCAGAGACCTGGGAATGCTGGGGAGTGCTGGTCCTGTTCCAGCACAGGGATCAGCTCAGGCCAGGAGACAAAACTCCACAAGAGGGTTCACATCCAGAGCCAAACTCACCTCATCTGAGGGCAAAGAGGAGCCCAGGGCTGGTCCCTGCCCGCTGCAAACCGCAGGACATTTGCTCCATTAGTTCTTCCCACAGTGGGAAAACAAGATATTTCTGGGATTTAATCACCAGGGAAAAACCTTATCCCTTCCTGAGCTCTGTGCCCAGCCTGCCCTCCTCTCTCGCTGTCACATCTGCAATTCCCTCCCATTCCCACCTTTCCACCCCTGATCTGCTCTGGAAAAGGGAAAACAAGAAACCACTGGATTACTGAAGTGGAGAGGGAGCATGGCTGCTGCTCTGTCTGCAAACCCCGAAAGATTTATTAGGAGGCACCAGAAAAGGTGCGAGTTCCTGCACGAAGCTTGGCAGGACACCCTGTGTGGGTAACTCGGTGACCTCTCCAATGTTTCCACGTTCCTCGAGCCTGTGGGGAGGGAGGCTGCTCCTGCTCCTGGTCCCATTCCCAAATGGATTCACAGCAGGGAGAGAAACTCCTGATATGTTTTTATAAGAAACCAGCCACGGCCAGCAGCAATAGCCGGGAAATGCAGGAAAACAGGGATTTCTGGGCAGCAGAGTGAAGCCCCTTCAAGCACTGGGAGCTTTAAGCCAAGCTCAGAAAAGTGAAGAGCTCCTGGAGCTGTTGTGCAGGTGGGGGAGTTTTAGGCAAGGAGGGAAAATGGGATGATAAATCCCGCTGTCCTGTGTGGAAAGGGAAGCTTTTCTGTGCTAAACATGAGCAGCTGAGTAAAATTCCGCAGGAGAAGGAGGAGACTTCGCCTTTGATCCCTGCACTGTTTTCTCCCAGGAAATGGGAAGGGACCCAGCTGGTGGCTGCTGAGCACTTTGCAGAAGCCGCATCTTTTTTTTCCCTTTAGAAAGCTCGGTGTGAAATCCTTCTCCAAGAGGAGATACCGCTGTGCCTCTGCAGGGCTCCAGCTCCTGCTCATCCCTGCCCTGCAGGGTCCTCCCCACAGCTGCCCCTCCACAGTAAATCCCATTTTCGGGGGATTTTCTCAGTACAGCCCCATCCCTGCTCTGTTCTGCCTCAGTGCAGGGGGTGCTGGGCAGGTCAGGGTTGGAGGTGGCACCTCGGGGTCACCCTGGGCTGTGTCTTGGCCATGGGGATGTCCCAGTGTGGCACTGCTGTCCCACCTCCCGCTTCCAGAGCTGGTAGAGTCCCCAGCACAGAGTGGCTCTGGCTGTCCCCACAGCTGATCCCAGCTGATCCCAACCCTCTGGATCTGGCTGGGAGAAACATTCCCAGCATTTTCACCCTCTCCTACAAGGAAATATCAAGAACATGGGGCTGCAGGTTCTTGCGGCTGTCCCCGCTCCTACTGATCCCAAATTCTTGTTTAAATTCTGTGTTTGTGTGCACAGATCACACAATGTCCATTTTTCTGCAGGGTTAAGAACAATCCGTGTTCTCCAAACATTCCCAGTTATTGGTGACAGAGCCCCTGTGCAGGTGCCTCACCTTTACCATAGATCACACAAAATGCTGAAGTCTAAACCAAAATATTTGAAGCCCAAAACTCAGCTGAGGAGAAGCTGTAGCTCTCTACAAAAGCATTAAAACTTTGCAGAGTTTTTAAAAAAAAAAATCATCCACCCACAAACACAAGAACGGGAACATTTTGTTTTGCCATTTTCCAAATGAAACATTTCACCTCCTCAGGTTGAGAAAACATTTGACCTCGGAATATGTCTCTGAGTTATATATGGGGAAAAAACCCTGCGGCAATCCAATCTAAATGTTTCACTTGACCAGATTTTGACAGCCTGGTTTTTCAAGACACCACAGTTTTGAATCCTTTCAGGCTGATTTTCTTTCTTTTTTAATTCCAGATTTCAGCGCTGCCCAAGGCCCCACACTTGAGTCATTCCCAGCTGCAATTAGCCAAGCTTCTCTGCAGAACCCAATCAATGATTACTCGAGTGAGCCACAGGGGCCTTGCGGGGATTGAAGCAGAGGAGAGGCCTTAAGCTGAATTCCTGGCCAGAGATTAATTCCACCTTGGGTAGAAACAAATGGAATTTAGGCTGCAGCCCCTTGAGAAGGGGCTGAGATTCCAGTTCCTGCTCCCAGTGGGTTAATGAGGCCTTGGGGTGGGATTTGGATTTGGATTTGGTTTTGAATGAAGTGGGTGCAGCTCTGGGGTTTGCACAAAGAACCCTCCTTTGCTCTCCTCCTTCATCCCAAACATCCACATCCCAAAATCCTGCGGGGATTTCAGTGGAACAGCTAGGGGTGCCCCCATCCAGGGCAGGTTCCTTATCCCTCATGGGATCATGGAATGGGTGATGTGGGAAGGGACCTCCCAGTGCCACCCCTGCCATGGCAGGGACACCCTCACTGTCCCCGGTCACCCAGAGCCCCAAGCCCACTCTGACACTCATTTCTGAAGGTGCTTTGCTGCCTGAAAAACTCAATCTGGGTGAAATTTTGTGGAGAAATTTTACTCCAATATGAGTTTTTCCAGCAAAATCAAGGGTTCTCTGGGAGTGGAGCACTCAGCCCTCACATGGGTACCTTTATTTGAGTCATTTTAGTGCTTTAACCTAAAGCAGAAACACGAATGCTGAATAAAATCTAATTTGATGGCGAATTTTAGGATGGGGCTTGTTCAGATAAATTCCAGCTGGAGTCAGGCAGAGTGGAGATGTCAGTTTGGGCTGGAACTACCTCCGATTTAAACAATTCCTCATTAAAATGGACCTTGGCTTAAAAACCTCAGTGATCACAGGGAGTTTCACAGCAATGGACCTTGGACGAAGGCCCTCAATGATCAGAGGCAGTTTCATCCCCAGGACTGGAATTGTAATAATAATAATTTTAAAACCATGATCAGGAGTTCTTCAAAACAATTGAAAGGAATTTCTCTGAGACCTTCTCAATGCAGTTGTGGGACTGTGGAGCTGATTAGACCTTTTTTGAGATTTCAGTGAAGGAAAAGGAGGAAAAATAGCTGGAAACATTTGGCAATTACTGACCCATTCTTCTGCAGCAGCACAGTCTGAACCAGAACAAAACACAGAGCTGCCACTTTCTCTCCTTTCTGCACTCCAAGAAAAATGATCTGAGCAGAGTTTTTTATAAACCCAGCAGGAGAAGGGAGTGGAGATTCCATGAAATTCACTGATGACTTCATTTATTTTTATGGATCCAGGTGGGAGGGCCTGGAGGTGGGGCTGATGGGAAGTTTTTCCGACTAGAAATATCCCTTCTTTACATACCCATTGGCTGTTCCCGTGGATTTTCAATGTTCTACAGGTTTGGGAGCAGCTCTGGAGGAGCCCTATCAGCTGGGAGCGTCCTCTGATGCTGATGCCTGTCCAAAATCCTACTTTGATTTCCAGGTTTTCTCCTCAGAGGTTGAAACTCAGCCCAGAATCCTGAGAAGAATTTAATTCTGGCAATTCCTCCTTTCCTGGTGCTTTTTGAACCCGAGGAAGGATCTGGGTTTAACCAAACCTTGGAATCCCAATCCAGCCTTCGAGGCTGCTCCCTTCCCTTCCATTGAATTAAAAGTTTGGCAAACTTAATTTTTAAATGCTAGGATGAAGTTTTTATGGGGAAAATATTTGTTCCTCTAAAGCAGCTGTAATAAAATTGGAATAGGTGGAATTTTTTCCCCCAATGGTTTAATGTCTTAGACAAAAAAAAACTTCCTTAAATTATTCCGGTGTCACCTCTGTGTCCAACTGCCTCTTTTTTTGGGATAGTGCCTCAGGATTCCTGGGTTCTCTTGTCTCCAGGGATGAACCCTGGAGATCTGAGCCCATGGGACGAGTTCTTTGCTGGCTCTGGTGGTGCAGTCCCTGGACACAAATCCATCCATCCCATGGGCACAGGGAATTCCTGCTGAGGGAAAACTCCATCCCCACAAGGGAGTGCCTGCAGGAATTATGGACACAGAGGGGAGAGGACTCTGTGCTCTCCTTGGGATTTGAGCCAAATTTTGGGAGCCAAATTTTCCTTACCTGGCTCAGCAAAAGCTCCACAGCTCCAGCAGGGAGGGTTTGGTGCCAGGGGCAGCTTTCCCTGAGGAATTCCTGATTTGCACTCAGAGGAGCCTCTGGTGGGAGAGCTCCACCCTTGCCAAGCGAAAGGGTTGGGGTGGGAATCCTGGGAATCCCTGAGCTGACCTCACCTCACTCCCAGGCCACCCATGAGAAGCTGCTCTCCAAAACCCCACACATCTGGAGAGCTCCAAAATTCCAAAGACAAGACTCCTGTAGAGCTCCAAACCCCAAAGAGGAGACACCTGGGAAGCCCCAAACCCCAAAGAGGACACTCCTGGAAAGCCCCACTGACACTTCCAAGGGAGGATCACAAATCCACATTACAGGAATCCTGGGAGAAACCTCCATCTGACATTCCCAATCACCACCACATTCCCCACAAACAAAAGGTCCTGGAATGGCGACAGAAGCTGTCCTGTCTTGCTGATCCCAGATGAGCCCTGTTGCTGTCACAGCCATTAATTAGGGCTCCAATTTATCTAATATCTGCTTCTGAGCCAAATTCTGTTTATTTTCCATTGCTATCCTCCCAGTTCTTTTATTGGTGCTCCATCAAATCCAGGATTGGGAACACAAATGCCCCTTCTCTAATCCCAGACATCTGAACCCCATATCCCGTCTTCCTCCTCTTTGAATCCCAGACATCTGAACCCTGTATCCCATCTTTCTGCCCTTCCCCGTGTTCTGCTTTAACTGGGAATGAACACCAAGTGTGTGTGGCACAGCTGGAGCTCAATCATCCTTCTGGCACCTCGCTCCCAAAATCCGGAGCCTCGGAAGTGCCTGGGATTCTGCTCTGGAAAACAGAGTGGAGCCTGCCCCCAGTGCCATTCACCTCCCTGAAATTCCCGAAATCCCAGCGTTAATGGTGCTGTTCACAGAACAGAATTTGTTTGGATGAAGCCTTTCCCAAACAAAAGCAGCGGCGCCATCGGCATTAGCGGGGGAAATCATCATTGACCTCTCCAAACTTAAAATTCCCAAGCGGCACCTATGGAATAAAAATCAGAATTTCATGTTTGCTTCAATGAGCATTGTGGAGTAATGGAAGGAATTAATGTGGAATTGTAGGAGCCAGGGAATGGAGAGCGCGCAGAGAGGAGATAATTCCTGATTTTAGCGTGAGTGTCCTTAGGAGCCACCAGTGGAGCGAGGCTGGGATGGACACAGTAATCTGGGACAAGTTTGGGATTTCTGAGGGGATGCTTTGGGTGGTTCTGAAGTTCCCAAGGTCAAGGTGATCCCAGTGGGATCTGGAGCAGGGAATGCAGGTTCTGCATCCCATCTGTGGAATGCAGGACTGCCCAGGTGGGGAATGAGATGTAAATTGGGGGAGTTGGAGCAGATAAAAGGGGATTTGGGAGGTGCTCAGAGCTGTGCACCCAAAATAAGGCCAAGAGCTGCCAAAGCAGCCTGGAACAGGAGTAATCTGAGATTTTCCTCTCTCAGGACATTCCTGTGCCCTGGGGCAGAGCAGGTTCTGAGCTTGTGTCCTGCCTGCCTGTTCTTCCTGGCTTTTATTCCAGCAGATCCAATGATTTTCCTGTGGCTCTGAAGAAAATGTGGAGTTTCACTGGTCTGTGCCCCCCACAGCAGCTGTGACACTCCGGAACAGAACCACACACTTGGATTCAGGGATTTTCCTCAATCCCATTCCTTCAGTCAAGAACATAAAGGTGACAGAATTCCCCACCCTTCTTCCCAGAAAGAACCTCCTGTGATCCATAGGAACATGGATCATGGCACCTCCTTTGCCCAGCTCTCCACTCAAGGATTTGCCTACAAATGGGAAATTCCTGATGGAATGCGTGTTCCAAAGGCACTGATCCCATTTCCAGCCACAAAACCCAGAGCTTTTCCAGGCCACTCAACAAGAGGAGGTGGGCAAAGGAGAAAAGGCAGTGTTTTATTGGGAAAAAAGGGATCCTGAATATCCATTCATAAGGAACACACTGGAATCAATGCTCCCAGGGTAGGGAATCCTATTTAGGATTTCTCCTATTTAAGATTTCTCCCTAAAGCCTTTCATGGTGCCTTGGGTCCTTTCTGGGGCTGTAGTTCAACACAGCACTGATAAAAAGGCAAGATTGAGGCAGAAATGACTGAAGAAAATGGGGAAATTTGGGGTTTTAAATAAATTGGATCTTTTCCCACTGAGGTCTGACCTACGGCACCCTCCCCATCCCTGGGAAAGAGGGAGCTCTGTCCCTCTGGGAAATATTCCCAACATTTGTGCCTTTCCCCAGAGCAGAGGTGACTGCCAGGCCTCCCTGCAGGATCTGTTAAGGGCTGTCAAGAACAGGTGAATCCACTCTCTGCAGATGTAATTAATTGTGATTAATTCCACCTCTGATGAAGCTGGGTTTGGCCGTTTAGAACCTCAAAAAGTCCATTCATAACTAAGTCTCATCTGCTTTAATTTTCTGCTGGGAGAGGAAAGGGAAGCAGCCAGATATCCACAAAAAAATCAAGGATCTGGAGTGGTAAAATCATTCTTTATGGCTTAATTTGGAGTTTTCCTTTTAAGAATTTTCCCTACAACCACAACCCCTGAGTGAAAACAAATCTGATTTCATTTTCCTTTCCATGGGCAATTGAGCTCTATTTAGTTCTCAATTTTTTTTTACCAAGCTAATTTATTTTTGGAGAGATTTCAAGTGGTTCCTTTCCATTCCAAAAAGGGGTTCCAGTCTTTAATTTCTTCATTGAAGGATCCAATATTTTCACCTCGGAGTAGGTCCCTCCATTATCCCCCACAGCTGCAGGGCAAAAGTGGAGATATGGAATTATTCTGAGGAAGAAAAGTCTGGAATATCAATGACTTTTCCTCCTAATTCCTATGGAGTTTGAGGTTTTCCTGGCACAAAACCAGAGCAAATCTGCTTTTTTGGAGGATTGAGTGAATCAAATCCTGTGCCAGTTCTTCCCTCTGTGTTGTCACCCTGGTGACACCAAACCTCCACCAAAGCCTCTCTCAGAGCTGGACAGGGAGAGAAAACAGAACAAAATGTTGTGGGATCCCTCCATCATGGGGAAACCAGGCTGGAATTAGGGATTTTAATTGGATTTATTGCTAAGAAAATAGTAATGATAAGTAAAACCACCTTAAAACACCTGCTCCTTCCCAGCTCTCCCTCTTCCCCACCATCAGTTCCACATCCAGGCCTGGCAGCCACAGGACTTTTTGGTTCCCAATACAAGATTTTTGGGTTCCCAACCAGCTGCATTTGAGGTCTCAGGGATGGGGGGCGAGGCTGAGGCCAGGAACTCTGCCGATTTTTGGGGTTTTCCTCACATTTCCTCTGTCACCCCCTTGTCCTGTGGCATCCCATGGGAATGCAGCACCCCCATGCTGGGACAAACACAGGAAAATGCACTGGAGAGGGCAGCAAAGGGTTTAATTTCCAGCCCACTCAGACATTTCACCAAAACCCCTCATTTTCAGTCCTAAATTCTGCTTTTCACAGAGGTGAGGTGAGAACCTTGGCTGCAGGGCCAGGCTTGGAGCAGTGAGGTTTGGGTTGGAAATCAGCTCTTGGCCTCTCCATGAATTCTCACAGCTTTTCTTGGTTCTGCACCTCAGGCTGGGAACTCACCGGGCATTCCCAGAAGCCAGCAAGGACACAAAGGGTGGGAGTGAGCTGGGTGAGAATGGATTTACAGGAGTTTGTTTGTGGTTAAGCACAGCCAGGAACGAGGCAGAGGGTCCTGAACTCACCACAGGGTTTTGGGGTTTTGTTTTTCCCTTCTGCTCTCACCCCCTGGGCTCACAGCAAAATTCCCCCATCAGCACCTCGGATCCAAACAGAACAGGCTGACCCAGGAATGTTTGGATTTTATTTGTACTCTGACTGTACCAGCCAAACCTTCCTGGCCACCACAGACCCCTGAGTACCTTCTCCTTGTGTCCCATCCCTGTTGGGGTTGGAATTCCTGCCCTTCCCAGTCACTCTGGCTTTCCCAGCTTCCCCCAAGCCTTTGCCCTAAAATCCCAAAACTTCCCTGCCCCACATCCAGAGGTGCCAGCTGTTTGCTGGCTCAGCCCTGGGCACGGATGAGCTGCCAGTGTTTATCAGCAGCCTCTGGCAGGAAAACAAGAGCCCTTCCCTAAAAATCCTGCCCATTTCCAGCCTCTGGAGCAGATGAATGGAACCTCAGTGTGGCTTTTCCTCCGTGGTGCCTCTGCCTCTGATCCCAACAGATCCCAGCTGTGCTCCCAGAGGGATTTGTGGCACTAGGAAAAGGTCCTAGAAACACAAAGAAAAGTCCAAGAACACATTCCCAGGGTTAGGGGCTCCTGGGGTGGATATTTTGGAAAAGCAGCTCCAGGGCACACAAAGCGGGATTTGTGTCAGTCCCTGTGGATGCCTGGAAGGGGCTTTGGGACATCTTGTTCCATAATAAACCTGTTTGAGGAGGGAATTAACACCTCCTGCTGCTGCCTGCGGGGCAGGAGCACGTTCCTGCTGCTCTGGGCATTCCGAGACGGCTCAGGGACAATTCCAGCCCCAGACCCCCAGGATTTCTGCTGAACCCTCACGGAACCATCTGGCTTTGCCAGGGACAGGCCTGGATCCCATCATTCCCACACCAGAGCCCCCTCCACACCAAGCACATTCCTCCTGCTGCGCAGAGAATTGGGAAAAACATGGGAAAACTGCCCAGGAGTGGATCAATCAGTGCCTGATCCAAAGGGAGATCCAGAGAGCATCAAATGAAGGGAGAAAGGAGCAAAGGAGAGGATTCTCCATGGACATGAACATCCTCAGGCAGAACTGGGATATGAAACTCCTGCCATGAGTGTGTAGGGAAGGATGGACAAGTTCAGGGATGAGAAACCCACATAAATTCACTTTACAGGAGCAAAGGGGAGGTTTCTCCATGGATATGAACATCCTTGGATAGAATCAGGGTGTGAAACTTCTGCCACACCATGCCATGAGTTTTTATGGAGAAATGGACAAGTTCAGGGATGAGAAATCCACCTAAAAACCACTTTACAGGAGCAAAGGAGAGGTTTCTCCATGGATATGAACTCCATGGATATGGATATCCTCAGGCAGAAGCAGGATATAAAATATCACAATGGAATATCCAATGGAAAGGAAGCGCTGCTGTATCTCCAGGAATTCCACGTATCAATGGGATTATCATGGAATATCATATCAAATAGAGAGGAAATATCACATCCAATGCTGAGCATCCAAGAATTCCAGGTGATCTCCAGTTGGAAGAGCCAAGAGCATCCGGCTCCTGGTGCAAAAATCACTAATTAGCAGATCCTGCCTTATTTTTGGAATGTTTTCCCAACACTCTGCTGATTCCTGAATCCTTCTGTCTCAGCATTTCTGGTTTTTGGGAGGCTCACCAGGAAAAATCAAAACAGGAGTAAACAGCAGCTTTTAAAGCAGAATTTGCTTCAACTAGTGCCAGTTTTTAATTATTTATATTTATTAAAGATAAGAAAAAGGAACATTTTCATGTCCTGTTCACCTGGGAATGCTGTGGGATTGAGGGATTGCAAACAGTTTAAACCCAACCCATTTCTTAAGGGGAAAAAAATATATATATTTATATCTGTTATTTATACACATTCCCCAAAAATCTGGGGTTATTTCTTCCCTGGATATTTGCATTTGAAAGACAGGACTGAATTAATTCCAGACTAAATGCAAACATGGCATACCTGGATCCGGGAGGACAGGCTGTCCCTGGGATGTTTTTTTGGGAATCTGCAGGAGGACAAGCTCTGGCTGGCTCCCACCTCACTCCCAGAGCCTGGGCTCTCATTCCAGCCCCTCCTTGGGAATGGAGGGAAGTGTGGACAGGGATGGGACACATCTGGGAAAACAAATCCTGAATGACTCCCAGGGAATGAAGGTGAGGCTCATCCAGGTTTGGCTGGAAAGGGAAAAAAGAGCCTCTTGTTCAGCACTGAACCCACAGCGGGAGGGTTTGGATCCAGCTGCCTCTGGATTGTGGATATGGAGAGCCCAAATCTCTCAGTTTGGGGCTGGGGGCAGTGCAGGGGGCTGGGATGATGAAGGAGGGGTGGAATTTGTCACCTCACAGGGACTTGTGGCTGGATTAAATCCCTGAGGAATGTTCCTGATCTGGGAAGGGTCAAAGGCAGGGTTCAAACTTGAGTCTGGATTCAATCCCCTCGTTTTCTCAGGGAAAGGTCAAAGATGGGTTCAGTCCCCTCATTTTCCAGGGAAAGGTCAGAGACAGGGTTCAGTCCCCTCATTTTCCAGGGAGAGGTCAGAGACAGGGCTCAATCCCCTTTTTTCTCCAGGGAAAGTTTCCTGATCTGGGGAAAGGTCAAAGATGGGTTCAACCCCCTCATTTTCCAGGGAAAGGTTCCTTTTCTTCTGGCTCTTTGCTCCTCCCCAGCTGCTCCCACTTGTCTGCTGAGCTTCTCCTGGGGTCAAGGTCTCATCCTGAGCTGGTTCTGCTCCGAGAAGAGCTCAAACCCTTTCTGAACCCCAAGCTTTGCCCTCATCCCGGGCTGATGCACATTCCGCTTTTGGGGGATATTTGGGATCCTACATGGAGATCTCAGATGGGAACAGCCAAAACTGCCCAAAATTGCTTCCCTTTGCACCCACAAGGGCAGATCCTTCTCAGGCTCTCTGGAAATGCTGATGAAAATCTGGAGGAGCCCTAAGAAGCAGGAATTGCCTTAGGCCAGCTCTGGAAAGCCTCAGTTTGGTTTTCTGCAGCGTTCAAGCTCCGGGGGCACTTCAGAGACCAGGAAAAGTCTCAAGACCTGGATGAGGAGGCCCTGGCATGGAGGAGCTGTGGATTCCCCCCTCTGGAAGTGTCCAAGGCCAGGCTGGATGGGGCTTGGAGCAGCCTGGGACAGTGCCATGGCAGGGGTGGCACAGGAGGGGCTTTAAGGTCCCCTCCACTCCAACCATTCTGTGGTTCCATGTAGCAGGAATGACAGCAGTGATACCCAGATGTGATAACTCCCCAAAGGATTTGGGAAAGAGGAATTGGGAAGCAGCTCCTCAGCTAAAAAGTTGCCACTGTGGGGTCAGAGGTTTCAAAGAAACCCAAAATGTCCCTCTCCACAGAGAACCCATTGATCCCATGGGACTTCGATTGGATTTACCTGCAGATTAAGGGGATTTAAGGCCTATGGTACTAGAAGTGTCCAACTTCCCATCAGAGTCCCTGAAGATCCTGGGTGCAATTGAATTCCTTGAGAATTTCTTTCACCTGGAGCACCCTGAGGGTACCAAAGGCATGGACAGTGAGAAAATGGGGAGGGAATGTCAGGAGGACATTTCTCCTCTGGAGGGACACTGGGAGGCCCTGAGAGATCCCTCTGGGAAGCTGAGTTGTCCTGGAGATCCCATAATGATGGAATGGTTTGAGTTGGAAGGGATCTTTAATCCATCCATCCCACCCCTGCCATGGCAGGGACACTTTCCAGCATCCCAGGAGCTCCAAGCCCCAGTGTCCAACCTGGCCTTGGGCACTGCCAGGGATCCAGGGGCAGGCACAGCTGCTCTGGGCAGCCAGGCCTCACAGAAGAAGGAAAATTTCACCCAAACACCCATTTTCCTCTTTGTGTGTTTGCTTTTGTGGACAAAAAATGGGAACCCTACATAAAAAAGTGGCTGTAGAATGACAGTTCCAAGATCTGTTTTGGGCAGGAAAAGTTTCCTGTCTCCAAGACTCTCCCTGTTATTCCAGGCACCCTTCAATCCATAAAAACCCCTCAGTCTTCAATTTCTGATGTTGCTCAATCCCTCTCCCATTCCCATTTCCTTTGTCTGCTTTTGGAACTGGAGCTCTCAAATTTGTGTTTATTCACTGGGGCTGAGTTTGGAAAATCCAGGAGAAATCTATGTTAAAAATCAATAAATTAAATTTAACTTAATCCCCCCAATCTTTCAGTCTGATTCCTGAAGGCCCCAGCCCAGCACTGCACCCTTCCAGGGGGAGCAGGAATTTCCATGGAGGATTTCCAGATCTGGTTTTGAGTTGGAAATCTGGGAAATGCCACAACCTTTGAACATGCCCCAGCCCTGGGGTCTCCAGCACAGCCAGAGCAGGGAGCCAAGGGGAGAGCTCCCAAAATTCCAAAAGCAGAAATAATTCCAGCCTTTTCTATGAGCCCTGATCCCAGTGGCCTCTCTGCTGAGGGAAGTATTCCCTCTGCTGACTGGATCAAGGAACTCTTTATGGACACAACAAAATCATCGTGTTTTGGGGGGAGGAAGATGAGAAAGAATAATTTCCTAAATCTGCAGGAAAAATCCCCAAAGCCAATTTATTTAGGAATTAATGAGCCAAATAAAGTTTAGGATGAGTTTTTCCTCATAGAAAAGTCCCAACTCTCGATCAAGTTCTGTTGATGAATTTTAAGATGTCAAAATTCCTCCAGGCTGTGTTTGAGGAGTGCAGCAAACCCTGGATATTCATTTTTAAGAAAATAAAACAACACAGGTGCTCTGTCAGAGCTCAGAAATGCTCCAAACATCCCATACATTTTCCCCCCTAATTCCTGTTTACTTTAGGATTCCCAATTATCCATCTCTCACTCATTATCTCCCTATTTATTTTGCCCCAGTTCCAGAAGCACGAATGTCATCAACCACTTGATTTCTCTGCTGCTGCAAAAACTTTTGGAGTTTTGAGAGGAGGAGGGAATTTTTCATGCCTGTTTTTGGTCATATTTTCAAGATTTATTCCTCCAGCACCCACAGTTTAGGGACTGAAGTGATGCCTCCCTGTCCTGGGTGAACAGGAGAGCAGAATTTCAGCTGTATTGGGTTATCCAGCTCCTTGGCACAGCAGCTGTGCCTGTGTAAGATTAATTTGAGCTCCAACAAAATTATTTGATCTCTAAAATTTGACTGATCATCCTGTGAGGTTTTCCCTCTGTGGAACAGCCCAACCATTCCTGTAGGAACAGCTTTGTTCTTGGCTCTACAGGGGGAAAAAATGGGATTTTTTAATTCTCACTTGTGCTGTCTGATGGCTCAGGTGGAGAGAACTGGTTGGGATAAACCTTTGCAGCACTGGATAGAACATTCCCACCTTTTTGATGGGGTTCTGAAGGAGTTCAGACTGAGTTACCACACAGGTCCAGCCTTCAAACACAAATTCAGCTCCAGAATTAAAATCCAGAGCTGCAGGCTGAAATCCTCTTCTAAAGCTTTGGAGAACGATGTAATTGATACATCTCTGATTTTGATACTTTGTTGATATTCAGTTGATACTCCATTGATACTTATTGTAAATGCAGGTGAACCCAGTGTGAAGAAATGCTGATGTCTGACTCCAGTTCAGAAGGCTGAATAATTTCTTTATTATAACTACACTATAATACATTAATATACTATTTAAAGGAGATACTAAAACTACAAGCCTACTTTTTTTAACTACCATATCTAACTCACAACTCGTGACCCTCTTGAGAAATTCCAGCCCCAGGTGGGTTGGATTGGCCATCAGGCTCAAACAATCCTCACCAGAACCCAACCAAGCACTCACCCCAGGGAAACAATTCTCCAAACATATTCCACATGGGAAAAACAAGGAGCAGAAATAGAAATTGTTTTCTCTTCCTTCTCTCTGTGTTCTTCTATGAAAAAATCTCTAGAGAGAGGAGAATGTACTTTCTACAGATACTCTGTTGACACTGTGTTGGTACTCGGTACTCGGTTGGTATTCTGTTGATACTCCATTGATACTCCACTGATACTCCATTGATGCTCTGTTTCCCTGTAACACATGAAAGCCTGGGGAATGAAGGGTTTAAATTGATATCGAGCACAGGCCTCCACACCAGCGTGAGCAGATGATCAAGTATTTGTGATTGTCATGGTTTGACACTGGTATAATGTTAGCGCCCCTGTGAAAATGCAAACTCTTAATTGAATGCTGTGAAATCCAATCAGGAAACAGAGCAGAGCAGGCCCAAGCTTAATAACAAAGGAAAAACTTCATTAAACTATTACTACTATAAAAGGAAAAAGAAATAAAAACATACACTAACTCCAAAATGAAAATCTTCCAAAGCATTCCTCCTCCCCACCCACAATTCCAACAAACCACAGTGAGACACAACTTGGACCCCAAATCAGGTTCCCACCCTTCATATAATCAATACTTAGCCTACTGAGGGAGAGAGGAACCTTTGTTGTGCCACAGACCCCCCCAAGAAACACAGCTGCCTCTTCTTGTGTTTCCATGTCACACATGGCACTGCCTGGGAAAAAAATTTGCCATGGTAATTCTGCTTTTAACCCCCCTGTGTTCTCGGAGGTGTGTCCACCCTCAATTAGTCACTCTAAGTGTTAATATCCAACCCTAACTCCTGACTACATTAACTTCTTCCTTCTGAGAAAATTCTTTGTCCATGTCAAACCACAACACTGATCTATGAGAAGTTTGAGCAGAGAGAGAGACAAGAGTGATGAGACCCTGTGCCCGCAGGGAGAGAAGAAGATCTTTGTTCCCAGAGATGATTTTAGAGATAGATAAGGAGAATTTTGCCTTTGAACAGCTCATCTTTAAAACAGTACCCCAGAAGTTGATGTGGCCCATAAACACAGCTGTGGGAAGGCTTGTGGGAAATGGGAGAGAATTCACAACTGGAGATTTCCCCTGGCAGCTGCTGTTTGTGAGAGAGCCACGAGACAACTGTTTTTTTGTTGTGGAGAAGTCTCCATAACATTAACAAGAGGGACTTCTTTCCCTAAGTGAACTGAAGAAAGACTATTCTAGAGTTCGAGACTATTCTAAACTGACTGAAATTTTAAGTTTTATTTCTTTACATTATCGTTGAAGAAAAAAAGGTTGTAGGGAGAAGAGAAGTGTTCTGAAGGTTTTGTTCTGATTCTTATTGCCCTTTCTTTTCATTACTATTAATAAACTTTTCTTTATAACTTTTTAAAGTTTTGAGCCTGCTTCACCTTTCTCCTGGCTCACAGCAGGAAATGTGTGAGTGCCTCCTGGTGAGGGCACTGGTGCTTGGCCAGCACTGAACCCACCACACTCTTGTCACCGTTGAGCCAGGAACAGGAGTCAGGAGTGTCTTGGTTTGAAAAGACAGGAGTCTGTGAAGGAATGCAAGAGCCTCCTGTGAAATGGAAAAGGTAAACCCCCTCCCTCCGAATTACCACAATTTAAATATTAAAAGGCTCTCAGGCAAAGATATGGGAATAACAGTTTTTTACTAGGAAAAAAACTAAATCTAAAAAAAATGTAGTTAGTACAAACAAAACTAGCGATGGAGTCAGAAGCCTGACACCCTGAGGAGTCAGGGTGTTGGTGATAGTCCAGTTAAATGGTGGCTGCTCCTCCTGGAGGGGCAGATGAAATGCTGCTGGAGCGGGGATCTGGTGAAGGGTGGAGTTTTCTCTGAAGGTCTGGTGATGGAGTAGATGGGCCTGGTCTTCCTCTGGGGATCCAGCAGAGAAGAAGCTGCTCCTCTGGGAATCCAGCTAAGAGGCTGCCCTGGTGTCCCAAAAATGCTGATTTTATGCAGGTAGGGCTGCTTGGCTCCTCCCTCTGGGTGGAGCACCTCACAATGGGCTGATGGAACTTTCCCAGTCATGCAGTGAGTCATTAATGGCCCATTAACAGAAGATATCTCCCCGGAGGGAGACATTGTTCTTGGGAGAGATAAGAAAACTGCCCCACCTCCAGCAGATGGCAAATAGGATACATGCTTATCTTACAAGCCAGGACAAGGCAACACATAAAATCTAACTCTCTTCTGAGTTTATTACAAACCCATTCCTTTTTATACACTGTTCTGATGCAAGTGAACCTGATTGGTCATTTAATCAACACCCCCTCACCACTGGCTAATTAAGAAAACACCCTTTGGTAAACAACTTATGAGAAAACAACTGTTCAAAACACCAGCTGCAAGATTGGTTTTATTCTTTCTTTCAGCCTTCTCAAAACTCCCCAGAAAAATTCCTGGGAAAGCTTATCTGGCTTTCTCTCTGACCAGGCTGTCAGGATCCACACACTCATTGCTGCATTGGCCAGGAAATTGCAAATTGGCCAAATCTCAAATTGGCGAACCAAAACCACTGCCCAAAATTGGTGTTTCCACCCAGTTTCAAACTGAAACCTCCACCAGGCTCAGCCCAGCCGCTGTCCAGCAGCAGGACACTGCACATTCCCACTTCATTTCCTGGGGCTCCAACCCTTCTTAATGTTCCCTCCAAAACCCACACCCCCCAAAATTCTGGATGTGATGGCAAGTTCATTCTGCACTGCCAGCAAGGGCTGAAGCAGCCCCAGGTAGCCCCACCTCTCCCAGTCCTAATTTTTAAATTTTTTTCTTCTCCTTCCCCGAGTCCTTCTGTGCTGCTTGTACAATTCCATTCTGCCAGGAAACTTTCCCAAAAAAAAAGAAATAAAAGAATGAAATTTGACTTCTCTATGCAAATCACAGCCTTGTGCATAATCAGGGAGGACACAGGCTCACCCAGTGTCCTCCAAACAGCATTTGGGGATGAAAAACGTGAAGCACTCACTCAACCTCCAACCCCCAGGCCTTGCCCAGGCAGATGTTAATGAGGATCATTCCTAATTAAGGCATTTATTTAAAGCAGGTGACATTATTGTTCTAAAATGGAAATGGGACTTTAAATTGGATTTTAAGGACTTTCAGGGCTCCTTTTCTGTTGTTGGGGTGAGGGGTTGGAGCTGGGGGGGAACAGGAAATGTTCCCTGCCAGACGGGGCTGGGTAGGGACACCTCTGCTGCTGGGGTTGGATTGATGGATATTCCCTTCTGGGAAAAGCCTTTGGGATTCTGGTGTTCAGCATCTCAGAAATGAGGTGGGAAAAGAGCTCCAGGGACATCGAGTCCCAGCTGATCCCCACCTTGTCCCCAGCCCGGAGCTCTGAGTGCCACATCCAGGAATTCCTTGGGCACCTCCAGGGATGGGCACTCCAAACCCCCCTGGGCAGTTCCAAGGCCTGAGCCCCTTTCCATGGGGAAATTCCTGCTGCTGCCCACCCTGAGCCTGCCCTGGCCCAGCCTGAGGCCGTTCCCTCTGCTCCTGTCCCTGTTCCCTGGAGCAGAGCCCGACCCCCCGGCTGTCCCCTCCTGTCAGGAGCTGTGCAGAGCCACAAGGTCCCCCCTGAGCCTCCTTTTCTCCAGGCAGGGATGTGCCAGGCTGTGAAATCCGAGGAACTGAGAATTCCCAAACTCTGTGGGATCAGTGCTGCCCCAGCAAGACCTGCCCTCTGTCCCCCCAGTCCCTGAGACTCCAACCCAGCCCTGGTGACCAGCATGAGGTTCCTGAGGGACACAAATCCATCCCAACCCTCATTTTGCCATTCCTGGAGCAACTCCAGAAAGAAATGCCCCAAACAACCCCGGTTTTCCCTCAGGAGCTCACACTCCTTTGGGAACTGATGTTTAAATGCTGAGGAATTTGTTCTGTTCACAAAACCAACCCAAAAATTGGAAGTGTCACTCCCAGGACCACCCAAAAATTCATCTGGCTCACAATTAATTAAACCTGATTAATTAAACCACACTCAGATAAAAGGGTTTGGAGCTGTGTACCAAGGACAGGACCAGCACTGGAATGACACAAGAATCAACCCTCCCTGCACCCCATTTCAGTTGCAGCTGCTTTGCTAATTAATAATATTAATTATATAATTATTATTCCTATTAATTATATAGTTATTATTCCTAATAATTATGTAATTGTTATTTCTATTAATCCAAATCCTTCAGCCCACACAGCTTTAGGATCTGCTCACAGGGAGGTTTTGGTGCCACAAAGGAATGAGCTGAACCTCCCCTGGCCATGGGAGGGGCTGCCTGAGCCACAGGAGCTGTTTAATTGGGATTGGGATTTAATTGGATTGGATTTGAATGGTTCATGCTGCTCCCAAAAGGCTCTTAGTGCTCCATAAATCACATTTATTCATGGTTGGATCCTCTGGTTCCTTCTGAGGGTTTCCTGAAAAGCAGCTCTGAACCCAAGTCCAGGATATCTGGAAAGATCTGGGATGGGGATCCAGCCTCAAATCAGCTTAAAATCAGCTTTTAATAATCTAAAAATCAGATTCAAATCCACTTCAATCTAAAATCCACTTCAAATCAGCTTCAAATCCACTTCATATCCACTTCAAATCCACTTCAAATCAACCTAAAATCCAGTTCAAATCCACTTCAAATCAACCTAAAATCCAGTTCAAATCCATTTCAAATCCAGAGCTCTGCTCACTGCCATGAAGAGGGAAAGGCACCACTCCTCCAGACTGATTTTCAGTGGGAATTGCACATCAGGCCTTTCCCATTCCACATTCCTATTTCTGCCATTCAAGGAATTGCCCCAGTGACTTTGCAGCTCCTCTGAAGTGATGCAGACCAAAATCAGCTTCAAATCAGCCCAAAATCAGCCCCAAATCCACCTCAAATCCAGAGCTCTGCTCACTCCCATGAAGAGGGAAAGGCACCACTCATCCATTTGGTTTCCAGTGGGAATTCTCCATCAGACCTTTCCTGTTCCAGACTCCCATTTCTGCCACCCAGGGAATTATCCCATTGACTTTGCAGCTCTTCTGAAGTGAAGCAGCCCAAAATCAGCCCCAAATCCACCTGAAATCCATGAAGGAGGAAAGGCATTGCTCCTCCATCAGGATTTTCAGTAGGAATTGCACATCAGGTCTTTCCCATTCCAGGCTCCCATTTCTGCCAGCCAGGGAATTATCCCAGCCCCTCTGAGGTGAAGGATCCCATGGGATGATTATTCCCGAGGTTTTAGGCTCCAAGTTTAATCCAGTTTCCCCTAAAGCTGCTGGAGCTTTGGCCCTGTGAGTGTGATGGAGCCCAGGGCAGCCCCAGGGGAGGCAGCAATCCTGCAGAAATCCCCTTTTTCCATGGATTCTGGACATTTCCTGACCCTTTCATCTTTTGGAGTGAATTTTTCATGCTCGGAGATTGTTTTATATGGATGAGCTGAACACAATCCCTGCAGGCAGCCGAGTTCAGGGACGGTGAAGGCACACAAAGGATCCTCAAAAAAGAAGGAATTATTGTGGTAGGAGCGATTCAACTTCAAATCCAGCTTTTCCATATGGAGAGAAATTTACTCCAGCAGAGCTGGGAGCCAGAGAATCATGGAGCAAATTCCCATCTTGATTCCAAAGTGTTTCATTATCGACACTACAAGGAGACCCCGAACACAGCTAGATCTGATCCAGCTGTGCTTCACACCTGGATCCCTCAGCTCCAAATCCCTCAGGTCTAATCCAGGCCTGAGCCAGCAGGAAAATGAATCCCACTGCTGCTTCCTGGGATGGGAATTGCACTGGGAGCCTCTGAGAAATCCAGTCATGGAAATGGGGTGAGGTGTTACCCTGATTCTTAAGATTTTCAAAACCTTCTGAGTTTACATTCTTGTAAAGAACTTTCTCACATAACTTTCTGTAAACAATCTATTGTTTGCCATTCCTCCATAGAAGCAGAAAAATTTAATATACTGGTAGTTTGTCCAGTGTCTTTGGAGAGGTAACACATTCACCCTCCAATCCACTGTCACTTTTGGAAAAGTATAAATGCTAAAGTCAAAAAATAAACTGCCTCTTTTTCACCTTTGCAATAGCAACAGCTCGTATGTGTTTTCACAGTGAGGTTCAATGAATTCCCAGGATTTCACAAGCTCAGAACTGGAATTTTCACCCTGAGCTGAGCAAGGGAAAAATCCCAGGGTGGGCTCAGCAATCCGAGATGGCTCTGAGATGGAAATCCATGGGAATCCTTGTTTTCCTGGGAAAGTTCTTGGGAATCTCTGGAGATGACAGAGGTCCTGCTGCTTGTCCAGAGCTGCGCTGGCTCATGAGTTTTTGTGGATGTCACTGTCCTGGATCTGCACAGAATTGGAATCAAATGAGGCTTTTCCTGATCCTTTTCCTAAATTCCAGTCAGAGACAGGATTATCACAGGTTTAGGGCTGCTCTGGGCTCTCCTCAGTCTGAGGCTGAGCTCTAAAACTCAATTTTGTGCCCATCATAACAGACCTGGAGGGGCTGGGGTGAGGCCAGGGCAGGGAATGGAGCTGGGAAGGGGCTGGAGCCCCAGGAGAGGCTGAGGGAGCTGGGAAGGGGCTGGAGAATCCCTGAGGGAGCTGGGAAGGGGCTCAGCCTGGAGAAAAGGAGGCTCAGGGGGGACCCTGTGGCTCTGCAGGGCCCCTTCTGGCCCCTGACAGGAAGGGCCCCCTTGAAGTTGGTTCTTTTTTGGACAAATATTTACCTAAAAATACTGAATTTCCATTTGTTTTTTGTGTTTTTAACAACCTGCAGCAGGATGGAAAGTGCTCATTTCTTTTAAATCAGGTCTCTCAAAAGCATCCCACAAACCCTTTTTAAAGACATTATTCATGTAATCTTTTCATAGGGATTAAAAGATTTATCCTTAATGAAAGGTTTCTATTCCGTGGAGCCAAGGAGATCCCTTGTTCTGTTTAGTCTTGTAATGCCCTAAAATTACTGAATTTGGGATTTGGATTTTTTTAAATTCTTGGGGTTTGTCCATGGAATAAAATAAATTTTAGTTCTTCTATCAAGCCTGTAATTCTGTGATTCTATGATTCTGTAGTTCTGTAATTCCGGGATTGTGTAATTCCATGATTCTCTAATTCTCTGATTCTATAATTCCATAATTTTATGATTCTATATTTCTATGATTCTGTAATTCTATAACTTCATTATTCTCAGATTCTATAATTCCATGATTCTGTTATTCTGTGATCCTATAATTCCATTATTCTCTAATTCTAGAATTCCATAATTCTATTATTCTATAATTCTATGGTTCCATAATTTTGATTCTATAATTTTATGATTCTATGATCTATAATTTTTTTTCTCTGATTCCCTGGTTCTCTAATTCTCTGAGCAGGGCCATCATCCACCGAACCACGTTTTCAGCCAAAGATATCCAAGATTATCCCAAATTTTCCCATTCTGGAAGTGCCTGGAAGGAACTGCGGGTGACCGGGGCCAAACCCACCCCTGGTGCCACCAGAGAAACCCGGGCAGGGGGAGCCTGGGAGGGAAAAACCCTCAGGAGTTGGGAATTCCTGGTTTGTGTCCCACAGATCCCATCCAGGGCTGAAATTCCAGCATCCCACTGATGTCCCGGTCATCAAAGGGACATTCAGGAGGAGGTGGCAGCAGGAGGGGGTGACAGTGACAGAGCCATGGCAACCAGGAGCATCACCCTGGCAACGCTCCCGGCTCGTCCCAGGGACCGGGAATGTGTTTGTGGGGGAAACCACGATCCCGGTCCCTTCCTGATCCCCATCCCCATCCCCATCCCTATCCCCATCCCCACCCTCATCCTCATCCCCATCCCCAGACCCAGCCCCATCCCTGTCCCAATCCTCATCCCTATCCTGATCCCTATTCCCATCCCCATCCCCATCCCCATCCCCATCCCCACCCTCATCCTCATCCCCATCCCCAGACCCAGCCCCATCCCTGTCCCAATCCTCATCCCTATCCTGATCCCTATTCCCATCCCCATCCCCATCCCCATCCCCATCCCCACCCTCATCCTCATCCCCACCCTCATCCCCATCCCCAGACCCAGCCCCATCCCTATCCCAATCCTTATCCCTATCCTGATCCCCATCCCCATCCCCATCCCCATCCCCATCCCCATCCCCATCCCCATCCCCATCCCAATCCCCTTCTCCATCCCCACCCCAATCCTGATCCCTATCCCAATCCCAGCCCCTTCCCAATCCCAGCCCCTTCCCAATCCCAGCCCCTTCCTGGTCCTGATCCCAGCCCCTTCCCCATTCTGGCCCCTTCCCCATCCCAATCCTGGCCCATTCCCAATCCCCTGATCCCAGCCCCTTCCCCATCCTGATCCCAGTCATTTTCCCATCCTGGCTCCCCCTGTAAGGCCGGGGGTGGCACCGGGCAGGTCCCTGCTCCCAAATAAAGGAATTTCCATGTCTGGCCCATTCAGGAGCCACTTCCAGCTGAGACCCGGAATGGGAAAAGTGGGGCTGGGAAAGGATCTGAGGGAAAGGCTCGAGGTGCAAAGGAAATGTGGGAATTTCAGTGGGATGGGAACCAGAGGGGGGCTGGGAGGTGTTCCTGGGATGCAGCAGAATCCCACCAATGCCAGAGGGGCCACCAGGGGCCGGCCTGGAAATCCCTGAGAGACCCCAGAGTGGGCTGGGCTGGGAGGGAATTTATGGATCATCCCATCCAAGCTGGCCTTGGACACTTCCAGGGATTCAGGGCAGCCACAGCTGTTCTGGATAACCTGAGCCAGGATTTCTGTTTTAATTCTTCACATTTCATAACTCTTTTCCATTATTTGGGTTTATTTGCTGCCCTTCCCCCCCCCCACCTTTTTTTTTTTCCCTTCTCTTGGGAATATCCTGGATTTCTCCTCCGTGGGCATATTCCCTCCCAGCTCTGCTGTTTGATGATCCCAAAAAGCCATTCTGCATTCCTGCAGGGAATGCCTGTGGGAATGGGGATGATGCAGAAAAGCCCGAGTTTGGGTCCCTGGATATTCCCTGTGCCAGGGGCTGTATCCAGCAGGACAGAAACTGAGCAGAATTTCAGTAGGGAAAAAACAAGAATTCAAAGATTTAAAGAACTAAAACACTTAAAAAGAAAGAATTTTTAAAATAAGAATTAAAACTCTAAAAACTAATTTGAAAATTAGAATTAAAAATAGAATTAGAATTAAATAAAAATAAAAATATAAAACTAAAAATAAAAATAATTTGAATTTTAATTAAAATAATTCCAAGCCTCTTCTCCATGGATTAAGGCACAAGCACCCGCTGGAGCTCCGGCCCCTCTTCCCCCAGACCTCTGAGGTTCCCAGCCCGGAATGTCCATCCCGAATCCACGAGGTGCAGCCACAAGAGGGAGATCCAAGCTCTGGAAAGCACCCGGGAGGCTCCCGAGGTTTGGCCGGGAGCGGGAACCGGGCCTGAGCATCCTCCCCGTGCCGGGACCCCCGGGAGCAGCCCCAGGACCCCTCCCAGCTCCGGGGGAGGCCGGGATGGATTCGACATTCCCGGCGGGGACAGAGTTCGTGCCAGCCCGGGAGCGGAACCCCAGCTCAGGGCTCCCGCGGCTCCTTTTTTTCACTGAGATTTTGGTGTTGTCCAGGTTAATTGGGCACCAAATGGACTGAGGGCAAAAATTAATAAATGGAATTTGAATGGGAGGAAAACGAAAAACGGGAAAAGGGAAGGGAAGGGAAGGGAAGGGAAGGGAAGGGAAGGGAAGGGAAGGGAAGGGAAGGGAAGGGAAGGGAAGGGGGAAGGGAAGGGGGAAGGGAAGGGGGAAGGGAAGGGGGAAGGGAAGGGGGAAGGGAAGGGGGAAGGGAAGGGGGAAGGGAAGGGGGAAGGGAAGGGGGAAGGGAAGGGGGAAGGGAAGGGGGAAGGGAAGGGGGAAGGGAAGGGGGAAGGGAAGGGGGAAGGGAAGGGGGAAGGGAAGGGGGAAGGGAAGGGGGAAGGGAAGGGGGAAGGGAAGGGGGAAGGGAAGGGGGAAGGGAAGGGGGAAGGGAAGGGGGAAGGGAAGGGGGAAGGGAAGGGGGAAGGGAAGGGGGAAGGGAAGGGGGAAGGGAAGGGGGAAGGGAAGGGGGAAGGGAAGGGGGAAGGGAAGGGGGAAGGGAAGGGGGAAGGGAAGGGGGAAGGGAAGGGGGAAGGGAAGGGGGAAGGGAAGGGGGAAGGGAAGGGAAGGGAAGGGAAGGGAAGGGAAGGGAAGGGAAGGGAAGGGAAGGGAAGGGAAGGGAAGGGAAGGGAAGGGAAGGGAAGGGAAGGGAAGGGAAGGGAAGGGAAGGGAAGGGAAGGGAAGGGAAGGGAAGGGAAGGGAAGGGAAGGGGAAAATCCATGAAAATATTCCTTTTTCCTGCCACAATAGAAATAGAAGCAGCCTGGTCCAACTGACCTCTCTCTCCATTACACGCAATAATTACTTAATTATCTCGGATAAAAATATCCAATTGTCCAGGGGTGTTAATGAGCCTTGGCAAGGCTGCAGGGCCCTGTGTTTGCAGGGAATCGTGAGAGATTCCAGCCTGGAGCCACCCCTGGCAAGGCCAAACCCCCTCGTGGAGAAGCTCTGGTGCCAAGGATCCCGGGAATGGCAGTGACACAATCGCTGGGAGTCAAGTGGTGACACCACGAGCTCATTAAATCAATGGCTAATTACCGACACAATTACCAATCATGATTGGAAAAGTTTTGTCAAGTTCCATCCCTCCTGACTCCAGCAAAATCCAGGTTTTCCACTTCCTTTGATTTTGTTCTTCCGAAAGCTGCTCCCCTGGGATTTCTACAGCGGGATTTATTTGGGATGGATCCCTGCCCTAAAAGTCCGCTCTCAAATGCTCTTTCCCCTTTTTCCAGGGGAATATTCCTGCCTGGGGGGTGAAGTAGTGTCCACAGCCCCTCACCAGCAGAGGGGGAAGGAGGCGGCCGCAGGAGTGATCCCAGCCTGGAAAGGCCGAGTCCTTGGAATCTCACCCAAAACGGCTCCCGGAGCTTTCCTTGGAGCCGAGGGGCAGCGGGAGAGAGGGATCGGGGGATGAGGAGCCCAGGGTGGGATGTGGGTGCTGCAGGGGTGTGGGACAGGCTGGGCAGGGGACAGAGCTCCCTGACATCCCTGCACTGTAAGGATGGGAGAGCCCAAAATCCATCCAAGAGAGCTCAGGAATTCTCAGTTCCTCGGATTTCACAGCCTGGCACATCCCTGCCTGGAGAAAAGGAGGTTCGGGGGGACCTTGTGGCTCTGCACAGCTCCTGACAGGAGGGGACAGCCGGGGGGTCGGGCTCTGCTCCAGGAACAGGGACAGGAGGAGAGGGAACGGCCTCAGGCTGGGCCAGGGCAGGCTCAGGGTGGGCAGCAGCAGGAATTTCCCCATGGAAAGGGGCTCAGGCCTTGGAACTGCCCAGGGGGGTTTGGAGTGCCCATCCCTGAAGGTGCCCAAGGAATTCCTGGATGTGGCACTCAGAGCTCTGGGCTGGGGACAAGGTGGGGATCATCTGGGACTTGATGTCCTTGGAGCTCTTTTCCCACCTCATTTCTGGGATGCTGAACACCAGAATCCCAAAGGCTTTTCCCAGAAGGGAATATCCATCAATCCAACCCCAGCAGCAGAGGTGTCTCTACCCAGCCCCGTCTGGCAGGGAACATTTCCTTTTCCCCCCCCAGCTCCAACCCCTCACCCCAACAACAGAAAAGGAGCCCTGAAAGTCCCTAAAATCCCATTCTTGCATATTGGGGGAGAATTTCTTCCTGGAAAGGGCGCTCAGGGCTTGGCAGGGGCTGCCCAGGGAGTTTGGAGTGCCCATCCCTGGAGGTGCCCAAGGAATTCCTGGAGTGGCACCCAGAGCTCTGGGCTGGGATCAGGCACAGCTGGGACTCAGTGACCGTGGAGCTCGTTTCCCACCTCAATGATTTGATGATTCCATGATTTTTTATTCTGTTAATGAAGTTCCCTAAGAACCCTCCAAACTCTGGATCTTCTTCCAGCCCATGGAGAAATTGGCACCAAGAAGAGGTTCAGCCTTTCCCGAGGCTGTGAAGGGGCTCAGGTGGGGCATGAGGCACATCCCTCCCAAGGACAGGAATTTTCCTATCCCAAGGACATGACTTTTCCTGCTGTAACAACACCTGCCTTGGGTCAGATGTTTAGTTTCCACTGGAGCTGGAGCTGAATGTTCCTCTCCTCAGATAAAGAATGATTCCACAAAAGTTTCTATGCAATTTCCAAACCCAGCTGCTCTAAAGGTCCAAATGCTGTGAGATTTCCTGGTTTGTTGTTGTTCTAGGGGGGTTTTTAATGGAGAAAAATAAGCGATTTCTGCCTCAATGGACTGGATTTCCGCAGTGGTAAAACTCCCCCTCCTTTCCTCAGTCACCTTTTGATGGAGAATCACTCCTTGAGAAATAAATATTCCCTATCAGCTTTCCTTGCTGATAATTGAATATCCATCAGGTTATGTGCCCCTCGAGCCCTCCTTGGAGCACCGATCCCTGCCGGAGGTTCAAGCAGAAGGATTATTGTCACCTCAGGTGGGTGTTCAGCCACCACAACCGCAGCCAGAGGAGAATTGTTGATTTATCTGCAGAGATTATCGGAGCCATCCAGATAACGCTCAGAGCAAGGGACAGATTCACCCAGCTCCGCAATCAAGCTCTTCCCAGGCTCTGGAATACACACAAGGAGCTGGATAATGGATAGTTCCTCCTCCTCCCACCCCAGCTCTGTCTGTGGCAGCCTCGGGAATTGCAGCAGAGCTCTGCTCGTCCCCTGCTGGGTTTATTTTTGTTGGGGCTGCTGCAACTCTCCAAATTGGGCACCTGTTGGTCAGACGGCTCAGGAGGGGTGGGAAGCTGGAGCCAGGTGGGGTCTGGGCTGGCTGGGGGGGATAATTTTCCTTCTCTTCATTTAAATTCACCCCCTTTGCCTTTCTGCTTTCAAAATATTCAGGAGGTGGAAGGGAAAATTGCTCCTGGGGCATTTGCTGCTGTTCAGGGATTCCTGCAGTAGGGGTAAAAAGGTCTCTCAGCTCTGGGAGTGCCACACATCCCAAAAAGGTTAAAATTCAATGGATGCAGAGCCTGGAAAAGCACTGGGCACTGCTGTGGATTCACTGGCAGAGCAGAGCTCCAACGATCTTCTGTCAGCTCTGCCTTGCCGAGACAAAAAAAAAAAAAATCTGTTAAAATTGGCATTTAATTAAATTGTGCCCAAACTGAAGCTTTGTGCTGTCACCTCCTGAGTAGAGAAGGAAATGTCACAGCCCTGCCCCTTCCCATGGGGTGGGGACAACAGCGGTGCAAAAATCAGATCATTTTGGAGTAAAATCTTCCTGGAAATCCTGGCAGATCCAGGCTATCCTGGAGGGTTCCTTACCTGGCCAAGTGTTGCACGGGCAGAGCAAGGAGGGATCTCAGTGAGCCTCAATAAATTTACCCGGTCTGAGGATTAAAAATTTTCACCTGTCCTGGGTCAGAAATTCTGCTCCTGGGTGTCCGTAAGTCCATGGAGCACCCACCATGCCCGTGGCTGGCATCACATAAATCAGGCAAAGAAAGAGCAAAACTTCACCTGAGTGAGGAGTTCGGGCTGCTGAGCCCTCCTGGGATGAGTCAGACACCTGAGCAATTCCAACAGGGAAATGCTGAGCCCAAGGAGAGCCCCAGCCATGGAGAATGAAATAAAACCCCTGAGGGCTCCCCAGATATCAATCCCAGTGGGATTTATCCATCACACCCAACCCAAACAGCCACAAATCTGCTGTGAACAGGACCCAGCTGTCCAGAGGGGAAAATCAAGTGGAGCGGAATGAGAAAAAAGAGTAAAACTCAGAATGAGAACAGAGAGAGGAGGACTATGTCACAAAAATGTCCTGACGTTTTTAGGATGATGATTCCAACCTTTCCTGCTACTTCTGGGAGTGAATCCCCTGTCACGGGGGTTTGGTTACCTCTCAAAAGTGTCACTGTCACAGCGCCGGGGGTGTGGTCACCCATTAAAGGGTGTCACTGTCACACCTTGGGATGCCCAGCAGGGCCCAAATTGCTGCTGTTAATTGGGGGAATTTGACGATGCTCAGTGGAAGCTCAGGAAGGGTCATGAACAGCCTCGAGTGGTGCTTTTGTCCCAGGTGGAACACCATGAGGGAAATGTGGGATAAAAGAACTTCAACTGGGCAAAAGCTGCAGTTTCAACTCGGCAGAAAGGGATTTTTGAGGGAATTGGTAGTTTCATGGAATCTCAGACTGGTTTAGATGGGACGGGACCTTAAATCCCATCCCAGTACTACCCCAGGGACCCCTCCCACTGTCCCAGGTGCTCCAGCCCCAGTGTCCAGCCTGGCCTTGGGCACTGCCAGGGATCCAGGGGCAGCCACAGCTGCTCTGGCAATTCCAGCCCAGCCCCTGCCCACCCTGCCAGGGAACAATTCCCAATTCCCAATCTCCCATCCAGCCCTGCCCTCTGGCACTGGGAGCCATTCCCTGTGTCCTGTCCCTCCATCCCCTGTCCCCAGTCCCTCTCCACCCATCCCACAGCCCTGTCCATCCTTTCCATGAGGCAGCAGCGGGATGGGAGGAAGGAAGCAGAGACATCCCAGGATCCACCCACATTCCCAAAACTGCAGCACAGGGAGAGCTAAACCCCAAATCCCAACTGGCTTTTAGGTTTCTTCAGTACCATCCAACATTTTTATTGTTTCCTCTGAATTCTGCCCTTCACTCCGAGCAGTCCAAGGAGGACACAGGATCCATTGGCACATTCCCAGTGTCCCCCCTGCAGCCAAGGGGACAAGCCCAGCCCTGTGGGTCTTCCCCATGTCATAGATGAGTGATGCCATGGTGACTCTCACAATTAAAAGGCAAATATTCTGTATATAGGCTAAGAGAAGTTTTATAGATTTATAGTTATGTTTTACCCCCCTTGCGTTGTTCTCAGGGCTGCCCTGGGTTTGGGACATTTGGCAGGGGGGGCTCGTTACCATGGCAGCAGCTGACCCCCAGTCAGGATGGCAGAAGTGATCCCAGCCCTGGACAGCGAAGGAGGAGTCGATGGACAGAACTTTGGGAGGGGCCGAAGGGTTAAAAGGTGAAACCTCCACTGTGTGGTGAGCACATGGTGGGGAAACCCTCTGCTCCTGGTGCTGTGATGTTTTCTCTATTCAGTCTTCTGCTGTATTTTTGATAAGGTTTTAATAAACCTTTTAAATTCTTGGAAGTGAGCAAGAAGGCAGAGGCTCTGCTGCCCTCTTGGCTCAAGTGACCACAGAACAAGTCAGGAAAAGTCACAGAGGAAAGTCAAATTTGCTGTTCTGTGGGACCAGGAGCCTGTTCCAGCTCAGGGCAAACCGGGGGGTGCTTCTGTGCCTGTTTGAGGCAGCCCCAGCCCTGTTCCTGCACGCAGTCACTGCACTCAGCCCTCTCCAGCTGCCCCTGCTCCGGTGTGAGCATCTGAGCATCATTTTCCTCACACCACCAGCACAGGGATAAACCCAGCAGGATGCAAATTCCCACGCCTCCCACCCTGCCCTGCCCCGACAGGACCCACAGGAGCACTGGGGTTATCAGGGAAGTGTTCACGGGAGCTCAGGGATGGATGGAGATATCCGGGAGCCAACAGGGGAGAGCAGGAAAATGCATATTCATGGCAGCCTCCTGGGAAGGCAATTTGTAGGAATTAAATCCATTTGGGAGTGAGGAGAGCAGCTGGCTGACAGCATGGATCCTGTCAGGAAGGGCTGGGGAGGTGTTGGAGTCCACAGCTCTCCCTGGGCTCTGGGATTGGGATTGAAGGTTTGGGGATTGGGATTGGTATTGGTATTGGGATTGGGATTGGGATTGGGATTGAAGGGCTGGGGAGGTGTTGGAGTCCACAGCTCTCCCTGGGCTCTGGGATTGGGATTGAAGGTTTTGGGATTGGGATTGGGATCAGGATTGAAGGGCTGGGGAGGTGTTGGAGTCCACAGCTCTCCCTGAGCTCTGGGATTAGGATTGAAGGTTTTGGGATTGGGATCAGGATTGAAGGGCTGGGGAGGTTTCAGAGCCACAGCTCTCCCTGAGCTCTGGGATTGGGACTGAAGGGCTGGGGAGGTTTTGGAGCCACAGCTCTCCCTGAGCTCTGGGATTGGGGTTGGGATCAGGACTGGGGTTGGGGTTGGGATCAGGATTAGGATTGAAGGGCTGGGGAGGTGTCAGAGTGCACAACTCTCCCTGATCTCCAGGTTTGGGGTTGGGATCAGGACTGGGACTCAGCAGCTGAGGAGGTGCTGGGACCCACAGTGGAACATCTCCCCTCTGTGCTGCTCAGAGAGTGGCCCCAGCTCTGCAGGGGTGTTTAATAATTATGCCGTACAACTAGATCATAATTATGGGAGTGTTGTAATTACGGGAGTGTTGGAATTTCAGTTTTTTCAGGCTCTCCCCACCGGGCCCCATCCCCTCCATGGAACGCTGCCCCGGGATGGGTTTGTGCCCATCCAGAGCCTCTGGAAGCGTTTGGCACCTCCGGAGGGGCAGGTGCTGATACCCAGAGATAAAGAGTGATGGTGGGATGGTGTTGGGGTGGGAGCAGCATTCCGGCAGGCAGGGCTGGAATTCCAGCCCATCCTCCCGGCTCAAAGGAGCTTTTGTGCTCTGAGAAGAGGCTCCATGTGCTGCCCATGGAGGTGGAACATCTGCAGAGGCTCCTGCAGCTCCACGCTGCCAAAGCCCTGGATCTGAACCGTGTTTGGAGCTGTGCTATCATTATTTATCCATCTGCTGGAGGAGCAGAGCTGATCTTGTGGAAATGGCTTTAAAATGTGGTTTATTTCTGAGGAGGCCATAAATAAACCCCATTATGTGAGGTGCAGGAAACGGGCTGAGATAAACCTGGCACGGAGCTGGGTTTTCTGGGGAGATTTCCAGAGATCAATTCCACTCCAATTTCCCTAAAAAACCCCAGAATTTGTGGCCTGGGGGTTGATTTGGCTCTGGGCCTGCAACTTTTCATATCCAAGAACTCCAGAGGCTCCTCAGCATGGAGCAGCTGGAATTGTGAGGCTGCAGATCTGCTCCTGGCAGCTGTGGGGTCACTGTTTGTGCTCAGGGGCGTGTGGGGTTCTGAGAGGGTGACAACTCCCAGAGTGTCACTCCAGGGACACCAGGACATCCTGAATCCCAGGGCACTGGTAGCACTGGGATATTCCTTATGGGTTTGCAGGTTGGTGGCTCCCACAAAGTGCAAAATGCCTGGAGATCTGGTGGGATGAGGGCTCAGAGCATGGATCCCTCTGCGCCAAGGTTTCCTGTGAGGGATTTCTCTGCCTCCCTGGAGGTCTGGAGAAGCTGGGATGGGGGAAGATCTTTGAGGAATGAGGGCTGGGAATTTCCAAGGAGAGGAGAGGCTTTGCTGAGCTGGACCCAGTGCCCTGAGCACTGCACGGCCACAGGGGAGCGGTGGGAATGAGCTGAGAGGATGGAAAATTCCCCCAGGATTTTCCTGGAGGAAAGGCAGGAGCTGAGTGGGGCTTCCAGAGGCTGCAGGATGAGCAGGATTTTCCTGTTCCCAGCTGGAATTGACAGGAAGCAGGGGGGAATTTCTTCTTGGGTCAGACTGGCTCAGATTTCCAACCCATCCCTTTTCCCAAGCAAAGCATTGGATATGGATATGGATCCTGATCCCAAATCACCTCTTCATTCCCACTCTTACACTCCCAGAGGTGCTCAGTACTGATATTTTCATTAAATCCCTTTCACCAGATTATTTATATATATATATGTATATAAAATATGTATTAAATGATTATATAGATTATAGATTCTAGAGTCTAGATTATGTAATATAATATACATTATATATTATATATTTGAATTTATATATATTGTATATATATCATATATCATAATATATGTAAAGTTATGATGCATATATAAATATATTAATACATGTATTAAATATATAAAAGTATTATATATATAAGATATAAATATTATATTATATTATATTATATTATATTATATTATATTATATTATATTATTATATTATATTATATTATATTATATTATATTATATTATATTATATTATATTATATTATATTATATTATATTATATTATATTATATTATATTATATTATATTATATTATATTATATTATATTATATTATATTATATTATATTATATTATATTATATTATATTAATAAAATGATTAATGACATTCCCATAATGCCAAAATCCTGGTGTTGAGGAAAGGGGTGTAAATCTAGAGGAGGCAGAGCATGGGAACAGGTAACAATTCCCTAAATTCCTCTTCCCAGAGCTCCAATAATCCCAAAATCCTGGTGACATTTAGCTCTGACGAGCAGTTTGTAAATCCACGAGGCAGAGCATGGGGACAGGTAACAATTCCCCTAATTCCTGGTGGGAGCTGTGCTGGAATTGGTGCCCACGACCTCATCCAGGTGGGGGCTGTGCTATTTTTGACGTGATTTTATTCCTTTGGACTGGAACCAGCTCCCAGCTGTGGATAACAGCCGCGGTCCCCACGGCCCCGCGCTCCGCTGCTTCCACACAAATGGAATGGGGTGAAGGAGATGGAGGCGTGAGGAGCCGGGATTTGTTCTAATGGATTTCTATAAATAGCTCAGCTGGCTGGAAATGCCAGTGATTATTCCCAAAAAAAGCCTCAGCTCCCCCTGCTGTGGGGGATGTCCATGGAAGGATCCTGCTGGCATCCATGGGAATGTGGGTGGCTGTCACACTTTGGGTTGCAAATTGTGTGAGGACACTTTGGAACACAGAGGAATTCAGGGATTTGGGGGGTTCCCTGAGGATTTGGTGGTTCAGGGGCTTTGTGGTTCCCCAAGGATTCCCAGGCTTTTCCTTTCAGCTCCATGATTCCATCTTTCCTGGGCTTTTCCTTTCAGCTCCATGATTCCATCTTTCCTGGGCTTTTCCATTCAGCTCCATGATTCCATCTTTAGGATGAGGTTGTGCTGTTGCCAGAGCATCATTCTCATTTTCCCAGGCTGGTTCTCCCAGCAGGAAGGTGGGATGGGATTGGATTGTTTGCTGGATTTGGGATGAGCCCCTCCAGAAGGCAGGAATGCCTCTCACCTGGAGATAGATCCCAGAAAACCCTGCCCTGACCTGGCAACTCCCACCAGGAACTCATTAGGAATTAATTAACTCTGATGAGGAAAATCTTCATTCCTTGCTAAAAGTCATGGAACAGGAGGTCCAATATTCTCAATTTTGCCTCTGGAATGCATTTTCCTTCTCCTTGACATTTCTCTCCTCACTCCTGGAGTATTAAATGACTGATTAAATTCCCTTTGAAATGATTAATAACATCCTGACCCCAATTCCATCCCAGGATTGGAATGATGGGATCAGCGCCGATGTTTTCTCTTCTTCCTTTCTTCTCCTTCAAAGCGAGAGGCCAAAAATAAAGAAAAAAGGGGGGGAAGAAGAAAAAAGAGAAAGAGAAAAGCAGGATACTTTTGGATTTAAACTCCATGGAAGTTGTTGTGTTCAGGACTGAAATCTCCTTTCCTGCTCTCAACCATGGAAATGCTACTGACATCCCAACTCCAGCGGATTTAGGCTGGAAGTTTTCACTCCCCAAGAATGTTAATGGCTCTGGGGCACAGCATTCCCTTGGGATCCATAAATCCTGGCCAGAATTAGGAAGTTCTGGGTCGATTTCAGGGTTTGTTTCCTTGCCCTGGAGCAGCCCAGGGAATGGGATGGGAATGATGAGAGAACTTTGGGAATGTTGTTAATCCCTGTGCTGAGAGAAGGGGAATCATCTCCTTGTTCCCACCATGGGCTGAGACTCAGTGTCTCCTGCAAGGAGAAAAAAGGGCTGTAAAAAGGCTGCAGGATTTCTGGTTTAAATGGGATTTTTCTTGGGTTTTTTATTTTTGTTGGTTTGGGGGTTTTGGTTTTTTGGGTTTTTTTTTTGGTTTGGTTTGGTTTGTTTTTTTGGGGTTTTTTTGTTTTTTTTTTTGGGGGGGGGATTTTGGGTTTTTTCTTGGTTTCCATTGGGTTTTTTTGGTTTTTTTTTTTGTTTGGGTTGTTTCTGTTGAAGGAGGGATGGAGACACACACTGGACACCCTGGAGATTGAAATATTGGGCACAGACTTGAAGAAAAGAAAAATCCCTGCAATAAACAGAAAAAAAACTTCAAGGAGCTGGGAAATATCCTGAAAAATCATAATTTTACTTCTTCCTTTTCCTTCTTTGTTTTTGAACTTCACCCCTGGTCTTCTGCCACTGAACTGTGCAAGGATGAGCCTGGAGCCGTCACAGGGTCCTTGGAATTCCATCCCTGGGTGCCTTGGGAATTCACCCCCAGGAATTCACCCCCAGGAATTCACTTCCAGGAATTTACCCCCAGGAATTCACCCCCAGGAATTCACCCCCAGGAATTCACTTCCAGGAATTTACCCCCAGGAATTCATCCCCAGTAATTCACATCCAGGCATTCACCCCCGGAAGTTCACCTCCAGAAATTCACCTCCAAGAATTCACACCCAGGAATTCACACCCAGGAATTCACTCCAGGAATTCACTCCAGGAATTCAACCCCAGAAATTCACCCCCAGGAATTCCCCCTTTCTGCCCTCCAGGCTTCCAAGACCAGCAAGTTTTAAGAATTTTAAACTTTCTGTGCTAAAGAGCACAGATCCACAAAAAATACTATATTTTGCCTTAAACCATCAAAAAAGCTTCCAAAGTTACAAGTGTGTATTTTAATTAAAAGTGCGTAATATCACTAATTAAAAAACTTAAAGTTTAACATTTTAAAATATAACAATATATATAAAAGAAGATAAAAGTTTTTAAACAATAGCTAGTTATTCTTCTTTATCTTCTTCTTCATAGTTTTAAGTAATATTTTATAATTAGACAAAAAAGTCTGCATTGTGGATTATGAGTAATTAGTTATTAAGTTAAAAATAGAAATAATTTAAGTATCATTTCTTAATTAAATAATTTAACCTTAAAAAACCTTTAAAAATAGTTATTCATTTTATAACTTACTAATAAAATACTATAAAACTCACAACTTATAATAGAAATAAAAAATAAAAAACAGCTAAGCCTAAACACAAAATACCATCTGAAATACCTTTATTCCCAAACTTAACAAAAACAAAACGAAACAAACCAAAAAAAAACGAAAAAAAAACCCCAAAAGTGACATGGATTCAGCTCCGCAGGGGTAAGAGGATGTTGTTTCCAAGGAAGCTCCGATGGATTCCCGGGAAGGCTGCAGGGATGAGAGGATGTGCCCAGGGAGCCAGGAGCTGCAGCGGAGGGAGATCAGTCCTGACCGCGCTCTGACCTGTCTCCAGACTTCTCCAGAGTTATCCCGGAGTTCCTGTGGGGTCTCCCACTGAGTCAGGGGGTTGAGTGAGACCTTAGCAAAGATTAGAGCTTATCAAGGAAAGGAATTGATACCAGGCTGGGATAATTGAAACGCGGTTGGGAATGACGGGTGATAGATGGAATACTGTAAGGGTGCGGGAACCGTAAACACCACCGGGTTCTAGGAACAAGAGGAGGTTCGGGCTGTGACCAGTGGGCCAAGGAGCCCTTCCAGCCTGACATGGGTGAAGAGTTTACCACGAGGAAGGCCTTTCTTCCTCTTCAGAGCCCACCCACCCAATTAATGTCGCCGTGGAGTCAAGAACGGGAACAAAGACTCCGAGACTTCAGAAGGCAAGAAGAGAGTGTCTAATAGAAAATCTCACGTCTTTTAGACCAAGACTCGTTGAGCTAAGACCTGATTGGTCTTAAAGAAAACGCCCCTCACACCACTTGTGAAGTAAGAATAACACATTCTGAAAAACAACTTCTGTGAACAACAGAAAGAGAGATAAGGGGCAGAAAGAGAGATAATAATTGTTTTAAGTCTTTTCTCTAAGGTTCCCAGGCTCGGTCTGGGAGGAATTATCTCTGTTCTTTCTTTGACTGAACTGAGAATATCCAAAAATTAAATGGACATTCAGCTAATTATAATATGAGGCGAGAGCTAATGTTTATGTAATAGGCATCATAGAGACCATCCTGGAACCACCTGAACATGTAAAACCTTTTTGGATGAACAGAGAGCAGGAGTTGGTGACTCTTTTACACATGTCTTTGGGAGGTTACTCCCCATGTGCCCAGCTCTATAATAAATGTACCCTCTTTTCAATTTTGATTTGTTGAAGAGTCGTCTGTCTGTGCTTCACCATGTTCCTAGCCTTTGGAAGGAACATCCTGAGTTCCCGTGGCTCTGGGGGCTGCTTTTCCTCCTGCAATCCTTTAACAACACTCTGCCTTTCCACAGGATTTGGTTTCCTTGGAAAACTGGGAGCAAACCCTTCAATGAGGCTCTGCCTTTCCACAGGATTTGGGTTTTTTTCCCCTGGAAAACTGGAAGCAAACCTTTAGGTGAGGCTGTTGCCTTCCACAGGATTTGGATTCTTTGGAAAACTGGGAGCAAACCCTTCAACGAGGCTCTGCCTTTTCACAGAATTTGGATTTTTTCCCTTGGAAAACTGAGCACAAACCCTTCAATGAGTCTCTGCCCTTCCACAGGATTTGGGTTTTTCCATGTAAAACTTGGAGCAAAGGTTTGTGAAGGTGGGGATGGATTTCCAGCCCCTCTGGTTGTATGGGGGAACTTTTCCCTTCCCTCTTCCCTATCCCATGGATGTCCCTGCAAAGCCAAGGATGGATTAGTGGCAGCAATAATTCACCCCTGAAGCCTCAGGGGGAGCCCTGAGTTGATGTTTTAACTCCTCTTTCCATCAGAAAACCCTTTGGAGGTTACTCTCAGTGAATTCTTGGGAATTAGGGTGGCTCTGCCCTTCCAAGGGATCCATTCCCTATTGGAAAACATGGGGTTGCTTAATTTTTTTTATTCCAATAAACACTTTCTTGGCTGATTTCAGTGACATTTTCCAGAGAAGCTGGAAAGTCTGAGGTTCTCATTAAAAAAAAAAAAAAAATCTGCAGAAAACAGGTTTTTATTTTAGAATTCCTTCAATATAAACTTCTGTAGGATTGGGTAATAAAAAAGTTGAATATTCAGGTGTATATTTCCCAAATTTAAATATATAAATATGGAGAGCTCCACATTTCCCCAGAATTTTTAACATTAAAACTAATGTTTTCTATCTGATCCCAGCCTGACAGTGACAACTCTGAGGGAATTTAATCTCATGCCAGCTCCAGCTCTGCACAGCCCCTTCCTGGCAGATATTTCCATCCCCTGTTCCCAAAAACCTTTGGAAATTGATTTTTTTTCTGATCAGTCAGCAGCTGTGCCACTGATACTGTGTGAAAGGCTCTAACAATTCCTGTCTGGATATTCCTGGGTGGAGGAAAATCCCTGATTCCTTGTGCTGTCCCCGCAGCTGATGGGCAGTGCCTCATTCCCTTGTGTTCATCCCTGGATCCATCCCCCACTGTCTCCCCGCTTTCCCAGTGAATTCCTTCATGGAAAAATCCACCCTTTAAGCATGGAATAGCAAAGCACCAGGAATTCCCGGTGCTGGTTTCAACCCCCCACCTCGGCAAAGACAGGCCTGGCAGCAGTGACAAATTGGCTCATTAGGGGACATTAATTCCATGTCATTTATTTTCTGGAGTGAGGGAAATTCAGGATTCCCTTTGCCCTGGGGCTGGTGGAGACCCTGCTCCCAGGGCAGGGAGAGGTCACCGGCCCCCAGAGGATGGAACTCAGCCTCAGGAAAAGAAGGAATGAGGAGAAAATTAATTAATGCATTCAGGAGCCTCTGGAAGAGCAGCAATTCCAGCTCCCTCTGCCAGGGGAGCTCAGCACTCCATCCTTCCCAGCAGGAATTCCTGTCTGTGGGACCATTCCTGGAGCATCCACCCCCACGGCATCATCCCAAACTCTCGGGTGGAAAACCAGCCTCAGATTCCTCCAGGGAAGCTGTTCCATGTGATTTTTTTATCTGGCAGGGAATTGTGTTCTCCTGGATTCACCTGAGATTCCTCCCAGGAATAGTCCAGAGCCTTTTCCTCTCTGACATCCCGGGGAGCATCCTCAGACTCCTCCAGGGAAGATGCCTGGGATGATTTTGCTCTTTCTGTGGAACCTGCATCTGCCAAGATTTATGTGAGACTCCTCCCAGGCATCTCCTGGAGGCTGTTCCCATCTCCTGGAAGGAGCTGAGGTCCCAAACTGCAGCCTGGGACTCCTCCAGGGGAGGGATTTGCTCACAATAAAAACAGCACGGGGCAAGGGAGGGCTCCAGGCTCTGCACTCCCGGGAGTTGTTTTCCATTCAGGCTGGGATTTGGGATGGTACCCGGAGCACCAGGCTGGAAATCAGAGCTGGGATCTGTTCCTGAGCTCAGGCTGACATTTCCTGCATGCCAGCAGCACCTGGAATGCCCCTGACCCTCGGGATGAAGGGAATCTTTGGGATTTGTTCCCTGCCTCTGCTGGCTGTGCGCTTTTCCCAGCTCGCACAGCACATTTCCCACTCCACACATTTGAGGAGTAAATAAATTATTCATGAAGGGAATAATTTTTTTTTTCCTTAAATACATTAGAAACGCCATGATTCCATTTGAATCCTTGATGAGCTGGGTAGAGCTCAAAACACTTTTAGTGGCTCCTGGATTCCCAAATCAGCCTGGAGAGGCTGCTCAGGCCCACTGGGAAAGGGCTGGAACCACAGGGAATGTTCCTGGGGCATCTCCCTCCCATCCCACAGGGCTGGCAGAAGGGGTTTCAGTCTGATATTTTCACACTGGTTTTATAAATACAGGCCCAGAGACCCCAAATGAGTGGGGTTCGTCCCGAGCTGCTCAGCAAATCCCATTTTTTAGGGGCTGGGAAATGGAAGTTTTGTTTCCATGTTGGAAATGGCAGCCCCAGTGGGGCAGGGTCTGGGATCTCCCAGGGTTCCTGGGATCACAGGATGCTCTGGCCCTTCCTCCTCCCCTCAGCAGAAAGGGGATCCCATCCCTAAGGAAAGGGCACAAACCAGGGAAGAGTTTGGGATTTGGGAAGGTACTCCCTGGAGCTTTCCCGAGTTCCCAGGAGTGCCTGTGCCTGGAAATCCCTCCCCAATTCCCTGTGAGCACAGGGATGAGCTTGGGCTTCCTCTGCCATCTCCCAGGCTGGGAACTGGAACTGAAGCCCAGAGCCCAGCCCAGCTGCCCTGAGGGATGGGCGGCACCTCCCAACCCTTCCAGGCGCTGCTTTTCCACCGACACCCCATTTTTGGAAACGCTGATATTTTGGAATAGGTGCCAGCTGCTTTTTCCAGCAGAGAAAAGGAACATGGGTCCTGTGCTGGGGACAGGGGACACCTGGAGAAAGTGCTGGGGACAGGGGACACCTGGAGAAAGTGCTGGCTTGGCCTCTCTGGGCCAGGCTTTGTGCTGTCCCAGCAGCTCAGGTGTCCCCAGAGCCACAGCAGCTGAGCAGGGACCTGTGCCAGGAGCCCACCCCATCCCTTAACCCTTAAATCATCCCCCTGGATTGCAGCCCACTCCTCTCCACGGGGGATTGAGGCCCATGGGATGATCCCGGTGAAATAAAGGAGGAATGAGGAATGGAAGGAATGGCAAATGTAAACTCAGACTGCTTGGACCTCTTAATTGAAAATAAATCATTTATTTGATTTAACAGTGAACAAAGCTGGAGGCACTGGAGGTGTTGCCTCCTCCTGATCCAACCTGGAGCTCCTCCAGCAACAACCTCAGGCTGGATTCTCCTTGGGGGGGTGGATTCTGTGACCTCAAGAAGTTTCTCCTTCTCCCAGGAAGGGCCTGGGATGCTCTTGGATGTGATTTCTGTGTTTGATGGAAGGGAATGGGGCCAAACAGCCTGAAATAACCCCAGGATGTGAGAAACTTCTGCTGGATTTGGAATTATCCCTTTGATGCCCCTGCAACCCCAAACCCAGAGTCTAAGAGAGAGGGGGACACTGTCATCATCCAGAAGTCTCCAAGAAAAAAGACTCATCCAGAGGGATTTTCACCCAGGAAAGCAGAAAAACTATTATTTTCCCATTTTATTCCCCTCCCAAAACATTATTTTAAAATTTGTTGTCCAAAAATAAATTCCATTCTTTCAAAGACTGAGACTTCAGGTTTTAGACTGGACCAGGTCAAGTACAAGATAAAATTCCCACTCTGACACAGCAACATTTTTAGGAAGTTCCTTTTCCTTTGGGAATTTTTACATCTGGACTGTTTGGATTTGGATTTGGGCTGAAAAAGGAGCTTAAAATGTCTGATTTACCAATGGAAGATAAAATCTGGGACTCGGCCAGTTCCGAGAAATGATTCTGATCCCAGGCTGGGGGGAGCAGCTGTGAAGGTCAAACCTCAAGCTTTGAGCAGGACAGGACAGGACAGAACTTCTCCTCTTCCCTTGGGTCCGGTTTTAGGTTTTGGAGCTTTTCAAGTAGAAAACCTGAAGTTTTTTAGGTAATTTGTAAAATTAAACCCCAAAAGATCACCCCCCCCGCCCCAAACCCACTTTGTGCTGGGCATTGAACAAAAGTGCTGCAGGATGAACTTTGGGCATGGCTGGGATGGAAAAGCCACCATGGCTGGGATGGAAAAGTCACCAGGGATGGGATGGAAAGGCCACCATGGCTGGGATGTCACCAGGGCTGGATGTCACCATGGCCGGGATGGAAAAGCCACAAGGATCCAGATGTCACCAAGGCTTGGCTGGAAAAGGCCACCAGGGCTGGGACATCAGCACGGTCAAACCCATCCATGTTTCCTCCAAAAATCTCCAAGACTTTTATAAATTCCATTATCCTCAATTATCCCTTTGGCTTAATTATCCCTCGGGTTTGATGTGAGGAGCAGGAGCTCAGCTGACAGAACATCCTGTCCTGCCGAATTCCAGCGCTGTCCTTGGGAAGGAGGCTCGGGATAATCGCTGCTCTCTGCCGGAGCACAGGGAAGAGGCCAAAGGGAGCACAGCTGCTGCTGAATTTCAATTCCTAATTCTCCATCATTAAAAGGAAAGAGGAGAATGAATCTTTACAGGCTCCTCCATCCCAGGGGCATCTCTGTGCCCCGTTCCCACTGGCATCAGCCTCAAATATTCCATGATCCACAGCTGTATCCTTCAAAACTGGACACTGAGCTTGGAAAACCCATTTCCATAGAAGGGAAATAGAAGGAGATGAAAAAGGACTGCACAGGACCCTTGGGCTGTGGAATGCCCCAGTCCCAGGTGGACAGGCAGCCCTTGGTGGGTGATATATCATAAGTATCTCATGGAAGCCTGGTTTTCCAGCCCCTGTCAAGCCCAGGACAGAGGGACAAGCGCCACCTCTGTCGGGGGACATCCCTAATTTTTCAGCTGTTGGAGACATTCAGGTTTGTCCCTTGCAAAAGCATCTTCCAACTCCTCTTTCAAGGCCCAAAATCTTATCCTTGGAAGCTGCTGAACTTCACAGATGATTCCAGAGGGATGTGCTGGCATCAGCATTCCAGCAGCTCCAGGTGAATCCACAGAACACCAGAGACTGACTCTAGAATTCAAAATCCTCATCCCACACCACAAAATCCAGATCCCAGGATCACTGTCTCGGTTTGAACAGACAGGTGTCTGCTGAGGAAGGCAGGAGCCTCCCTGGAAATGGAAAATGTAAAACCTTCCCTCCAAATCATTATAATTTTGAAATTGAGGGGCTCTCAGGCAAATATATGGGAATAGGAATAACAGTTCTTTACAAGGAAAATTAAAAATACCAATGCAATAGCACAACCAAAGCAGTGACAGAGTCAGAGCAGCCCTGTCCCCTGTGGGGCAGGGAGGTGGCAGCAGCCCCATCCCAGGGTGGCTCAGCCCTCCTGCAGTGCCAGCTGTGCTTCTGCTGGAGCAGGATCCTGCACAAGGGGGGAGTTTTCCTCTGGAGCTCCAGGGCTGGGGGAGATGGGCCTGGGTTCCTCTGGGAATGCAGTGGGGAAGAAAGCTGCTCCTCTGGGAATGCAGTGGGAAGAAAGCTGCTCCTCTGGGAATGCAGTGGGGAAGAAAGCTGCTCCTCTGGGCTGAGCCACCCTGGGATGGGGCTGCTGCCACCTCCCTGACCCACAGGCTGCCAGGGCCTGCTCTGACTCTGGCAGTGTTTTTCTGTATTAATGCATTTTTAAATTTTATTTTTTATTTTCTTCCCTAATAAAGGATTGTTATTCCTATTCCCATATCTTTGCCTGAGATCCTCTTCATTTCAAAATTATAATAATTTCAAGGGACAGGGTTTACATTTTTCAAGGGAGGCTCCTGTCTTCCTCAGCTGACACCTGTCTGTTCAAACCAGGACAGCCTGGCGGAGCTTTCCCTGCTCAGAAGCTGAGCTCTCTGCTGGCTGCACCCCCAGCCCTGCTCCTGATTCTGCTCCAGTCCAGGGGGGCCTCAGCTCTCCCCAGATTTTCCAGATCTTTCCTGATCCAAGAAAACTCTCACCTTGAGCCCTGTCACACCTGGCCCTCTCCTCCCCATCCCTGTAGGAATTACCCTGCAGAAAATCACCTCATTCTTTTTTTTGGCATGGCTTTTTGGCTTCCAGGACTGGCCCCTGGATTTTCTTTGTTCTTCTGTTGTTTTTTGTCACCCTCCACCTTCTCGGGGAGCTAAAAATAACCCATTTCTTCCTCATTAGCAGCCAGCTGCTCTGCCTGCATTGTTCTTGGAGGTCTCCCTGCGTTTCTCGGCTGCTTCTATAAACTTCTGTGTCGGAGTTGAGCACTGCTCGTTCTCAGCCCTAATTTGGAGGCAGCGAGAAGCCACAGCTCTGCCAAAAGGTTTTATTAAGGAATAAAAGCAGCCAGCCAGGCATCCACAGAGCCAATAAAACACCCCCAGTGTCCCCAGGCCAGCAGCACACGGAGTCACGGTAAACCCATGTTTGATCTGAGAAAGAAATCAACCTTGACTCACTGCAGGCCATGAAATTAATGGGGCACGAGGTGCCCCGTGTGGATTTGCCATCTCTGCAAGGCGGGAGCCGAGGGAAAATCATCAAAATTGGCACTTAAACCACCAGAGCAGTAGGACACAGCCCAGAACGGGACACAGCCCACGGAGCAGCCCTGGCACCTGCACAGCCTGATCAGCACAGCCACGAGTGCCAGGGCTGGGGCACTGCTGGCTTGGTATCCCCTCTGTCCCAGGGGTGGGGCACTCACAGTTTGATGTCCCCTCTGTCCCAGGGGTGTGACACTCACAGTTTGATGTCCCCTCTGTCTGGGATGGGACACTCACAGTTTGATGTCCCCTCTGTCCCAGGGGTGTGACACTCACAGTTTGATGTCCCCTCTGTCCCAGGGCTGGGGTAACTGGGCCCTGCTGGCAGCATGACAGCCCCGGGTTGCAGCCACAGAGCTCCAGGAGTGCTGGGACACTGCTCTGAGGCACAGGGGGAGATTTTGGGGTGTTGAGGGCTCCATGATCCCTGGGGGTCCCTCCCAGCTCAGGATCTTCTGTGATTCCCTGATTTTAAAAGGGCTTGAGCCCTTGTGACTCCTCCTGTGGAGCTGACCTGGGAGTTTCCACTGTGTGGTGGAAAATACCCTTGTGATGGATGAGTAATGCATGGTTGACTCTCACAATTAAAAGGCAAATATGATGTATATATGTCAAGTTTTATAGATTTATAGATGTGTTTTTTTCCCCTTGTGTTGTTATCAGGGCTGCCCTGGGTTTGGGACATTTGGCAGGGGGGGGCTCGTTACCATGGCAGCAGCTGACCCCCAGTCAGGATGTCAGAAGTGATCCCAGCCCTGGACAGCGAAGGAGGAGTCAATGGACAGAACTTTGGGAGGGGCCGAAGGGTTAAAAGGTGAAACCTCCACTGTGTGGTGAGCACATGGTGGGGAAACCCTCTGCTCCTGGTGCTGTGATGTTTTCTCTATTCAGTCTTCTGTTGTGTTTTTGATAAGGTTTTAATAAACCTTTTAAATTTTTTGAAAGTGAGGATCATTTTTCACACCCCCATCAGGACCTTCCTGTGACTTCCCAGATCTGGGCTAATCCCAGCTCAGCTCCCAGGGGCTGGGCACCAGCCCTGCCCTGGGCCCTCCTACAGTGCCTGAGCCTCACTCATTAGGGAGGCTGTTAATTATCTCCAGCCTTATCTGCATCCTACATCTCAATTTTTGCTAATTCCTGCCTCTGCTGGATTCTCCAGGTTTTTCCCCTGCTGGACTTCCAGTCTCAGCTCTGTTCCCTGCTGGTAATTACAGAGCACAAGGAGCTGCTGCTGTACCTCTCCCTCTGCAAACCCCACACTTTTCCTGAGAAATTTGTTCTTTCAGGGCTCTTTTCCTTTTCCCAGCTCCCAGACTCTTCTGGCAGCTCATCTCTGGCTCGGCAAGCAGCTTTTCCATGCTCCAAGTGCCACAGTGGGACAGTGGCAGTTCCAAAACCCAAGGCAGTAACAGTTCCCACCTCAGGATGTTCCTTTTTCCTCCTCTGCTGTGCCCCAGCTATGGCCTCACTGACCTGGAGCAGGGAACAGACAAAAATAAGCATCCAGCTCGAAGGGTTTGGCCAGGTTCTGCCTCTGTTGCCATTAAAATGGAGACAAAAGCCAGCTGGGACGAGGAGGAGCCATGTGCTGCCAGCCCTCTGCAGGAGCCTCTCCTCATCCCTGGAGGGAAAACACCTGGAAATTGGGATTGTCCTGTGGCAGTTTTTCCAGAGCAGGTTTAGGGAATGTGAATGATGCCAGCATGTCCCAGATTGAAAGGCAAGATGTATGCCATTAAGGCAGTTGCCTTCTGTTGCCTTCTGTTAAGTGGGCAGTTCTGCTTATCTCTTCCACAACCAATCCTCCCTCAGGGGAGACACCTGCTGATAACAGCTATTGAATGTCACTGCATGGCTGATAAGAGCTGTAACATCCCATTGTGGGCTGCTCCGCCCAGAGGGAGGAGCCAAGCATTCCTACCTGGATATAATCTGGGTTTTTGGGACACCAGACTCAGCCTCTCCACTGGTTCCCAAGAGGAGCAGCTGGGGTTTTCCCTGGACCTTCAGAGGAAGACTCCACCCTTCTACAGGATCACTGCTCCCACAGAACCACACCTGCCACTCCAGGGACTGCAGCCACTCCGATTTGGACTGCCACCAACACGCTGGCCAAAGGGGTGTCAGGTTGTGTTCTGACTCTGTCTGTGGTTTTCCTTTTGTGCTATTGCATGGATTTTGTTTCTTTTCCCTTTTCCTAATAAATTGTATTTCTGATTTGGAGTCTCTCACTGGTTTTGCTTTCAAACCAGCACACCACAGGAGTCAGGTTCAAGACAGGCCAAGGGAGGCAGCTCTTCCTTCCCCATGGAGCTCCTGGCTGTGGGAATTCCTGTGGGGAAGTGGGGAGTGCATGGAAGGAAACTCCTCAATGGGAAAGAACAGCACAGAAACCCCACGGAGCTGCAAACCCCAAGGGTTAGTTTGTCCTGCTCTGCCCCTGACCTCATGGTCCTGCTGTCCTATCTGGGACATGGGACAGGGGCATGCTGGAGAAGCCACCCACCCTCTCCTGCTCCACCTTCCTTCCCAGCCTGGATTCAGCTCCTTCCCTGATTCCTCTGTGGCTTCTCAGGCAAGGCGGGGGTCAGCCTAAATGTCCCTTTGAGAGGTGTCAGACAAGCTGGGACTTCTCCAATCCATCCCTGGGGAGATGTGACGTGTCTGGAAGTGCAGTCAGCTCTGATGACAACATATGATCCCAGCAGGGTGACAAATCCGTGTCCCCGAGGGTGTCAGGGCACACGCACATCCCACTTCCAGCCCCAGGTTCTGTCACTGCCTGGGGTGGAATTCTAATTGTTCCAACACCGGCGGTTTGCAGGGAGCTGATGGGAGCTGCCAGCTGAGGAATGATCTGGGATATCGGTCTGGGCATCTCCATGGGTAACAACGAGCAGTGGCAGCGCTGCCGGCTCGGCTGTGTCCCACTGTCACAAACCACTCCTCACAGGCATTTCCCAACCTCATCTGAGCACTAACACCTCCCGAGGCTTTCATCTCCTCTTTTCTTCAGGATTTCCGCGCTCTTGGCCTGCCTTATTCCCCTGCGGAAACGTGGCAGCTCAATCCAATCTGTGCAGGGATGGACGGAGCGCGTACCACCCCCAGACATGTCCTGCCTGCTGGGGACATCACCAGGGCCCTCCGAGGGACCGCAGTGTGAAAAACAGGTTAACTCTTCTGTGAAAATTTTAAAAGTTAGTAAAGGACAAGAGGAGACAAGGACCACAGAGCAAAGGCTATTACAGCTGGGTGCACCTTGGCACTCAGCTGAGAGCCCCTGTGCTATTTTGGAAACACCCTTTATTTACCATTTCTATTGCATCAGCCTGTTACAAATTCATAAATAATTGTGCATAGTAAACTTTTCCCCAAGCTAGTTTACATTCTCCAAGAGTTGTTCAGCCTGGCTCCTCCTCAGTTCACCTTTTCAGAGTGTGCACATTCCTTGGCTGTGCTTTTTGTCCTTTTTATCACCTCCAGTTTGGCCCGGGCCCACACTGCCTTCAGAGGTGAGTGCTGATGGGGGCAGATCTGTACAGGTGCGCTCATCCTGTGTCCATTGGGTGTTGTCCCAGCCCAGCAGGCATTTTAACACAAGCACACTGATAGCAGCGATTGCACTTAGCTTAATTAACAACAGCAATAAAAACTGTATCTTTGTAACAAAGCTATTTAACACCACATGTATTAAATCCATTTTAGCATTTGTGAAAAGTTGATATTATAATATGTATCTGTAACAGCAGTGACCGCAGAGGTGGCCCTGTCCCCGGCCTGCAGCGCTGGGGTGGGTGGGAAGGACCGGGGGAAGGGAATCCCTCGGAAATCTGTGGGAATCCTGGGAATATCGGGACCAGGACGTGTCCTTCCTTCCCGCTTCCAAAAGAGGGACAGTCACGGAAATAAGCGAGCAGAAGTTGACATTAATGAGCAGCTAATTCCTTCAGCATAATTACAATCTTTATGCCTCATTTGCATAATTTTGCATATCTGAAGATAATCAGCTGCCGGGAAGGGGAGGGCTGGAGGGGGGCTGAAGAAGGAACGGTGCCAGGGACAGCTTGGGGACAGCCATGAGGAAAAGGTCCCATCCCTGCTCCTTGATCCTAAACCCCCTGAACCTGTGTGATCCTAAATCCTTGTGCCTGTGTGATCCCAAACCCTCTGTTCCTGCGTGATCCCAAACCCTCTGGACCTGATCCCAAACCCCCTGTCACCTGTAGGGTCTCCAGGCAGCTCCCAGCACTGACTCAAGGATTGGCTGGGTTCCCTAAAAAAATGCAAATTCCATTTCAAAACTCAATTCCTTGAGGGAGAGAAAACGTTGGAGATGCCAACGCCCAAGTGCTGACAACCCCAGTCCTGGATCTGCTCCTAAAAGAGTTCTAATTAATGAAATTAAGATGGGCAAAGTTTTGAGCTCAGTCCTGGCTCAAGCTGAAATCCCAGGGATTTCTCTGGAGGCAGGAGATCCTCGGCTCTGCTCCTTCCATCCTGGAGGGAAGTTTGAAGGGTGGAAGGAAGGATGAAGGGTGAAGTTTCTCCAGGAGGTTTTATGGACAGTGTCAGTCTGCCTTACACTAGACAGAGTGTTTATTCCTGAAGAAATCAGTAAAATTGGGATAAATTTCTGGCATTCCCAGCCCTTCCCAGTGAGTTTGCAGGGTTTGGATTTTCCTGAGTCTGCTCCACGTTTCCCAGGAGCTGAGGAAGGACTGGGCTGGAATGTGTTGCTATTCCAGCCTCCACCAGTGCCATTTTTACCATTTTTATTTGACTTCTTCTATTCCCCCCACCTCCTTTTAGGCCTCTTTTGCCAGCCAGATGCCAGGATCTGCTCTTTCCCTGAATCCAGGCCTCCACTTGGGGTTTATGGGGTGTGGGGTGATCCATGGGGCGCTCTGTGGGTAACCCTGCAAAGCTCAGATCTCAGTTTCCTCAGAGCCCCTTTTCCATCTAACCCCATATTTCCTTTCCAGCCCTGGTGTTGTTGCTCAGCCACACCACTGAGCCCTACCAGAACCCTGGATTTTGGGGTGGGACTGAGCTTTTGTCATGGCTTTATATGGGAGATGTTTAAGGAAATAATGTAAAGTTTCCTCAGAGCCCCTTTTCCATCTAATCTCATATTTCCTTTAAATATGAAACCCCAAGGATTCCATAAGTAACAGTTCCATAAATAACAGTTTTACAGGGGCTTTTTCCCTCCTTGGGGCTGGATTTCAAAGCCCTGCTGGCAGGAGGGGCTCCATGGCCAGGTCTGAGCCTGGGGAGGGGTTTTGGGATGGGGAGGGCACAGCTCCTCTGGTTTAGGTGTCAAACCCTGATTTGTCCTTGGTTTGTCCTGGTTGTGCTTGATCCCTCTCAGACCTCACAGAGCAGCTCAGGAGGGTTTTTTTTGTTTTGGTTTGGTTTTTTTGGTTTTTGGGTGGTTTGTTGTTTTTTGTTGTTTGTTTGTTTTGTTTTTGGTTTTTTTTTGGTGTAACAAAGCTGACATTTGTCAAAGCCAGCAGAGCAGGGACAATTGCAGGGACAATTCCCACCCCTCCAGGTTTGACATTTGTCCATCCCTGCTCCTCACCTCCGGCACCTCAATTCCCTCCTCAGGGAAAGGGTCAGAATCCCTGGAGAGGATCCCAGCCCATCCCCAGCTCCTCATCCCTGATTCCCAAAAGGAGAGGAGAACCCAGGGCTCATCAAGTGGATCCTCTCCCTGCAGGGAATTAAAATCCACCTGGAGGTTCTCAGGGTCTGCTTTGCTGGGATGACCCCAAGAGTGTGAAGTCCTCATTTCCCAGCCTGCGCAGCCAAAGAAGGTGTCTGAATGTAGGATCAGCTTCTCAAGGTTGTTTATTTTTCCTTATCTAGAACATTCTTTCTCTGACCTGCTGAGCTCCGTCCAGCAAGTTGGCCATGGCATTCTGTCCCCGGTCCCAGGCGGTGTTACCATTTTATACCAAAAACTACGTGTACCATGTTTACAATAATGTGCCAATATCTGTCATTTATGTTGGACAGTGTCTCTGTGCCTTAAATGAATAGAAAAGTGTCACCATCACAGCAAGACATGGAGGGCAAGAAGAAGGAGAAGAAGGTCAGGACACACCCAAATCCCTCCATCTTGTACCCCCTCAAGCCCATTCTAAAACCCCCAAAATTCTATTTTTTCACCCTGTGTTAATCCAACTACCACACTACTCAAACCCTTGTGGCTTGTAATTCCTCATACAGAGCTGGCATTTTTTTTCCACGGGCTAAAATCAAAGCCACAGACATTTTTGACTTGGTGCCAAGGTCTCTGAGCCCCCGTCAGGGTCTCGAGACAGCCAGGGCAGCCAGAGGGATGTGCTGGGCTCTGACAGGAGGTGGCACTTGGCACATTCAGTGGTGGCCTTGGCAGTGCTGGGAATGGTTTGATCCATTATCTTAGAGGTTTTATCCAACATTAAATTCTCTGATTTTCTCATGGACTAAATCCCACCAGGAACTGCCAGGAGTTGGGTCCCTGCCACCCTTAGGGACTTCTGGGAAGGACACAGGATTTTTCAACCCTTGTCCAGGGACCACTCACAGTGATCCCAGTGATTTCCCATCCCAGCTCCAGGCACATCCCGTGAATTTGGAGTTCCTGAGGCTGTGGGGGCAGAGAAGAGAGGGTGGAGATCCAGGGGAAGCTGCAGAGTCTTTCCAGGTGGGATTCCCCAGGATCTGCCACGGCTTCTGCCCGCTGGGGGAGCAGCACAGTCCAGGCCCTGCTGGTGCTCCCAGCTTGGGGCAGGGGGATGTGGGCCCAGAAGCCCCCTTGATGGGCACCCCAAGAGTGCAGATCACACTTGAATCCCAAAATCCCAATTCCATGTTTCTTCCCCAGCTGACAGACTCTCCTGGAATTCCTGAGCATAGCCCTCACCCTGTCCCTAAGTTTTCTCAGAGCCCCTTTTCCATCCAATCCCATATTTCCTTTAAATATGAAATCCCAAGAATTCCATACATTTATGGAAAGCCCTGATCCCAAACCAGCCTGGAGTTTCCATTTTTCACCCGCACCACCTGTCTCTGGCTGTGAAACATGACCAGCAGCAGGAACATGTCATGAGCAGCCAGTTAAAGCTGAATTTCCCTGAATTTCCCTGCATTCACCAAGGTGTGACCATGGAGCTGAACCGAGTCCAGCAGCCTGGCCAGGACCCAAATCCAGCAAGACTCAGGGACAAGGTTCCTTTTTTTTGTTTTATCCCATCCCCCTTCCCTGTTTTGGACCTGATAAAATCAAGGTTTTCCTCTTCGCCCCGGATCATTCCTGGATCCAAACCTTGGATAAAACAAGGGAATGTCCCTGCTTGAGGCCAGGATGGGTCCCTCTCCCTCATTTCCATGGGGCTGCTCTGTCATGTTCTATCCATCCCTGCACGATTCAAGAGCTCCTTAGACCTCGGTATTGCCCCCTGGCATGGATTTTAGGTGGAGTAATCAAGTTATCCCTTGATCTTCCTGGGATGAGCTAAAAGCAGGCAGCACAGGGGGCAGCTCTGCTGCTCCTGACAGCCTTGGAAGCTTGGGGCGGCCCACTGCCCCCTCGAGTGTTAACCACCTTTACAAAAAGCCAGCACCAAATTCAAGGACTTTCTTCCAGCTCCTGACCTCAACAAAGCCAGTTCCTAACTCCCCACCCCATAATTTCCCTTTTGGTATTTAATATTTAATACCCAGCCCCATTTTCCATGAGGCTTCTGCTCACCTCTCCCATCCCAGACTTACTTCCCTGTTGTGCTCCCACAAATAATTTTGCATTTCCCAGGCCTGGTCTTCATTTATTTTCTCCTCAACAAGTGACCTTGAGTTTATTTTTATTCCAATTCCACCTCGTTTGAATTAATCTGAATTATTTAGGGCATCAGCTTGCTCTGACTGCAGCATCTTCCCCGTTGTTGATTGCTCTGCCAGTCCTGGTGTTATCAGCAGTGATTTTCCTGCAGATCATTGCTGAAAATGTTGGATAATTTGGCATGGAAGAGGCCTTGGCACAATCCCCAGGTGCCATCTCG